>NC_082692.2:78905203-79239846 GCF_949987515.2 Delphinus delphis | reverse complement strand
CCTGGTGGTGCAGTGGTGAAGAATACACCTGCCAATGCAGGGGACACGGGTTCGAGCCCTGTTCTGGGAAGATCCCACATGCCACGGAGCAACTAAGCCTGTGCACCACAACTACTGAGCCTGTGCACCACAGCTACTGAAACCCACCTGTCTAGAGCCCGTGTTCCGCAACAAGAGAAGCCACCGCAGTGAGAAGCCCGCACACCACAACGAAGACCCAACACAGCCAAAACTAACTAACTAAAAAAAAAAAAAAAAGACTGGAGCACCGGTCTCTCTCCTACCCTGAACTTGCTCTGGAGACCCTCCAGTCCATCCTGGATACACTGCTTGTTGAGAATCCCCCCCCCACCCCACCTTGTTTTTATCGGAACTTTGTGTCTGATTCCGTATCATCACTCCCCAGGATATTTCTACCCAGGTTGAAAACACAATCCCGCTTCCAGGCATCTGCTTCACGTTTCCTGGATGGACGAGTAATGTGTTTGTTTAGCTCACTTCGCGCGTTAGACTATAGGTTTTGCCAGTGGCCTTTTGAACACCGACCTCAGGATGTTTGTTTTTGTAAGTTTTTGTCTTATCTCACTTCCTCTGAAAAAGCCTCACTTTTCACAGCTTGGCTGAAGCCTGAATCAGCAGCTCCTTGAGCCCTGCTTAGACATCTTGCCAGTACACGAGGCTAAATTTGTTGCCGTTTGAAAATCATGACCATTCTGCATTTCAGTGTTTCCTCAGATAACCAGAAGAGCATTCCAAGAACGTGGGCAAGAAGAGTACAGTAAACTACATCAGTGGCTGTCTGCCTATCTCCTTTCTTTCCCTTTCCTGCTCTCTCCCCATTTTTTCCTCCCTCTCCCTTCTCTCTCCCCAACACCCCCTTCTCTCTCACAAACGCATGGAACTGGGATGAAGTTCAGTGCTTCTCAAAGGCAAGGCAAGCACCTGGGGAATTTGTCAAAATACAAATTCCCAGACCACATCCTTGGAGATTCAGACTCAAAACAGCTGGTCGAGCCCTGGGAATCTGTCTTTTTAACAAATATGCACCCTCCACACCACCCACAGCGTTTCGATGAAGTTTTTTGTAGACCTGAATGTGAAGAAACCTCAGTAAAGTGGTGAAAATCTTGAACTTGAAAGTCTCGGACCTGGTTTTGAATCCAGCTTAGCCATAGCCTGGCTGGGTAACCTTGTGGACCCCAGTCGCCCTCAAAATAACTGGATAAAATAAAAAGTTTTGTGGGAAGTCAGTGGGCTTGGCATGAAGTGAAGTTCGGCAAATAGTAGCACTTATTTTTAAATCATCCTATTTTAAAGAAGCACAGAGGAAAAGAAAATAGTAGAAAACAGAATCTTATTACTAGTCTTCTATGAGGAACAAGTGGGCTTAGCCTATGTAAAACTAAAGGTGCATCTTGCACCGAAACAGGAAGGAAAGGAAACAAGTGCATAGCTCTCTCATTTCTGAAGATCTACAGCTCATATTTCTCCCTCAGCTTGGCACCCTCCTCAGTCCCATCTTCACTCAGCATCCTTTAGGAGGTTTCTTGAATTTGCTTCCTCAGGGAGAGTGGCCTTCCAGACCCCTAGGTTAAACCCACAGCATTGGTGACTTCCTCTCGATGTGGTATTCCCGTGGTATTGTTAATTACTAGCTAGATGTTTGCCTTCCTGCTAGACTGTGAGCTCCACTATGGGGTGGGATCTTGTTGCCTATCATAGCCTTCTTTCCAATGGGAAGTTCATAGTGTGAGTCTGATAACAGACCTTCTGAGGGAATAAATAAATATACGGGAGATTTTAAAAGTTCATTAGTGCTGTTCAACTCTGAAATGGAATATCTTGGATACAGTCTTGCCTGTAATAGCAGGTCCATTCAAATGGACCACATGGATATATTGCTAAGGAAACCCCTTTAGGGAACTTGGTGACCCTTAAGTTCTCTTCCAGTTGGCTGAACAGTTTTCCAGAGCACCTCAAGGAAATCTTGGACATTTTTTTGAACAAAATCATAACGAAGAGCTCTGTTTTGCTGTTTTCAAGGAGTCAGACAAATTGCACAAGGAGACACAAGATGACAGCATCGATTTTAATTATGTCTCAGTGAAGCACCTGAAGGTACCACTTCAATGATGCACTGCTACAGCCCACAGGACCTCCGAACGATGAAGGGAGAATTAATGAGGTAGAGGCAGAAAGTTTTTATTTTCCAATCTACTCCCAGCTTTGCCACATTTAAATTTTTTTCCTTCCTCATATGGAGAAATTTTAGCTTGGCATTAATATTCCCACAAAGGAAAGGTGATTCACCAGCGGAATGAATTAAGCATTTTACCAGACTTGGTTCCAAAAGTTGGAAAACTGGGAAAAAGCACACATTATTTCAAGTCTGGAAAAGCTAGTATTTTTTTCTCTAATGTCTTTCATTTTCTACTTCTGGTCAAAAATAGAAAGCCACTTTTATATCCTTTTAAATGTGTTTCTTAGGGGGAAAAGACACCTTCCAAGTGGAAGCAGAAAGAAAGAATAAATGCTAAGTTCTGTTTCTTTTGGCTTGCCGACTTCATTTGAATTTTGCTCCTATGGCTAGAGTTTCTGTTACTACCAAAAAAAAAAAAAAAGAAAACAAAAAGGGCAGGGGTGTACCCGGAAGCTTGGAAAAAGTGAAGTGAGAAGGGTATATAATTCTTAGCCATGTTCTTAATTTAGTCCTTATTACAACTTGACTCCATTTATAGGACAGTCCTTCTGACTGAATATTTATATTCTGTTGTTTTCAAAGAAAATCAAGAGTGTCATAAACAGTGACAGTTGTGTGTGGCAAGCATGTCAGTGTACATAGATAAATTATGCCTTCATTCTTCCCTTTTTTTTGGCAAAGTCACAAAGCTGCCATTTTGAAGGTATTTCTACACACTCCTCTGTTTATTTCTTTTGAGCCCATTTGTTTTCTCTTCCGGGAAAGAAAATACACTGAAAGCAAAGACCAAGTATACACTCTGGCAAAGTATTAACAGTTCCAGCAATGGAT
The DNA here is from genome assembly GCF_949987515.2 of Delphinus delphis. Lineage (NCBI taxonomy): Eukaryota > Metazoa > Chordata > Mammalia > Artiodactyla > Delphinidae > Delphinus > Delphinus delphis. Next base: position 79,236,815 of record NC_082692.2, on the reverse strand, counting down.
GACCTCTGAGTTCTGGGAGGTCATTTTGCAAAGGCTCTGGACTTAGTCTGGTCGATGAAGACCTCTGATGCTTGTTAGTAGCGTAGTTTGAGCTTTATTAGGGTGATCACTAGCCATCAATACAAGGAAAAGCCGGTGTGGGGACAGCCATATTGTCAGATAGGAAAGTATTGAAACATTGTGTAGAGACAGGTCCCTTCTCTACCACACACGGGGTGAAGTCTGTGCAAAAGTAGAGCATTACTGTCCCTCCTGAGTGGATCAAACAGCAAGAGAAGGGTTCCTTTACTAAAGAAATTTCCAAAGTGTATTCCTTACATGCTATTCTGTGGTCACAAAGGTTTTGCACAGTAACGCCGTCTCATTTCTCCTTGCGTACTAGAGAGAAATGCACAGCAGAGTCACAATGCATTTTCATCGATTAAAGACCCTAGGAATTCCTGAAACCATGTATATTCTTACTAAATTTAAGTTTCCCCAAATTCACTTCACCCCTATTTTACAGCACACCTGTTAACAGTAACTCAATTCCATTGAAAAATAGTACCACAACCCGTAAGCCCATCTGCACTCCCCTCCCCGAACCCCGGAAGCTCTTCTTTTTCTCAGATTTTATTTAATGCAAGGATGACCTATAGTAATTCCAGTACTTCACCATCTTTTATATGTCATGACACCCATAGACATGTATAATAAAAATTATAGTAGTTGCATGCCCCACATATCCATAATGGATCATGGTCAGCCTTTGTCCGCTTCATGGTGTTTGACTATCTTTACCTGCCATAAAATACTCTGTGACTCCTTCTGTAAATTTATGAAGCACTGGCCCAGATGGGAGGTCATAGCCCAAGGGGCTGAGGGGATCAGTCTCATGGGGAAACTGTACCACTTGGGACATTTCATTGTGATGAGCTGACAGGGATGCACAGGATGAACCCACCCTGGCTACCGGGAATATTTGTGTGTTGAATGTGGAGTCCTCTATACTCACCCGCTGTTTGGTGTCTTCAGGTAGCTACTTACCCAGAGTGAAGTCAGATGTGAACACTGTAACTGGTGCCCTTTGTTTCACTGCCCAGCCCACCTCACACATTTTATGTGGACCTGGTGCTATATTATCCGAATGACTCCCCTCATTCCTGTGTTCTTGGTTTCCGTACAAGGCAGCAGGCCAGGTGGACAAGAGCTGAAGGACGATCTATCAGCCCTCCCTGAGACATTTGGAGGTTTTCACTTCCTTTCAATTAGGAGCAGACTGTTCTAGAGGATCACCGCCCCCATCCCTCCCCCCATGGCCTACTTGCTTCCAAAGCATACAGCTAGATGTTGATTTTGCTATCAGAGCTGGGGCTCTGGGAAAAACAGTAACCAGGTAGGAAAAAGGCAGGGAAAAGTTATATTCAAATGGATGACTAGGGGCTGGTAGGATACCAGGTATTTTCTAAATACACCTCTCACCTAATACCAGGTTTCTTATTCCCTTTCTGAGAGCTCTAGTCTTTTGTTGTCGTCGTTGTTGTTGTGTTATTTTCCAATAGAATATAGTCTCCTTTTTATTTCCCTAAAAAGTAATCCATCTTCATTGCTCAAAACTGAAACTAGGGCTTCCCTGGTGGCGCAGTGGTTGAGAGTCCGCCTGCCGATGCAGGGGACACGGGTTCGTGCCCCGGTCCGGGAAGATCCCACATGCCGCGGAGCGGCTGGGCCTGTGAGCCATGGCCGCTGGGCCTGCGCGTCTGGAGCCTGTGCTCCGCAGCGGGAGAGGCCACAACAGTGAGAGGCCCGCGTACCGCAAAAACAAAACAAAACAAACAAACAAATAAACCATATGGATACCCAATTGTCCTAGCAGTATTTATTGAAATCTATCCTTTCCCTGCCAAACCACCATGATACCTCGGTCATACAACAAATGCCCATATTACATGCCTGGGTCTGTTTCTGGGCTCACTATTCCGTCCCACTGGTCTGTTTGCCTATCACTGATCCACAGTTAATTCTTACATCATAGTAATTCTTGACCCTTGGTGGGGCACACCTCCCACGTTGTTCTTCTTGGTTCTTATTCACCTTATTCATCCTTTTCTGTTCCATACACATTTGACACTCCGTTTGTCATATTGTTAAAAAATTTGGGCATTTAGTTGGGATTATACTGGAGGAGAATTTATATTTTTACAATATTGACACTTTCAATCTGTGACCGTTTATTTAGGTCTTTTTAAATGCCCGTTAATAACATTTTATAATTTATTCAGTGGAAGTCTTAACACATTTGTTAGATTTATTCTTACATATTGTTGATGCTATTATGAATGCTATTTTAAAAAGTTTTATTTGTGTTTGCTAATACATATAGTAGTACAATTGATTTTTTCATATTGATATTCTATCTAGAAAACACGTTTAATTCTCTCATTATAAGTCTGTAAATAATGCATCTGTAGTTTCTTTGGGGTTTTATGTATATAAAGTCATATCATCTTTAAGTGACAAATTTGTTGCTTCCTTTCTAATTCTTATGCTTTTTATTTTCCTTGCCTCACTGCACTGACTGAAACCTTCAGTGTAATTCTAATTAGAAGTGGTAACAGTGGGCAAGTTTGTCTTTTTTTTTTTTATCTCAAAGTGAGAATACACCTTCAAGTATGATGACTGCCAGTTTTTTTGTTTTTGTTTTTTTTTTAATTTCCATTATCAGATTAAGGAAGTTGGGGCCCTTCTATTGCTGGTTTGCTCTAAGGCTATAAGGCTTTCTTTTTTTATTATGAATAAATATAGAATTGTTTCCAAATGCTTTTTCTGCATTTCTACATTCTTTGAGATGATCTTGTGAATTTTCTCTTTTATCTATTGTTTTATAAGAAACTATACCAGTATTGAGTGGATTAAAAGACTACCATTTATTATCCCTTACAATCTGTGGGTTGAGAGGGTTCAGCAAGGTGGTTCTTCTGGTGTTCTTGTCTGGGTAGTCTCATGTGGTTGCAGTGAGATGGTATCTGGTTCTGGATTCATCTGGAAGCTCAGCTTGGACGTTGAAGTGTCCCAGGTGGCTCATTACATGTCTGGCACTTCCTTGGAGGTGGCTAAAAGTCCCAGTGCAGCTGGGATGCTGGGAAGGCTGGTCCTGTCTTTCCCCACATAGTCTCAGGGCCTCTTTCTCTCTCTGTGGCCTCTACATGTGACCTTTACAAGGTGTCTCCAGCTGGGTGGCTTACGTATTACATGGTGGCCCAAAGTGTAAAGCAGGAGCTGCCAGGCCTTCTTAAGGCATATTCCTGAAGTTTGCACAGCATCACTTCTGCCATGTTCAGTTGTTTAAAGTAAGTCACAGGCCAGCCCAAATTCAGTACCATAGGGACTACACAAGGGCCTGATGCCAAGAGGCCATCTTTAGAGACCACCCACCACAATATATTCATGGGTGAATTACATCAGTTAGATTTTCTAATGTCTGTAGCTTTACATACTTGGGATAAACCCAACTTGGTCATAATGAATTATCTTGAAATCTAATATATTACTTTCTTAGGTTGGCTCATTTTCACTTTTTCCTCATAATATATTTCAAGAAAAATTGTGGGTCTATGCTTGCCCTTAAAAAGAATCCAATAATACCCTTATATGAAAAGTTGAGGCACCATGTTCTTTCCTCTCCTCGTGTATGTCCTGAGATGAAACTTCTTTGATCCTTCCTTGGAGGGAATGGGACACTGGGACAGTTTTACTGGTCACAGCTCTGGCAGGCATCGCAAGCTGCGCAGCCATGGTTTCACTTAGTGACTCACTGTCACACTGGCATATCCTGTTCCTTATTGATGGTGCCACCATTACACAAAAGCACACAGAACCCCCTGCATTTCCTCTTCTGTGGAACCTCACAGTGCTTGCTTGCATTGGAAGGATTATGACAGCAACTTCCTGCAATCCTACAGTGCCCAACAGATGGAGGGTGACTCACGCCTCTGACAGGGAAGTTAATGGGTCTTTTCAGTGCTTATATTGGTCACTTTTCCCTGTTTGCTCCCAACATTTGCTGGTCCAGTAAGTTTATGAAAAGATTGGAGGACATCACTATAAGGTAACAACGATAGCATTTAGTTACTATTACAGTAGATTCTATTTGAAAGATTATAACTTAACATGTACCAGACACTATATATACTATGCGTGTGTGCATGTGTGCATATATATATGCTTTGTATTTTGTGGTGGATAAAACACGGGCACAAATTTATCAGCATTCTTCCCATTGAGAGGTGAGTCTGTGACTCCTGCCCTTGAATCTGCGTGAGCTCAGAAACCGCTTTGAGCAGGCGGATATGGAAGAAGTGATGCTGTGACTGTTTTCAGGCCCAGGCCTTAATAGACTGGCAGCTTCTCCTTCCTGCCTCTTGGAATGCTCATTCAGGGAGAAGCCAGTGGCCATATAAGTCCAACAATGCAAAGACCACCATACCGTGAGGAAGCCCAAGTTAGCCACAAGAGAATAGGCAGAACTGGCTTAGCGCCCACCCAGCTTTTCTGACCATTCCAGCCCAGACAGCAGACCTGTGAGTGAAGAAACCATTAGATGATCCAGCCTCAATGACCATCTGTTGATATCAACCCACAGAGAGATTATAGGAGGAGATACCAGTGTGTTTATGAATAAAGACGAGTTCAGGGTTGGTCATGATGTGTTTGAGGTGCTGTGGGACATCCTGATAGAGCTATTGAGAGAGTACAGGTGTCTGAAGTTTAGGGTGAATGAACTAGACTAAAGGTATAGACCTGAAAATGCTGAGAGTGCGTGTTGCTGGTCTCTGAACCACGGGATACAGCCTACTCTTGCTTGTAGCAGTCGCTTGCTAAGGGTAGGGGCCACACCCCTGGGGGAGTGAAAGAGAGTTGCACTTACGGTGAAGAGGGACAAATGTGTGTCATCCGCTTGAGGGAACCCTTCTCCCAGGCAATTCTAGTATCTGTCTCCAAGGAAAGGTATCAATTCTGCTCCCCCCCGCTTGCCATAAACTAAAATAAAATGCAAAAGCGTTATGTTAGCATACAGACCATTATTCATGTGTTTGGTATAGTTTTTTGTATAGATATTTTCCCACTGCTAAAGTTATGTATCAAACTCTGTCTTCCACTCTTCCTTTTTTTATGGCCTGTAAAGACCAACACCATCTCATTCTTGGCCCACGCTGATCTCATTTCCTTTCAATTTCATTCATTCACTTTGCTCCAGCCTCCCTGACTTTTTTTTTTTATCTGTCCTTTCCATTTACCAAGCTCATTCCCTCCTGTGGGGGGGTTTACACTGATTGTTCCTCGTATTTAAGAGGACAGATTGTCTCTTATATTGTCTTCTTATATTGTCCTATAGTTCTGTCCCTATCCTATAGTTGTCCTATAGTTCTGTCCCCATCCAAATTCAGATGTCAACCCAGAACCCAAATGTCACCTCAGAGCGGCTATGTCTACACGCTGTGCTAACAGCCTATTTTATCTTCTTTGTAGCACCTAGTCATACCTGAAATTTTTTAAAAACTTAATTTTGTTTGTAGAACTATTAGCTCCACAAGGATAGAATTTTTGAATTTCTAATTCCCAGTTCCAAATGAGTACATAGTGGATTTCCAATAAAAAACTGCTAAGTGAATGAATGATCTTCTAGATGCAGGAGAGAGGGACCAAGAGAGGGAGGACGAGGGCAAGTGAGCATATGTCTTATAGGAGTCCATCTCCAGGGCTCCCATATCTAGTTTACTGCTCGGTGGATCTCAAATTCAGCTGCACGTTAGAGTCATCTGGGGTCCCACTAAAGGCTGAGACCCAATCCCAGAAATTCTGATTTATTGGTATGTGACCTAGGCATCAGGATTTTTCAGAGCTCCCCAGGTGGTTATTATGTGCATCCCGATTGAGAACCACTTATTAGGTGTTAATAAAACTGAAGTTATCTTTTCCTGGGCCTCTTGTGACTTTTTTATTAAGTGAGTTCTGAGACTCTAACTCTAGAGCCATCAAGCAATGCTAATCTCTAAAGATGTCCCCAAAATACTTGGTTTAAAGAAGGATCTGGACTGCTCATGTTTACCTTAAAGATCAAATTCCCAGTGACTGGTGGGAACGTTTTGGATTATAAGAAGAGATACATGGAGCTTTTGTTAGAAGACAAACTAGGGCTGGCATGTGAACCAAATTCAGAATTTTCCACATTAATGTCTTTCATGGTCATTGTATATTAAAGTAGGATAAGAAAGTAACTTAACAGTCCTCCCAGGAATAGGAGCGCTATTTTTGACATTTTGAAGGTCACGTCTCAGCCCCCAAGGGAAGCATATAGGAGAATAGAACCAGGTTCATTCCCTAAGCCCATCTCATGGAGAGCATGGGGAAGGTACTGATAGGATTGAGGGGCACTGTGGAGCGTGAGTTAAAAATCCTGAAGCAGTGAATCCCTCTTTTCAAAGAAAAGCAAACTATAATCCCAGTTTGTAAAGCTGGTCGAAGTGGGGCAGCTCTGTTTGAAGTAAGGTTTGTAGCCTGGAGGCCAGCTCAGTCCAGGTTGCCTCACACAGTCCCTACCCCAAGGTGGCCCTGGAGGACTGAAGCCTAGGGCTCTGCCAAACTTACCTTGAAAAACACTCTTCCAGATGATGCTTTTAGGAGGAGTAATTATAGATCTGTCCTGATTATAAACATCCACCCCAAGGGAAATTTAATAACAAATAGGTAAGGGACTGCTGGGGTTTCTTTGGTATCGAGATTGAGCACAGTGTCAAGATTAACCAGGTTGGTCCTTTACAGGAGCATGACACAGAGACCTTGGTAAAAATGCAGGTTCTGACTTAGTACATCCTGGGTAGGATCCAAGATCCACTTGGGATAAGCTCCCAAGTAGTGCCAATGCTTTGAGTACCAGAGTTCGAAATCACAATTCCTATATGAAAATCCCCTGGGAGACTTACTAAAAATGCAGATCTTGGGGCCCCATCCTAGGGCCTCTGGAAGGAGCCCTCTGGTTGTGGGTCTGGGAGTCTTGGTTTAACAGGTTCCCCAGGTTTTTCTGATGTTCGCTAAATTTGAGAACTGTGCTTTAGCATGTATCTGTCTACTTACCTTTCTCTACAGGGACCCGGAAGAAGAGCCCGAGGCTCCACATGATGCCAGGGCTGGAAGAGGCTTTGGAGATCATCTCGCCTAGCCTTACTCTGTTACTGATTAGGAAACTGAGCTCCCAAAGGGCAAACAGTCCTGCCAGGTGCCTATAGCCAGTGGGTAGCAGAGCAGTGCAGACACCAGAACAGAAGTATCTGATTCCGACCCTCACTTTTCCTAGAAAACCATGGACCTTTCTTGGTCATTGCTTTTCTGTGCTGCTTCATGAGGCTGTCTCTCTCTCATCCTCTGCTGTATTCCCCAAGCCTAGTGTCTGGCCTAGGGAAGATGCTATAATGAGTTACTCTTACTGTTGTATATACCAGCTGCACTTGTGCCTAATCAGTTATCTTCACATTCTCTTATTAAATATTTTCAAGTTATAAAAATGAACACTGGATGTTCCCAGATAAAATACCAAAGTTCTCAATAAGAGTCTAGATGTAGAAGGCATTCAAGAACATGGATTGTGGGGAGGAGAGGGGATGGCCCCAGTTCCATAATTTATTAACTATGTGATCTTGGGAATTTTGCTCAACTTTTCTGACCCTCAGTTTCCTCATCGGTAAATTGGAGATATCACTGGACCCTATGTCATGGAGTTGTATAAATATTTAATCGGTCAATGTATATAAAATGTTTACTATGGTGCCTGGTACATAGTAAGGGCTAAATCCAGCCATAGCGCTCTGGATTTCAGAAGCAAAATAATGCTTCATCAGTCACACTGGAAGTCACAGCGTTAGGAACCCCTTGCCAGCTGCCAATCTGTAACAGTTAGAAATGGGTCACATGTAATGCATAAACCATAGGTCTGGAGTGAAGAAATTTGAGTTTGCACAGATTCTAAGAAGAAACTTTCTGCAGCATAAGGTGTGTTACCCTTGCATAGCAAAGTGGTTACTGAGATACTGAGGAGACAGGTTACTGAGCTGGGTCACTGCTAACGAATGCGATGGCAGGAGGGGTGTGTAGGCTGAAATCCCCACTGGGATTCTCTCCACAGGGTCCACATATTGACTAACCAGCTCAGAGTTTGCTGCAGATCTGTGGTGCAATGGCTTTCAGCAGTGTGTTTCAGGCTTCACCCAGAGAGCGTAGGAAACATATTTTTAGCCTGATTACTAAATGATGGAATGTGAGTTTGAAATGCACGCCTCCAAAGTTCACCAGGGGAACGAGATTGTGTGATTCTTCCTGTCAGGAGGTGTGTTTTCTCCGCGTGTCCCTGGTTTTCAGAGTAACTCTGATTTTCAAGCATTCTGCTCTGTTGTTCCATGAGTATAATTCTGCTTGTCTGAGCAGATATGCTGATTTGTGAGGAAGTGGTTGGGAAAATATGGCCACCACAGAGCGATATAGAGATCACGTCAAAGGTACTTGGTGGTAGAGGAAGAAGTATGACATATTGTCAGCAGGTGTGACTTCACCTTTTACCTCAGTAATGAGTCAGACTTCTTTCAGTTGCAAGTGACAGAAACTAACTGAAACTTGCGTAGGCAAAAAGGGAGTTCCCTGGCTCTTGTAACTGAAAAGTCCAGGGGGTTCATGGCTGGCTAGATACAGATTCTCGACCAGTGACCCAGCAAGCCCACATCTCTTACCTCCTCACTCTGGCTCCTCTGTGTGGCTTTTATTCTCAAACAGGCTGCCCCTTTGGGTGACCTCAGCGTCCCTGGGCTTGGATCCTGCCAGGGGTTTCAGCAAAAGCTCTGAAAATTCTCTTTGGCTGGACCTGAGTCATTTTTCCCTCCCAAAACCTACCAGTCCCTTAAACTGTAAGGACTAGAAGACTCTTCAAAGGAAACTGAGGTATAGCTGTCAAAAAAGGAAGGCATGGATTCTGGACAGAGAAATGCAATAAATGCCTTACATCCTTTGCTTGTGTGTCAGGAATGTGTTTGCTGTCACTTCTTTCTGCCCAGTTTTCCTAGAATAAAATTCTCATGCCCACCATCGTCATCTACCCACAAGAGATCTGTCTCTCGCTCATGTATTCTGTTCATTTGCCTCCCCGCCCCTTTACTTTTCTGCCTTCAGGAAGAAGGATAGTGCCTTTAGCTGCAGGCGGCCAGGAAGAACTTCTTCTGAAATTTCCTGGGAAACATGTAGATGCAATTTTGCCACCATATGCAGCGTCTCTGGTAAACTGTAGAATGGGCCCTGGTCCATCTTAGTTCACCAGAGCAAGGACTCCAGGAGTGATGTGCTTGGCTCTGATTTGCAGTTTGCTTTTAGAGAGCTGAATAGATAGGAGTTTGCACTTGAAGACTGCTACCCTTGCAGGGAGCAGTTTGCTTAATTAAACAAGAGGTGACAATGTTGTGTGTTGTGTACTTAGCACAGTAAGGTTCACAGTTCCGTACACAGTGGAAGAGCTCTAAGATTGACATGTCACGAGGTTTAGAGAGAACCTCAGACAGCAAAAAGGGACATTAATTTCAAATGTATGTTTTCATTCAGTACAACGCATCAGAGCCTCCTATAAGGTTTATTACAAAGAATTAGCACTTACTGACTGCTAAGTGTCAGACACTGGGCAGAACCCATTCACTCCCCCAAATACCCAACAGGGTGTTTATTATTCCCATTTTATACAAAAGGAAACTGAGGAACTCGAGGTTAACTGACTTGCCCTTGGTAACATAGCTGGACAGTGAGGGAACTTCAGGCCATTGGACCCTGGGCCCCAAGCTCTCTGACATCCTATATAGGTCTATGTGATGATCAGTTTGGCTACTCAGAAATTATCCATGACTGGGTTTCTTGTTTGTTTGTTTGTTTTTAAGAGTTTATTTTTATTTTATTTTATTTTTATTTTGTTTTTGCTGTACGCAGGCCTCTCACTGTTGTGGCCTCTCCCGTTGCGGAGCACAGGGTCCGGACGTGCAGGCTCAGCAGCCATGGCTCATGGGCCCAGCCGCTCCGTGGCATGTGGGATCTTCCTGGACCAGGGCACGAACCCGGGTCCCCTGCATCGGCAGGCGGACTCTCAACCACTGCACCACCAGGGAAGCCCTAAGACTTTATTTTTAGTACAGTTTTGGGTTAATCCCAAAATTAAGAGGAAAGTACAGAAATTTCCTATATGCTCCTTGCCCCATACACGCATAAGCTCCACCCCCCAACCCATTGTCAATATCCCCAGCCAGAGGTTACATTTGTTGTAACTGATGAACCTGCATTGACACATCACAATCACCCAGAGTCCATAGTTTACCTTACGGCTCAATCTTGGTGTTATGCGTTCCATGGGTTTGGACAAATATATAATGACAAGTGTCCATCATTATGGTGTTGTCCAGAGTATTTTCATTGCCCTAGAAATCCTCTGCCTACTCATCCCTCCCCTGCTCCTTACTACCCCAGCAACGATGAAAATTTTTGTTTGCTTTGCCTTTTCTAGACTGTCATAGAGTAGGGACCACACAGTGTGTAGCCTTCTCAGGTTGGCTTCTTTCACTTAGTGATATGCCTTTCAGGCTCCTCCATGTCTCTTCACGGCTCGATAGCTCATTTCCTTTTAGCACTAAATCATTTCCATTGTCTTGTTAGAGCACAGTTTATTTATCCCTGTTCACCTACTTAAGGATATCTTGGTTGCTTCGAAGTTTTGGCAGTTATGCATAAAACTGCTGTAAACATCCATGTGTAGGATTTTCTGTGGCCATAAGTTTTCAACTCCTCTGGGTAAATACCAAGGAACATGATTGCTGGTTTGCCTGGTGGTAAGGGTAGGTTTAGTTTTGTAAGAAAACACCAAACTGCCTTCCAAAGTGGCTTCACCTCTCTTCGTTCCCAGCAGTGCATGCGAGTTCCTGTTGTTCCACATGCTCGCCAGCGTTTGGTGTTCTTAGTGTTCCAGATTTGGGCCATTCTCATAGGTGTGCTACTTGCCATTTAACATTTTTTCTTTAAATATGTATTACATGACTTTTAAGTGCTAGCTGCTAGATGAGTGCAATGCTCGGAAGATTCTTGAGAAGTGACTCCCAGATAGCACCTGAGATGAAAAACGGTAGCTAAAACCTATTGCGTACTTACTAAGAGCCATGCCTCGTGTTAAGGGCTTCATGTTTTCATTCTCTTGTTCATTTAATTCTCATGTAACCTTCCTGAGTTAGATACCACTTCAGTTTAGATTGAGGAAACCAAGAGTCAGAGGGAAGACATTTGCTTAAGGGCTTCTAGTAAGTGAGTGACAGAGTTGAAGTTGAGTCCAGGTAGTTTGTCTCCACAGCCTTTGCCTTTGACCTCTGTGCCTCTCCACACCACGCCACACCATGCCTTGCCACGCCATAGCAGATCCTGTCAGTCACTGCCAAGACCACGATGCCCTACTAGAACCCAATCAATTTTATACTTAGTATTCCTCAGTTATTATTCAATAGTCTTTTCCTTTTTAAATTTTTTTAAGGCCATCACCTATCAAAACATTAAGTAGTAGGTATTTCACTTTTAAATTCAGTTGCAAAAGAACAAAATTTTTGAAGAAGGAGATTTCGTCACTGAATAAAGTGACAGGATGCTCATTATCAATTCAATAAATTTCCCTAGGTGGGTTGCAAGGGCCAGGCTCTGTGGTAGACATTGGAATGCGTGGTAAGATGCAGGCAGTGCCACAAGAATGTGCATAGTCTGGTGATAGGTATACAGATAAGTACAGGGAAATGTGTTGAGTTTTGAAGAACTAGAGGGAAGGCCAAGGTGCTCTGGGGACTTGGTCTGAGCTACCATGACAGCCAGTGAACTGGGTGTTCCCCAGAAGGTAATGGAAGTCTTGTCCTTCAGTTAAAGGGGTCAGATTTGAAGAATTGTGTGCTTAGTTAAGAATTTTTGGTTGGGAAAAAAAAAAAAAGATAACAGAAATTTAAACAAATAGTGAGTTAATTAAGAGTTCAGCAGCATTGGTTCACTTGTCCCATGATATCGCCAGTGTCCCCTCTGTCTACTCTACCATCTTAGTTTTTGGTGTTTCATATTCATGATTTTACTTCATTGTCACAAGTTGGCTGCGGTAGCACCATACAAAACCAAGGTAGGAAGTGGATGAAGGCGTGGTAGTGAAAAAGCTCTTTTCCTGTAATGGAACTCTCCTTCTGTTAACAAAAGGAAAAACTTTCTCCAGGAGCCTGCCAGAAAAATTCCCTTTCCATCTCTTAGCCAGAATTGAGTCACATGATGACACTTAACTGCAGAGGAGGATGGGAAAGAAGCAAGTCTCCAGGTTTTCTCCAGCCTCTTTAGAGCAAGGTTAAAAAAGGAGATAGAAATGGCTCTGTGTTATCTAACCAATAGTTTCTGCCACAGTGTGAAAGCGTGTGACACATTCGGAGCATTCCTAACCATACAAGTACTGTGACCAATGATTTGTGACCTTACAATCATTTAATTGGTCTCAGTGTGTTGGAGTTAATCATATAGAACTGGGTCACATGTTAGAGGATGGGAAATTCCTGCCCTGTTGCTCATGAGTTTTGAAAACTCTTCCCAGGGAAATTAACTGACTAATAATTGGCTTATCTGTTTCCACTAGAGTTCAAATAAGGCAAAATATTTTTTTCATAACCTAGGACTGGACAGTATATCCCAAAATTACCTTCTAAAATTAACTGAACTTTTTAAAGTTTGTGTCAGTTATAGCTTATGTGCTATGGACAGCAGTAGCCATGTAATTTGTGAAGCTCAGTGGAAAAAAACAAACAAACAACGTAGGGCTCCTTGTTCAAAAATTATTAAGAATTTCAAGATGGCAGATCAAAACACTAATCCAAGCATGGGGCCCTGTGCGATTGCACAGATCACACATCTACAAAACTGGCCCTGGCTGAGCGCAACTGGTTTGCTGCTGAAGCCTAAACTTGGGGGAGGCTGAGCTCAAGAGGTTGGCTACAGGTGTGGGATCTGCTCCTCATGAGGGCAGCATGATGGTTGAATCCACACTTTTGAATAGGTCTGCTCTGTATTCTAATCCTAATGCTGCCACTTAATTGCTCAGTGATTTTAGAAACTTCTTTAGCCTTTCAAAGATTCAGTGTCCTCTTCTGTAAAAGGAAGATGAGAATATCCCTTTCGTATATTATTGAAAGGAGTAAATTAAATGATAGATGTTATCTCCTTATCATAGCACATCCCTGCTCTATGCTATACTCTGACCTCAGTGAAAGGTTGCCATGACCTGTGAATTTTGCTGATCCCAAAACTCAGTTTTACCATGTCAGACAGAGGATATTAGACTCTAGGAGGCAGATCCTTGCACATTAGACTCACCGGAGAATGATTTGTGAGTCAGAATGTCCATTTCTTCACATGTAAAGAATTGGCTGGACTTGGAATGACATCTAACATCTGCTCTTTTTTCAGAATCCAGTCTGGAAACGATGCTCAGATTAGTACACAGAATCAGTATTTTCTTCGGACGCATATGTCCTGACATTTCCGAGGCCAAATACGTGGAAATCTTTTAAATGTAGCCAAGGTTTCCTTTTTGTAGGACTTGGGAGAACCTGTTTAGGAGGTTTAGGAGTTCTGTGAATTCCCAAGGGGATTTCCAAACTCAGCCAAGCATGCATGATTGGATCAATGTGGGGATTCACTTTGGTAAGCAGTTAACATAAACAGGGTCATGTTTTGTATGTGAACACAGGCATGCGTAAACTACCATCAGCCTGCCCAGTAGGAAAAATTAGCATTTGAAGCACCCTCAGCGAGAATCTAACCTCAGAGGCAGTTACTTAGAGCTTTTGAATGCCCCTCTTGTAATCTACACCATAGGATTTGTTAATTTGCAAAAGAGAAATAGAAATGCTTTTTTGATTGCTAGAGTTAGTGGTGTTCAGCTGTGTTACCGGCCAGAATGATGGCATGGCCCTACCACCCTTCCATGAATGAAGTATAGGGACCGGGGGAGCCAATCACCTAATCCTTTTGGTCCTCAAGGTCCTACACCCCCATTTCATGGAGGGCTCTGGCACTGGACACAGTCCTTTAGTGGATGGTCCAGCCACCAGAGGACAGCGGTCTCAGCCTGTCGTAGGCAGAGTGCACATTTTATGTAAGGAGCTTATGCAAGAACCTCAGGGCAGACTGAGACTTCCCAGAGCTTATAAGAAAAATGTGCATTTTCATCTTGTGTGCTTGTTTGTTATTACACACATGTGTGTTTGGCAGGGTTTGGGCCTAGGCTTGCTTGCGTTAGGACTTCTTATTTGGCAGCAGGGATGTGAGGTGGAAACAGTCCAACCACTTTTTGTGGCCAAATGGGCTTAGGGCAGTTCGCCATGAAATACTTTCTTTGTGGTACAGTTCATGGAATTCGTGTTCTCAGGAACACACTTTGAGAAAGTGTGGAATTAACTTCCAAGCAGAGGGTTAATTTCTTAGGTGATATTTCCATCAGTCTAGAATAGATGGGGACAGTTGATCTAGTTCTTTTCTGTTTGTATTTTGATTTTCCGATCTGGGATGTCATGTATAAGAAAAGTGTTGGGGAGACATCCCAATGAAATCTCGTTTGATTTTGCATTTAACAGTCTACTTTTTTGGAGAAGAGTAAAATAGAGGAAGGCTGGGGAAAACAAGAGACACGATCATTTCACCTGTGCACTCATAACAGATCTGTGGATGAGAAATGAAGCACTTTGGCATCATCAGGGTGTTTCTGTATGTTTAAGTGCTTTCTCTCGATGGAGTGACTTTTAGAGGACTGACTAAAAATTGCACTTTCAGAAGCATGATGCTGTGAGACACATCCTAAGATAGAAAGCCCTTTGTGGAGAGAAAATTCACTGCTTTCCTGTGGCATCTATAACCAGCACACATCTAGTTATCAAAAGGAGAGCGGCATGGAATAAATACAGTAGTTGACTTCTACCCAAATCCTTTTGAAAAGAGGAAGTGGAGCCTTTCTGCTCTTTGACACACAAAAGCACATTGCTTTATAATGGATTCCACAAAAGAAGCAAAATCCAAAGAAAGCAACATCTTTTTGCCCTAACCTACATACAATGTAAGTGAGATTCCAAGTATGCAAATGGTGGGAGGAAAGAAATGCGTGTTCACTACCCCGATTATTGGATATTGTGTAGAATATGAGCAGTAATTGCCCACAAGTTGGATGGTTAATGTGCACCACTTTTGTTCTTCTTCCTCTTCTTCTTTAATATTTGGTCTCAGTCTAATCTTTATCTACTCTTTCTATGATTATTTCTCTTGCTGTAAAAGCTGGGTTGGTGTTCCAAGAACTGAATCCAACCCCCATCAAGCCCAAGCCATCAGGGTGAAATATAACAACAGGTCTCTTTATCTGGGCCGGTCGTCTCTTTTTAGACGTCAGTAAGACTTTCTTTATATCCATCATGAGCTTGGTTTTGAAACCAAACCTGTCTCCATCCGTTTACTCTTGTGGTGCAGGTGTGAGTGGAATCAGTGCCATTTTAGAGCAATCTCTGTGAAGTGCAAGCTCCTGGAGCGACAAGCCTAGATGGGTACTCAGCCTCCCCCCACACCCCCCCCCCACTCCACCCCTCCGACCAGATCCTTAGGATGTGTGAGTTTATCAGTCTATCCTCCCTCCTTCACTGTTAGGCAGGGACCTTGTTTAATTTTCTTTGTGTCTCAATCTCCCGCCACCTCTCTTCAGTGCCTGGGCCAGTGTTCTATCCAAGTAGGCTCTGAATGTTTGTTGGCTGTTTAAATACTTCTGGAGGACTGTTTAGGGTTCTGTTGAGGGGGCGGGAAAATGGCTTTGCTGGAGCCACACATGAGGGTGGAGGCTTCGTTCTACAGGCTGGAATGAAGTACAGTGGGAGGATGAAGGATGTTTGCAAAGCTGGGGGTGGAAGGCACTAGGGAGAAAAGAAATGCAGAAGGGAATTTTGTGTTCTGTCTTTGGAGTTAAATTCATCAAGACTGTAGAAACCTCAAGGCATCAAAAATGATACCACCTCATAAAAGTCTTGGACTAAACTCTCCAGTGTGGTAGTCAGCTGCATGTGGCTATGTAAATTTAAATTACCTGAAATTAAACAAAAATAAAAATTCAGTTCCTGAGTCACACTAGCTGTATTTCACATGCTCAGCAGCCACATGAGACTCATGACTGCTGTATAGGAGAGCAGAGATGTAGAAATTTCCATCATCTCAGAAAGCTCTGTTGGACAGCCCTGCTCTAGGAGATGGTAACATCTTCATTTTTTTTTCACTACTTGTTCATTCATCCTACAATATTAACTGAACACCTACATTTCCTGGCAGTACTCTGAGAAAAGCCTGAAATAGCTAAGAGCCTAGACCCTGGAGCAATGGGTTCAACTGCTCACTTACTGTGGGACCTTGGACAAGACAGTTGACCTCCCTGTGCTTTAGTTTAACCAGCTGTAAAATGAACATAATAAAATCATCTCATAGGGTTGTTATGAGGATTAAATGGGTGTGTATGTATATGTGTGTCTATGTAGATAAATATATGTACATGTGTGTATCTATATGAGTATATATATGTGTATGCACATATATGTATATATGGGTAGATACACATACACATTTATTTTTTTATGTATCTTAAATCACTTTCTGGCACGTATCCAGTGCTTGGTAGGAGGGAGCTCTTAGTAGTAGTAGCAGGTATTTATTACAGAGTGATGAACAAAACAACTATGGTTCCTGTTGTCCTGGAATTCACCATCAAGTGGGAGCAGCACATGGTAAATCACTACACAAGTTAATAATTACAGACTGTGTCAAGGATTGCAAAAGAAATGAATGAGATGAAGCAACAGAGAATAGTAATGGAAAAGCTACATAGAAAGCTTCTCATTTAAGCTAGAAAAAGAGGAGAAATGGCAGCCATGCAAAGGGAGAAGGAGAGAGAATGCTAGGCAGGGGAGAGTACATTATGAAAGAGGACAATGTGACTGTAACAGACCAGGCAATGGAGGGGCTCCAGCTAAGGTTGGAAGAAGCAGTAAAATGCAGCCAACTCACACAAAGCTGAAGCCAGTGGTAAAGAGTGTGTGCCAGGGGAGATGTATTAACATTATGTATAAACTGATCGCTCTGAGTTGTGGGAGGCACATATTGGAGGGGTAGCAGAAGCGAAAGTGGAGTCCATTGGAAGGCGATTTTAATAGACCAGGACCGGGGGGAGTGATGGAGATTCCGGCAGTAGGCATGGAAGTAGAGTGAGATGGGCAGTTTCTAGTTATAGTTGACAGAAAGAACCAATGAGATTCGCTGATGGATTACAAGTGGTTGATGAGAAGGAGGCATCAGGCTGATATTCAAGTTTTTACTTGACTAAGTCATTGGTAGTTTTATTTACCGAAATAAAGTAGACCTATAAAGAACGTTTTTGAGGAAGACTAACCAAATCTGCTTGATGACAAGCAGTGTGTTAGAGATGGAAGTCTGGTTTCCAGATGAAAGGCTGGTCTGAAAATAGGCACATGGGCATCATTAGCTTGTAGACGATATTTAAGAGGTTAGATAAGAGACTAACTTCTGGAATGATGGAGTGAGAAACACAGCAAACGTTCTCCCCAGTGAAACAACCATTTAACTGAAGAAGATTATATATATTCTCTGAAAATTGTCTAAGGGCATACAGCAATTAGAGCAATATTCATTCAAGTAAATTTAGTAAATCTTGGTAAGAACGGTGAGAGAGAGTCTTTGACATTTGAGCCGTGACACCTCCCTCCCAGCTACATCTTTGGAATCACCACGGAAGGGGCAGGCTGCCAGCATTTTTCATCTTTCTCCAGAAGTCCCATGTTGCAGGAGCGTCATTCGGAGAGAACTGGGCCTCTGTTCCTCCACCTAGGAAATATCCATTAAATACAAATGAAAGTAGTAGAAGAGGAACAGAAGAACAAAGAGATTTGAGACAGAGAAAACCGAAAGCAAAGTGGCAGATGCAAATCCAACCATATTAGTAATATTGGTTATGGATGATGCTAAAATGTGGATGATCACACAGTCCAACTGAAAGGCAGATTATCAGATTAGATTAAAAAAGTAATATCATCTAACTATGCTGTGTACAGGAGGCACTTTAGATTCAAAGATACGAATAGCTTGAAAGCAAAGGGATGGTAAAAGATACACCGTGGAAATAGCAGCCATGAGCAATGTGAAGTGGCTGTACTAATAGCGGACAAAATAGCCTTTAAAACAGGAGCTGGAAATGGGGGAGACTATCCAAAAAGAAAGCAGTGCTAGAGAAGAACAGAGGGTTTGGGGTGGAACTTTGGGAATTCTCAAATTTAGAAGCAGACGAGAGGGGAAGGATCATGAAAAGGAGACACCCAAGCCACAATATTTTTCCAGGCTCTTACGGATCATGCTATGGTATAAGCACACATACTAGAATCCTTCCGCATCAGCCCTAAGAATGCATGCAGTTGAACGGATCTTCTCACTCTTTTACCTGCCCCAGTTTGACACATCAGGAAATGAAAGACTGAACAGTGACTTCCCCAAAGTCAGAGAAACATAGTAACAGAGCCAGAACTTAAAAGTTCACGTGTGTGTGTGTGTCTGTGTGTGTAGTGTGCGTGTGTGTTTGTACACTCACCAATTCAGCTACATTACATTACAGCATTAAGATACATTGTCTTAATTTTCCTTCTTCTCTCATATTCCCTAAGTCTTTATCTTGTGGTTAAAGATAAGGTGGACTTGTACAGCAGGGTTGCAGCCTGCTTTGAACCCTGATAGAAAGTTCTCAAGATTTAAAATCAACGAAGTGAAATTGGGTTGACTTGATATTAGCTGTATCTTTGTATATGACTGGTTAACTTCCCACAATCTTGGTTTCCTCATCTGTGAAATGGAGGGAGTCATACTCCAAGGAGGGGTATAATTATTAGGAATGAATGAGGAACACAGAATCCCTTAGAGCTTAGCTTGTATTTCAGGAGCCCATCAGATTGGTTTGGAATCCCTGGTCTCTCTCCAACCTTCTGAGGGCATCATAAAACATTCAAGATGTAATATTTCTGCAGTGAGAACTTACCTCCACAGGTAGAAAGCAGCAATTTTGGAGAGTCCAGTGAAAACACCATGCTGTGTTTCAGATGCCAAAGAAGAGCCACCACAGAATTACCAGTTTCCAGTAACAATTATAACTATAATACAGGATTAATTAACATCTACCACGGAACTAACATACAACTACAGTCTTGACATGAAAACACCAGTGATCCTCTACTACCCAGAAAATTAAAGTGCTTGTTGGCATTTAAACATGCCATAACCTAAAATGGCTAAAGGCATTTAATAAATACCCTTATATGCTTTTTACTTGGGTAAACCATCTATAGTTCAGATCCTTTCATCCTCAGGAAGTCAGCGAGAGTTCAACATGAATAAACTTAATTTATATCCTTTATAACTGTCTCCACATTGTCCCCCTTGGTGTTCACTACGATGAGAATCTGACCCCAATGTTACCCCAGTAGAATCTGGCCAGTACGTTTAAAAAATCCGTTACATATAGTATCACTTTTGAATTAACAGATCAATATCACAGTAAAGACACATTGAGCCAACTCTTCTCAGAATATGAGCAATGATATGGGAGAATATTAGGTAGTTTGGGAGACCATGGAACCCCCACTGGGGTTATACCATAGAGTTCCACGCAACTTGCCAATGCAGAGTGACCAATTAGAGCCATTTTTCAGTTTTACTTAAGAAGTTTTTATTGGGTACTTCCTATTGCTGATACTATGGGAGATTAAGCTAAGCATTATGATACTTAGAACCCACAGTAGGTTATAGCATTGCGCTGGACTCCAGAGTTAGAGTTAACCCATAGGTTCCATTTTCAGGCAGCTGGAAAGAAGTTGCCATGCTCAGTCAGTGGAAGACAGATTTGGGTGGTACTGGATACTTTTTTTTTAGTTGTTGTCAGTGGAAGAAAGAAAATTACAGATGGAGTAGAAGTTTCTGCTTTCATGTTGAAGAGATTTTAAGATATGGAAAAGTCTGTTTATTTAATTGAAGTATAGTTGATTTGCAGTGTTGTGTTAATTTTTGCTGTACAGCAAAGTGACTCAGCTATACACATATATACATTCTTTTTAATACTCTTTTCCATTATGGTTTATCCCAGGATATTGAATATAGTTCCCTGTGCTATCCAGTAGGGCCTTGTTGTTTATCCATTTCATATGTAATAGTTTGCATCTACTAATCCCAGATTCCCAGTTCCTCCCTCCCCCACCCTCCCTCCCCCCTGGCAACCACAAGTGTGTTCTCTGTGTTTTTGAGTCTGTTTCTGTATTGTACTTTCATTTTTGGCATATTTTAGATTCCACATGTAAGTGATATCATATGGTATTTGTCTTTCTCTTTCTGACTTACTTCACTTAATATGATAATCTCTAGTTGCATCCATGTTGCTGCAAATGCCATGATTTCATTCTTTTTTATGGCTGAGTAGTATTCCATTGTATATACGTACCACATCTTCTTTATCCACTCATCTGTTGATGGACATTTAGGTTGTTTCCATGTCTTGGCTATTGTGAATAGTGCTGCTGTGAACATAGGGGTGCATGTATCTTTTTGAATTATAGTTTTGTCTGGATATACGCCCAGGAGTGGGATTGCAGGATCATATGTTAATTCTGTTTTTAGTTTTCTGAGGAACCTCCATACTGTTTTCCATAGTGGCTACACCAACTTATATTGCCACCAACAGTGCAGGAGGGTTCCCTTTACAGATACGGACAAGTCTAGAATAATTAGGTACTGCACAGAGTGATCTTGACGCATTTGACAGTATTCTTCATAGAACACTATGAGTGAAGTAAAGTGGAGCTCTTAATGAAATTTCTTGGAGGAATTGCCTCCTCTCAGTTTAGGTTGCCTAATGAAGAGTAAGCAACATTGTCACTACTTAGAGAAGTAGAAGAAATTGAGAGGGTGAAGCAATAGAAAGAAAAGGTACTCAAATTTTATTGCCATTATTCGTAACGTTGCAATTTTAGGTGTTTTCTATGGAGCTACTCAGCTCTTCAATTAAATCTGACAGCTGCTACTCAAAAAGTGAAAATAGATGTACTGACATTTATAGGTAACATTTTTTCTCACCAAGAATATCTGTCCTTACCTGTGTATGTTTTCTTCTTGTAAGTTAGCATTTGCAGTTTATTACTATTATATTTAAATAAATTATCCACTCTTTTTTTCAATGATATGAATCAGCTTACCACAGTGCATTTCTTTTTGGTATAAATAGAAGGAAACAGAGTTGAATTTATTACAGTCAATTTAGAAACAATTTATTTGGATTAGAGCGTAATCTTTCTTGAGTTTCCTTATTACATTGTAAGTCCTTTTTCTCTCAGATCTCTATTCATTAATACATTAAGCCAAAAATCATTATTAAGAGTCCTGCCTCATTATAAATTGCGAGAACTAGCTTTCCATGCTGTAGTTGTACACTGAAAATAGCTTCTGGGGAAAGATAACATTTTCTTTAACAGCTCATATTTCAGGCAGTCAGCATCATATCATTATTGAAAAGCGCCCAAATCAGAGCACCTACTGAACATGCCCATTCAACAGAGAGATTATTACATATTGGTTTTGAACAGTGACCTTAAGAGCAAAAGTACATCATCTTCCCAAGTACTTTTCCCCCATCATTAACTAGTTATTCTTACCAATAACCTTATGACAGAGGCCATTATAAAGAAAGGAAGTAGAAGTGGAAAAAATTCTACAAAAAAGGGCTGTGTCAGAGGGTACACATTGCCAATGTCACATTCTGATGGGAGCAAGTGCCTTGCAATGATGTATCTCTTTTTGATGGTCAGTTACACCCCAGCGTGACTGATCAGATCAATAACACTCCTTAAAGGAATCTGAGGCTGGGTTGAAGGTTAGAAGCAAAATCTTTTCTTCTTCATTTCAGTCAAACCAATCAGCCACAGGCCTCCAAGGTGACAAAATCGGCAGAGCTGTGGTGTCAGATGTTCCAATTGTCCTTCCAGAGAGGAAGATCATCCTTGGCCTCTTAGCATCACAGTCCCTTCTGCTTTAAAGGGAACATAATCCCTGGGTTCTTAACCTTGAGTTCGATCGTGGATTCCTCCAGGCGTCCGAGTCAAGATACACATGGCACCTCTCTCTCCAAAAATATTTTAAAAAGCTTTCTGCTGTTAGAGCCCATTCACAAAACTTACCTTTGTCTTTTTTTTTAAGATTTATTATTTATTTATTTTTATATCTTATTATTTTTGGCTGCGTCGGGTCTTAGTTGTGGCATGCGGGATCTTCGTTGAGGCATGCGGGATCTGTTCATTGCAGTGCATGGACTTCTCTCTAGTTGTGGTGTGCGGGTTTTCTCTTCTCTAGTGGTAGCACGCAGGCTCCAGGGCGTGTGGGCTCTGTAATTGTGGCGCGAGGGCTTATTTGCCCCGAGGCATGTGGGATCTTAGTTCCCTGACCAGGGATGGAACCCGCGTCCCCTGCATTGTAAGGCGGATTCTTTACCACTGGACCACTAGGGAAGTCCCACCTTTGTCTTTTTAAGTGAGAAAATAGAGACCCAAGAAAGTCAAGTTAAATACTCAAGTTCAACTAACTCCTAAGCTGGTCCTCTTCAAATCATTCATCACTGCCTCTTGAGAGGGCTGAGGTAACCTCAGGTCTTCCTCAGCTTTTCTTGGAAATGGTAGTGTTCTGATTCTTCAGCCCAGTTCATCCATTCAGCGGTATTGATTGAGCCATTCTATGTGTCAGGCACTGGCATTCGTCTCTTCCATATCACAGGTGTCAAAACTGAAGAAGAATCAAAACGGTGGTCTTATCTTTTGATCTGACCAGTTGGTAAAGCTCCAGAGGACATCCTTTTGCCTTTTCTTTTAATCAATGAAGGTAACAGACCTCTAAAACTGTTATAACTCTACCCAGAACCACTAATGTTTCTCCAGTGCTCCTAAGACCAAACCCATTCAGTGCCTAGTGTGGAAGGTCCATGCATACATGGGAAACCTATTTCCAGACCCCTTTTCTCAAGACAAACCATTCTACTCACTTTGTACCAAATCATTAAAAAAACAAAAACACAAACAGAAAACAAAACAGAAAAACCCCATACTGTTATTCATTCAAGCGATTCTCACGCAGAAATTCACTGTAGTTCTATTCATCCTTCAAGGCCTGCATAATATCACCCTTCCTCCCTGAACCCTATTCTGATTACCTAACTTAAAATCCCCCCCTTTCTCTTCTTAATTCCTACAGCTCATTTGGCTATGCCCAGCTGGGGGCTAATGGTTGATGGTCCTGTTTTATCTCTTCATGCATATATGACTTAGCACCAGTGATAAATTTAAGCTTATTGAGGACGGCTAGCATGTCTGTGGTTCATTATATACCCTCCCTCCCTTGATGGATTTGTTCAAATGAGAACTAGTAAAAATGGCCTCCCTTCAAAAGATTCCCAAAGTATTTCTATTTTTAGTAGTTGACTATTAACAGAAAGCCCAGTCCATCCACATATTGAAATCCTTGAATCTGCCTTGAGTATGGATTCCCTTGGCCAAGAACACTCTCACTTTTATTTTCTTCCAGAGTCCAGAAAACCTTGGAAGGCTGCCTTATGGGGTGATGGAATGAAAAACCAGACCAAACCAACCAGACATGGGCTCCTTCTATAAATGTACATTCCACAGCCCAAGACAGAGCATCTTCCATTTTAGCTGCTCAGCCCCCAAATGCCTCCTGGTTATAATTAAGGACTTCAAAGTCTCCCAAACACCCTTTTGGAAATGACTACCCCAAATACAAAATGATGTCCAGTCAGTTGTACATCATCACCCAGCAGGGAGGGAGAGGCATGGAAAGCAGTCTTCAGCATATGGCCTAATCAGAAAGCCTGGTCTCTTGATGAGGATTTTCGTTTTCTCTCCGGTCCTCTTTCTAGCCACTGAATTCTCAAGTGGCCAATTTACTCCCTATTGGTAATCAGCTAGTTATTTTTACTCTCATTCTCTCTCTGGGACTGTCAAACTCTTTGGAACAATTCATCACCCAGGGCGGCCTAACCCTCCTGTGGCGGGAAGTGGGGGAGGGAAGCTATTATCCTGGAAAAGATAAGTAGAAAACTATTTCACCGTTTATATTTGGTTTTTAAACAATGATTTCCCCAATGAGGTAAGTCAAATAATGACACAACTGGGTAAGAGTGAAACAATGAAAGCTCCAAGGGTAAGTGCGTTAGGCAATGGAAACGCTTTCCGGCTGTGGTTTGTGACTCTGAAATCACTTGTTCTTAGATTGTCTTTACAACCCCACAAAGGAGCATCATCTTACATTCATGACTTAGGTTTGCAGGAAGCTGCCTGTGTGGAAATTATAAACCCAGAAAGGAGAGTTTTAAATATGTATAACACATCGGTGGTTTTTTCAGGCAACTTTACCCCACTAACGAGAAGGAAGGTAGTCTTTGAAGGTTGTTTTGTCTGAGGCAGGAAAGTTTTTCCGCTGGTTCCCGCAGGTCTTCTCGATTACAGAATCTCACTTTAGTTTGTCCCTTGTTCCCTCGTCTTCCAGCTGTTGCTGTCTTTGTCTGTCTCCAGTGAAATCATTTCCAAACGCAGTTTTCGGGCTTCCATTTTTCTGAGTTCACCCCAGGTGCCATGGGAAAGTTGACCCCACTACTCTTGCAACTAAAACTCTGGTGTCAGTACATTTTCTAATGACTGGTGTCTAATTTGATCTCCTCTCAAATTTCCCTCAGTCCTTCAGAAAAACCTAATATCAATCCCTCAAGGCTGGCTGTGCTCACTGGCGCTAAAAGTTTACATTTCTGAAGTCTGCGTTCCCCCTTAAGAAAGATGTTAGTGTGACACAAATTGGCATTTTCTTGGCACTTCCATTGCTTGAAGCAACCTCTTTATTCCTTGGGAGGAAGCTGAGCACTGAGCAGCCCTTCTCGCTATTTCCTTAGAGACTCTGAATTGGGGCAACAGCAACGTGATCTGAATCTTGAAATGTTTATCTTTCTCCACCATTTTTCATGTCTCAGACCCTTTCTTGTGTCCTTTATGTTTCACATAAACATCCACATACGTAACTTAACTTTTAGGTGTGTCGATCTATAAGGAGAATTGAAAGAGACTGAGAAAGCACGTTTACATACCCCATATTGAGTTTGCTGCCTTTTCATCTGCTAATTCCCTCCACGCATGGCTGTTCGCACAATGGGTGATATCACCCAACAGCTGTCTGGATTGGAAACGAAAATGCTTGTAGCATTTTGGTCTTTTGTCTTACCTACTTACCTCTCTCTCTTTTCCAAGATACCAAAACCATACAAGAATGGTTGTCTGGCTTCAGTGAAACATTATTTCTGTGACTTTATATAAATTGTTTTACAGCTTATTCTCTTCATCTTTCATGGTAATTGTCCCTAACTCTAAATTTGCTTTCAAGAATCATTAACGGCGATGATACTGACATGAGCTCTTATAGTTGGTATTTGGTGAAACAGGAAAATTGTTTTTGTGAACATCGGTTTTTCCA
Source organism: Delphinus delphis (assembly GCF_949987515.2). NCBI lineage: Eukaryota > Metazoa > Chordata > Mammalia > Artiodactyla > Delphinidae > Delphinus > Delphinus delphis. The sequence goes on along the minus strand of NC_082692.2, from coordinate 79,211,120 downwards.
TCTGCCATGTGTGAGTAGGAAATGAGTGGAGAGAAGTGACCCTTTACCTGACCCGTGTCCCCAGGTTGACCTGAATGAGAACTTTAATATCTGACGTGGTGCATATTTCTTGATTAGCGTCTGGATTGGCTGAACACAGTGAGCAGGGATCTCTGTGCCTCCTTTTCCATAATTACTCTGGTTAGTTACTGATGTCCCTTGGTCCTACTCTGAAAACAGCAGGTTCCTCTCATCATCACCAAAAATTGCTTCATCACTAAAATCTTGATTTTTAAGACAAATCTGCTTTCCTACCTGTTCTTCCATTCTCTTTAGTCTCCATCCTTATCACAATATCCTGTTCCCTGCTTCTATCCTCTGTTTTGGGTCATTGTGTTAACTCTATTTATTCCCAAAGAAGTGTGCTCTTGGGAGAGTGAGAAAGCCTCCAGGGAGCAGCGATCCTAAAATCCACAGACTGCCAGCGGTTCACAATGTTATACAGACATTGCATACAACTCAACACATTTTCCTCAACTAAACACATCTATTTGACCAGCGCCCAGTTCAAGAAGAAGCATTTAGGAACTTTGCTAGCCACTTGACAGAATAATGTCTATTGAAACTAATAAGCAAATATTGGGACCTGTATTTTGCCTGTCTCTTTATTCCATTTTTAATCCTTCCTTTTTATTGTTTTTTTTTAATGTATCGACCAGTGAATGATTAGAAATAAATAGCCAAACAAAATGAAATCAAACAACAAAACGGGTCCTTTACCTCTGATTATTTGAGAAAAACCAATCTAGAGGACATAAGAGTCCTATCAGATTTTGTACGTGGTTATTTTCAGCTGCTAACTTCAGCGTACCTGTGAGAACCCCCCCTTCACATGAGGCCCCGCTGTCCTAGACAGTTAGGATAACACCCTACAAGGAGTTCACTCACCAGAACCTGTCTTCTATTATCAAAGCACCTTTCCTTGGATTTAGAGTTACCACAGTGTGTCTGTTCAGGGTCCTCAAGGTGTTGCTTTCTCTGGGGCCCCTGCTTTGCAGACATCGGGCTTGAATTTCACTAGGGTAAGTTTCCCTTCTTGGAGCCCAACCTCTCCTTTGAAGATGACAGCATGGTCTACACTATAGAAATGATTGTTCTGGTTCTAATATAGAAGCTGACACACAGGACTGGACTTTTCCTCCCCTCGTGCCAAAATTGTCTGCGGATGTCAAACTTTCCTGTTGTGAATAGGTACAGGCTGTGATGTGGCCACTCCAGGACTTCCAGTAGCGGTAAGAGGAAAATTACGAACCAACTCCCCTCAGAGAGGAAGTGCCTATTGAAAGAGCGGTCAGCCGGCGGCAAGCATGGTGGCTGCCTCCTTCCTACCGGGAATGGCCCCACCTCTGCAGCTGCCGACTCTCCCGTCTCAGGGTCTGTGAACTGGCATCCCACGAAGAGGCTTGGCACAGGCAGCATTGCACATATGCACACTTATCCCGCGAGCACTTTGGCAAAGAATCAGCTCCGTGCATTTCCCCGGAAGGCAGGATTTCCCTTGCTCATTGATGGTGTCTTCAGTTTACAACACATGCCTTGGAAATGGGACACATGTGATATTGTAAGCCTTCTACACATTCGAAGAGCAAATGACCCAAAGCTTATTTTCTACTTTTTTCCCCTTGTTCCAGAAGTTGATTGTTGGAATGGAAGAGGTAATACACGGGCAATACAGCTGGAAGGGCCCTCACAGATCAGCTGGCAAATCCCACTTTATAGATGCTGAAATGGAAGCCCAGAGAAGGCATGTGAATTGCCAAAGATAAGATTCAAACAACACAGAGTGGATTTTAGGGCTTTATGTTTTAATTTTGCTTTTGTTTCAGTAAACTATTGATGGAAATACAGTATACTTACAAAAAAGTCACAAATCATAACTGTAAAGCTCAACAGATTTTCTTAAACTAAGATACCCATGTAACCAGCCCCCAGAGCAAGAAGCTAAGCATTTCTAGTACTCCCCAATGTCTCCATAATATAACATAGCCACTGCTCCCTCCCAAGGGTAACCGCTATCCTGCCTTCTCGTATAATGTCTTGGTTTTGCCTGTTATTGAAGGTCATATAAATTGAATATGTAGTGTGCTATTCTTGTACCAGGCTTCCTTCATTCAACACTGTTTTGGTGAGATTTGTCCACTTTTTTGTGTATAGTTTCTTTTTGTTTTTTTCTTAAACATCTTTATTGGAGTATACTTGCTTTACAATGGTGTGCTAGTTTCTGCTGTATAACAAAGTGAATCAGCTATACATATACATATGTATAGGGAGTCTCCCTCCCTCCCTCCCTCCCTATCTCACCCCTCTAGGTAGTCACAAAGCACTGAGCTCATCTCCCTGTGCTATGCGGCTGCTTCCCACTAGCTATCTGTTTTACATTTGGTAGTGTATATCTGTCCATACCACTCTCTCACTTCGTCCCAGCTTACCCTTCCCTCTCCCCATGTCCTCAAGTCCATTCCCTACATCTGCGTCTTTATTCCCGTCCTGCCCCTAGGTTCTTCAGAACCATTTTTTTTTTTAGATTCCATATATATGTGTTAGCCTATGGTATTTGTTTTTCTCTTTCTGACTTACTTCACTCTGTATGACAGACTCTAGGTCTGTCCACCTCATTACAAATAACTCAATTTCGTTTCTTTTTATGGCTGAGTAATAGTCCATTGTATATATGTGCCACATCTTCTTTATCCATTCATCCGATGATGGACACTTAGGTTGTTTCCATCTCTGGGCTATTGTAAATAGAGCTGCAGTGAACATTTTGGTACATGACTCTTTTTTTTTTTTTTTTTTTTTGCGGTACGCGGGCCTCTCACTGTTGTGGCCTCTCCCTTGCGGAGCACAATCTCCGGACACGCAGGCTCATAGGCCATGGCTCATGGGCCCAGCCGCTCCGCAGCATGTGGGATCTTCCCAGACCGGGGCACGAACCCGTGTCCCCTGCATCGGCAGGCAGACTCTCAACCACTGCGCCACCAGGGAAGCCCCATGACTCTTTTTGAATTATGGTTTTCTCAGGGTTTATGCCCAGTAGTGGGATTGCTGGATCATATGGTAGTTCTATTTGTAGTTTTTTAAGGAACCTCCATACTGTTCTCCACAGTGGCTGTATCAATTTACATTCCCACCAACAGTGCAAGAGGGTTCCCGCTTCTCCACACCATCTGCAGCATTTATTGTTTCTAGATTTTTTGATGATGGCCATTCTGACTGGTGTGAGATGATATCTCATTGTAGTTTTGATTTGCATTTCTCTAACGATTAATGATGTTGAGCATTCTTTCATGTGTTTGTTGGCAGTCTGTATATCTTCTTTGGAGAAATGTCTATTTAGGTCTTCTGCCCATTTTCGGATTGGGTTGTTTGTTTTTTTGTTATTGAGCTGCTTATAAATTTTGGAGATTAATCCTTTGTCAGTTGCTTCATTTGCAAATATTTTCTCCCATTCTGAGGATTGTCTTTTCTTCTTGTTTATGGTTTCCTTTGCTGTGCAAAAGCTTTGAAGTTTCATTAGGTCCCATTTGTTTCTTTTTGTTTTTATTTCTATTTTTCTAGGAGGTGGGTCAAAAAGGATCTTCCTGTGATTTATGTCATAGAGTGTTGTGCCTATGTTTTCCTCTAAGAGTTTGATAGTTTCTGACCTTACATTTAGCTCTTTAATCCATTTTGAACTTATTTTTGTGTATGGTGTTAGGGAGTGATCTAATCTCATACTTTTACGTGTACCTGTCCAGTTTTCCCAGCACCACTTATTGAAGAGGCTCTCCTTTCTCCACTGTACATTCCTGCTTCCTTTATCAAAGATAAGGTGACCATATGTGCGTGGGTATATCTCTGGCCTTTCTATCCTGTTGCATTGATCTGTATTTCTGTTTCTGTGCCAGTACCATACTGTCTTGATTACTATAGTTTTGTAGTATAGTCTGAAGTCAGGGAGCCTGATTCCTCCAGCTCTGTTTTTCTTTCTCAAGATTGCTTTGGCTATTCGGGGTCTTTTGTGTTTCCATACAAATTGTGAAATTTTTTGTTCTCGTTCTGTGAAAAATGCCAGTGGTAGTTTGATAGGGATTGCATTGAATCTGTAGATTGCTTTGGGTAGTAGAGTCATTTTCAGAATGTTGATTCTTCCAATCCAAGAACATGGTATATCTCTCCATCTATTTGTATCATCTTTAATTTCTTTCATCAGTGTCTTGTAGTTTTCTGCATACAGGTCTTTTGTCTCCTTAGGTAGGTTTATTCCTAGATACTTTATTCTTTTTGTTGCAGTGGTAAATGGGAGTGTTTTCTTGATTTCACTTTCAGATTTTTCATCATTAGTGCATAGGAATGCCAGAGATTTCTGTGCATTAATTTTGTATCCTGCTGCTTTACCAAATTCATTGATTAGCTCTAGTAGTTTTCTGGTAGCATCTTTAGGATTCTCTATGTATAGTATCATGTCATCTGCCAACAGTGACAGCTTTACTTCTTCTTTCCTGATGTGGATTCCTTTTATTTCTTTTTCTTCTCTCATTGCTGTGGCTAAAACTTCCAAATTGTGTATAGTTTTAATGCATTGCTTTTAATTTCTGTATAGCATTCTTTTCTGTGAGTATAGTACATTATTTATCTTTTCAACTGTGGATAAACATTTAGGTAGTTTCCATTTTGGGGCTGTTATGACTAGTGCTGCTGAGACCATTTCTCTACATGTCTTTTGGTGAAGATATATATCATCAAATTGGGGTTGACTCATACTTTGTGCCTAATGATACTCTCAAAAAATGATAAGAAGGGGAATGAACCAACTTTGTGCAATTCTTTGTGCTGTGAGACATTGTCACCGCACCCCTGTCTGTGCCAGCTATCAAAAGGGGACCACTTGAGTAATTAAAGTAGCCACATGGCAGTCACCAGTACAGCATTTATGTTTGGGACTGTTTGCAAGGACTCTCAAAAGCCAAAATAAATAGTCATGACATTTTTGTTAATATAAAAATCTGTTCTTTAATTTGCTTTTGTTTTTACTTATTTTTATTTCCAGAGGTAATATATAAATACATTCTTGTTCTATAAACATACCTCACAAAACAGTAATGCTAGGATGAAGATGTCATGGTTGCAAGGATTTTTGTCTGTTTTTTGATCACAAGGCAGCATCAGTGCCTGGCATGGAAGGTGCCTGACATTATCTGTTGAATGAATGAATGATGGGTGGTACCCATGACCACTGCTCTCAAACCCTGGAGCTTCCCCAGAGGTAATCTAGTCTTTGAGTTTGATGTGTGTTCTTCCCTTCCTTTTTTTTTTTTTTTAATATATTGGTTTCGTGTGTGTGTGTGTGTGTGTGTGTGTGTGTGTGTGTGTGTGATAATGTCATTGGATGATACCATGCTCTGTGGATTTTTAAAATTAAGAGTATGTCTTAAGCATTTGTTGTTGGCAGTATATAGAGGAGATCTGCCTTTTTTAGAGCTGTATAGCATTCCATGGTATGGATTGTTACATTGCATCTATTGCTAATTTTTTGAGACCATGAATGATGGTGCAATGAGCATCCTTATGAATATGTAAAAATGTTTCTTGGTGGCAGGTATGTAAAAGGGGCTTACTGGCTCACAGGTTGTGTACATTTTGAATACTTCCAAAATGGCCCGTCCAGTTCACACTGTCATCAGCAATCTTTCATCAATTTACACTTTCCTCAGCAGATGCTTACCTGCTTCCCCTCAGCATTGCCATGATTGATATTATCAAACTTTGACGTTTTTCCCAAAATGATATGTGAAAAATGTCATTTAATTTGTGTTCCCATCCCTATTACTGGAGTTGGGCTTCTTTCCATATATTTGTTGATTAGGTTATGGTTTGATTGAAGCTTGCTGCAAAGAGCGAGTGTATAGTTGGAAATAATTTAGTGGGTGGATGAGACCTGCCAACCCCCCAGCAGGGCACCTTCTTTGGCCATGTTATTCCTTATCCTGGTCTTCAGACTGTAGGAATCCCAGACAATCCCTGGTTATATCTCTGCCCAAATGCTAAGGGTGTAAAGAAGTGATTTAACCATTTCTTCAACAACCTAGGAGATAAGCAGAATCTTGACCTGTCTAGTGTATTGATACAAAACAAAAGCATTTGGAGACTGGGTTTTCCAGTTAATTATCCTAGTGCTTTCTCTTTATACCAGCAACTGCAAGGAGAAAAACAAGTTCTGCTATGTGGCTGACCTATCTTTGCCACCAAAATGGGGTCTGAGTTCTGAAAAATGCTGTATGGGGTATGAGATTACAACTAAACGTGCAACGAGCATCAGTTTATATTCCTGCATGTTGGGTTCATTACCCAACCAGTTACTGACCAGCATTAAGGGCAGAGATTCTAGGGGTGAACTGTGCAGCTTTTAATCCTAGTCTCTGCTGGTTTGTAAGCTAGAGCATGTTTCGGAACCTCTGTTTCTCTGTTTCATTTTCTATCAAATAATAAAACTTACTTTGTAGAATCATCAACAGAATTAATTTATCAGTAAATGTAAGGTACATAACATAGAGCCTGGCACATACTAAATATTCCATAAAGGTTACTATTATTATTAATAGGGTTAGCTTTGATTGGGTCAGAGATCAAGGTTTAAATTGGAGTTGAGAATATGTTCAAGTTCTTTTCTGCTCTTATACTGGGGAAGAAAATCACTCTAGTGGGCCCTTCACATTCATCTACAGATGTACGCTCACGTCGGGTAGAAGTCATGTTGGCCTCTGATGTTGATTTCATACACAGCTTCTTGCAGGTTTTTAGTCCAGAACATGCAAATGAGGGATATTTTTAACAGAAAGGCTCGCCAGACCACTAACTTGCCTATGAATTTTTACCTAATGCGTAAATTGATTCAAGTTTGCTCTGATCAGACCTTGGCCTCATGAGCCCTTGGCTGACATTTCTGTTTGAAACCTGACACCGTGCCAGAAAGTTTCTTCAGTTTGAATGAAATGAAATGGGGAACTTAATTCCAATAACAGATGGACCCAGCAGGGCCAGCAGTTGGTTCGGATTTTTATTGTCCCACAAGAACTTGGCTTCCTAGGCCATGACCCCAGACTTCTACACGTTCACCTCGCGTTCAGGATAGAATAACCAGAGGCTCACAGAGGGGTCATCTGGGTGGGATAAAGTCAAACTCCAGCTGCCTTTGTTCTCAGCTTCCTCAACGGCTCTTTGAGGTCCAGCCACTCTTGGACTTGGAGATGAGGCTGATTTAATGCCAAGGCATCTGCTGGGTACCATTTGAGAAACGCTGGAACGATGCCCTCCTCACCACACTCATTCCAGAATGGGCCTTCCGTATGGAACTCCTATGTGAGAATTCTGAGATTAAGATGCATCCTTCGTTAGAATCTTCTTTCAAAATGCAAGTGTAGCTGGGGAGAATATTAAGCTATTATTGTTGCATCAGTCCCTCATTTATTCCTTCATTTACTTACTCCCCGCATATCTATGAGGACTTACCCAGTGCCTGACTATGGATGAAAGGGACAGTGGCTCACAGGGCAGACACAGTCCTTATGCCCTGCATCACCCAGTCAAATGGGGAGACAGACACTGGACAGGCAAGTACCTCAAAGTGTGATGAATGTAAAGGAGTCACCAGGAAGGGCCCTGAGGAACTCGGGGTTCAGTGTTTGGCCTTGACTCTGTGTGACCTGGATCATTGCTCCCTCTTCGTGAGCCTGCATGGTCATGGGGTGCCACCCTTGATGCTGCTCCCAATGACAGTTTTCCCTCTTGTAAGGCACCGGAGCACGCAGCCAGCTCAGGACTCCGGGGTAGTTTACGAAAGTCTCATTACAGTGTCCCTCTTGGGGTCTCTGCCACAGGTTCACAATGCAGGTGAGACCACCTTGTAATGATGCTTTTCTGTGCATTTCACCCTGGAGTAAACTGAAATCCAAGTTGAGACAGAAAGAGAGAGGAAAGAGGAGAAGGGGAAGGGGAGGGAGGAGGGGGAGGAAGGGGAAGAGAAGAGACAACAGTGACCCTGAGGAAACAGAGACACAGGAAGAAGAGAGAGACAGGTAGAGTGTGATCCTACTGTTCTTATTCCCAGCGCAGCTAGTACCAAACACCCTTCCTCTGTCCAGGAGGAAGGTTTGACTCAGGGCAGTTGGGCTTGAGCTACACTTGGCATCATTCGCCAGCTCTGACCTTGTCAAGTCATTGAACTTTGGTTGCTTCAGTTTCCTCATTTACAAAAAGGGATATAAATCACTGTATCCCATTCCCTGGGTGGTTTTGTCGCTTGAATGAGGTCAAACAAGTCAATACCCATCAACAGTGCTTTCAAAACATAAAAAATATGTTAAGAAATACTAGTTGTCATTGTTATATATACACATTCACTGCGTGTATGTACAGTGGATGTAAATGACAGAATCTATACTTTTGAGTTGGCTTGGGGTCAAAGGGTGGACCGAGGCTGGAAACCTGGGTCTCCCCAAAAGAATGGATTCTAGCATTCTTCTCTGCTTCCTCATTATCTCCCAAGTGTATTTCCGTGACGCCCCTAACTTTTCAGAGCACTCACACATCAGCATTTCACTGTCTCAGTGGGTTTGTTACTGAGTGACCAAAGGTGGTCAAGTGACCCACCTCTTTCGGTCACAGATTTTGAAATGGATGTAACTTGACATGACTGCATTGCTATCCTCATGAGGCTAGAGGGGGATGGAATACATTGTAGGCTGGGAGACCTTCGTTCCACAAGCCACGTCCTCTTAAACCTCCGAGCTTCTCATCTCGATGGGAAAGAGAAAGTGCAGAGTGAGGGCGTGCCGTCAGACGTGAGGGGACATCACTGACGACAGCCACGCTTGCCAAGTTCAGAACAAGACTCTGTTAAGTTTATAAATGGTTCCCTCTAACACACCCTAAAAAGATGCTTCACCTCTGACCTCTAGTGCCCAGGGTGCCACTCTTCCTCCAAGAAAGAGCAGCCCTCCTGGGGAGCTTCCAGAAACCATGCATTTCCTGACATTTGCAAAAGGCTCTTCGGGAACTGCTTCTCTACATCTGTCTGCTCCAACTACAAAGAAATGGATTTCAAAACCATGTGGGAAAAAACCGTGACATATGGGGCAGGTCAGCCACCCCACCTGCAGTTGTGACACCCAGCATCACCAGGAGAGCACCCAGCTTCAGAGCAGCCCTGCCCCCGAGGGCAGCGCTGCAGGGTGACTTTCTCAAGTCGGGGGCTGGGCTCAGTGCTACTCCTCTCCTGCCACAGCCCCCAGCCTCCCCACACTCTTCAGCATCCTGGTTGTGAAAAGGGCAGGGGCCTTCGGAGCTGGAGGACCCGAGTTGAAACGCCAGCCTCATCACTTACTAACTGAATCATTTTGGACAATAGTTTTTACCTTCTCTGAGTCTCAATTTCCTCATCTGAAAAATGGAGATGATCTTCCTCTTATAGGGTCAGTGTGAGGATTCAGTGAGACATTGTGGATAAATGCTTAGCACAGCCGCTGACACATAGCAGTGCTTCATCAGTAGTGGTTGCATTCACTGTGTCGTCCATCCATTCATTTTAGGGAGGCAGAATGAACATGGTATAATTTAGACCCTTTTCCTTCTTTCCTAATAGGTAACTTTATCACCGAGGCCTGTCCTCATCACCCTATTACAAATTGCAAACCTGTATCACGGACTCCCCTCCCCACACACCTCCAACCCCCTCCCCATCCTTTCTGCATATCATAGTTTTGGGGGGTTATTTTAGTATTTATTTTATTTGTCTGTGCCAGGTCTTAGTTGTGGCATGTGGGATCCTCGTTGCGGCACGTGGGATCTTTTTTTGTTGCGGCATGTGGGATCTTTTTTATTTTTAGTCGCAGTATGCGGGATCCTTAGTTGCAGCATGTGGGATCTAGTTCCCCAACCAGGGATGGAACCCGGGCCCCCCACATTGGGAGCATGGAGCCTCAACTGCTGGATCACCAGGGAAGTCCCACTACCCTAGTTTTTAGAGCACTATCACTTTCTTTTTTTCTTTTTAAAAAATTTTATTAAAGTATATTTGACTTACAGTGTTGTGTTAGTTTCTGCTGTACAGCAAAGTGATTCAGTTATCCTATCTATCTATTCTTTTTCATATTCTTTTCCATTATGGTTTATCCCAGGGTATTGAATATAGTTTCCTCTGTTTACAGTAGGACCTTATTGTTTATCCATCCTGTATGTAATAGTTTGCATCTGCTAATCCCAAACTCCCTATCCTTCCCTCCCCCACTCTCCCTCCCCTTAGGCAACCACAAGTCTGTTCTCTGTGTCTGTGAGTCTGTTTCTGTTTCGTGGATAAGTTCATTTGTGTCGTATATTAGGTTCCACATATAGGTGATATCATATGGTATTTGTCTTTCTCTTTCTGACTTAACTTTACTTAATTTCATAATCTCTAGGTCCAACCATGTTGCTGCAAATGGCATGATTTCATTCTTTTTTCTGGCTGAGTAATATTCCATTGTGTAAATACGACATCTTCTTTATCCATTCATCTGTTGATGGACATTTAGGTTGCTTTCATGTCTTGGCTATTGTGAATAGCCAAGCCAAGCCCTATGGGCACGGGGTGCATGTATCTTTTTGAATTAGAGTTTTGTCCAGATATATGCCAAGGAGTAGGATCGCTGGGTCATATGGTAGTTCTATTTTTAGTTTTTTAAGGGACCTCCATACTGTTTTCCATAATGGCTGCACCAATTTACATTCCCACAAGCAGTGTATGAGAGTTCCCTTTTCTCCACACCCTCTCTAGCATTTGTTATTTGTAGACTTTTTGGTTATGGCCATTCTGACCGGTGTGAGGTGGTACCTCATTGTACATAAACTCCCTTTTTGAACATTGAATACAAGATAATGAAGTTGATGCTGATGATATCTATAGCCGTTTATGGGACACTTACTCTGTGTTTTATATATGTTATCTCCAATCTCAGTAACTCTACAAGGTGCATTTTATTTTCCCCAATTTGTACGTAAGGAAGCCGAGGCTCAGAGAGGTTAGTTAACTTGTCCGAAGATGCCCGTCCAGCAGATGGCAGAACCAGGATTTGAATCCAGATTGTCTGAACTCCAGAGCCCAAATTCCTTCCATTCCCCAGGAGCTGAGTCATCTTGGGCAAGTACTGAAACTCTCAATGCCTTAACATTTCCCCCTGTGCAAAGAAGGCAACAAAAGTACCTAACCCAAAGTGTTGTTGCTTAGATTAACAGAAATAATTCATGTAAAATGCTTAGCGCAGTAATATTAGCTATGACATAGTTGTTTTTTATACCAGGGCTTCTCAAACATGTCTTAGAAGTACGCATCCCCTCTAAATAAAAAGTGGCAAATAATTTCTGCGTAGGCTGCAAGTGACATCTACCTCTCAGTGGTTTTCAGCACTTATTGGCAGGTTAAAGAGTCTGAGAAGTTCCACAGTAAAGAACCCAGTTACACTCTTCCCCAAACTAGAAGATATAGATATTTAAATCAGTTAATTCACCTAACATTTTAGTCCTCCCAAGAAAGAAAGGGGCCTTTTACGCCTGATTTGGAATGGAATTGCTTTGATAATCTCACCCTCCGTCAGCGTCGGGAAAAGGTCCTACTGGAGAAACATACCATTAAGAAGGACTTGCTTTGATACCGGCTGTTAATCCCATGGCCCAGCTTGACATTGTCTCTTAGCAACGTCCTGTCCTTTTCCCCTTTTCATTCTTGTGCCTCTAATGACATTTCCTCTCCTCTGGTTTCTCTTCAGGCTTTCACGGCCCCTTTAAGCCTCGTTTACACAGAGAGAAGCAGGAGCCGAAGGCCCTGCGCACATATTTATGTTAATAGTACCGAGGGGAGGAACAGCCTGTTCTGGGGGCTGCTTTCCAACTGTCACATAAATCAGTCCGAAAAAAAAAAAAAGTTACTATTTTCACAAAGACACTGCCAGAGCGGAACAGCAGGTCCTGGCGAGGCATCGTCTGTGCCTCCCTCCGGTTACGTGCACCCTCCGTAATGTCCCCCGCAACCCTCAGGAAGGGGCGGTGGGTGAAGATTTCATAGATGCAGAGGATTTCCAAGTCAGAAGGGACCTTTGAGATCATCTAGTACTAAATCACAATGAACCGTCTCGTAAATACCTCTGCTTGGGTCCTTTCCCCGGAGATTCTGGTGCTGTTGTTTGGAGGTGGAGCATAAGAGAGATTTTGAAAGTTTTCCAGGTGACTCTCGTGCGCATTGAGGAATGGAGTACTGATGTCATCACACATCATTCAGGGACTTAGTGATACGGCCGAGCCCTGACACCCAGCCGCGTTTTGTACCGTGATGTCACGCTGTCACTGAGTTCTGCGAACAGCAGCAGAAATACTAGACAGTGGTATGATTCGAGTTGTGCGTCCAAATCACGTGGGGAGCTCTTTGAAAGTTACTCCTCACACCCACCCGCCCTTGCTCTGCTTGGACCAGCTGAATCAGAATCTCTTGGTGCAACCCCAGCACATAGATTCTGGAGAAAACCCTCGGTGGCAATTTCAATATATCCCAGTGTAAAAAAAAAATGCTAGTCTTATAGACCACTCATTTTAGAGTTAGAAAAACTAGTGCTTAGATCCAGGGTCCATCAAACACATCAAACGTGTTGTGTGTGTGGACAAGTTATGTGACCTCTCTGATCCTCAGTTTCTTCATCTGCAAAATGGGACTATGCAGCTAACTCTCACTCATTCTTCAGTTTTGTGGTTCAAAAGCCATTTCTCCTTGGAAGTCAGGGCTGAGCTTTCCGACCAGTCCAGTCACTCACCCTGCCAGGATATGTCCTCACAAACAGCACCAGAAACTTGTCCTTTGTACCACTGACCACAATTCACTGGTTCAGCAGTGTGAGACTGAACATGTGGTTTTTGAATGGGTGAATAAATCATTAATAGTGATTAAATACTCGTGTAATGGATTATCCACTCTCAGTCTCCACCACCAGTTGAGTGAAATAAGAAGTCAAACTGTCTTGTCTACGGCTGCATCCACAGTGCCTGGTGTGAGGCTAGCACTCAATACACTTTGAGTAAACACACAAAGGGCTGAATACATGACTGGACAAGTGACTGATACATATGGAGCTGCTGGCTCACAGTGAACGTGCAACAACCATCAGCTGTTCTAATAATTATCATCAGAGAGGTCCAGTGTCTTGCCCAAAGACACACAGCAGAGCTGAGACCTGAACTCAGTCCTTTGGACTGCCAGCCTCATTTTTCATCCCTTATGTCAATCTGCCTTCCTTTTCACATTGAGGGGAGGGCATCTAGGAACTAATGGCAGGCTGGCTTTGCCCACTAGAATGAGCTGGAAACCCAGAGCTTCTTGCCCATTCCTAGCCTCCACCGATGCAGTCCATGCACACGCCTAGCCTCCACTGATGCAGTCCATGCACACGCCTAGCCTCCACTGATGCAGTCCATGCACACGCACGCACACACACTTGCCAATGGTAATGACTATTGGCACGAAGCTCCTTGGTCCTCTCTTGAGAACGTTTTGGATCGTAAGCTCCTTGAGGGCAGTAACCATGGTTTTGGCTCCCCCGACACGATAGACCCATAGGAACTCTGCTGTTTGCTAATGACAGGTTGGTGGTGGCGACACTGTTTTGATCTCAGCACCAGTCAAATCATATGCATGGTGAGGCCAAACACCTGTGATGATTTCCAAATTTCCCCACTGGCCATCGTACTGTCTGGGATGTCGGGGCAGTTGGCACCTAGGGTGGAATTAGAGAGGAGGTGGAATTCACAGTATCGGCTGCTTAAGCACCACTGGGGAGGGGAGTTTCAGAGTAAGACTAGGGGAGAGTGTTTGGGGGAATGACTCTGAATGATCCCTTGTCTTCTACACCAGCATGGAAAGCAAGAACTTTTCAAATTTTCATTCTAGTAGATTTCATTAACTTAAAAGTTACTGTGAACCAGATACTATGCCAAGTGCTTTATAAACATAATTTCATTTAATTCTTTTGATTCCGAGGGGTTTCAGTCATCAGTGTCATTATCTTACACAGGTGAAAACTGAGGCTGAGAGTAATTTGCTAAAGGTCACAAACACCAGTACAAGGCAAGACCAGCACTGGAAGCAGTCCTAACTAATGATTCCTTAGTTCAGTCCACAAATATTTATTGAGCCCCACTATGTGCCATGTTTTCTAGCTGCAAGGAATATACAGTCGGCACTCCATATCTGCAGGTTTCACATCAGGGGACATGGAGAGCCGACTGTGTATTCGCTGTACTATGCCACTTTATATAACAGACTCGAGCATGCCTATAAACGTACAGGCATGATCTCTGCCCTCACGGAGGTAATGGATAAGAGAAAGAACTCCCGTTTTCCTGGGGTACAAAGACTTGAAGTGAGGGAGTATATTCAGCAAAGGCCCGCAGCGGGGAGAGAGAAGATGGCATGTTTAAAGAACTAAAATAAAGGAAGTATGGCTGAAACATAAAAGGAGAGAGGGGAGACGTGGAGAAACATGAGTTTAGAAGGGTAAATCTGGATCTGCCATGCAGGGCCTCCAAAGCCACGATAGGACATGGTAAGAACACTGGGGCGACTTCCCTGTTGGTCCAGTGGTTAAGACTCCACCTTCCAATGCAGGTGACATGGGTTCGATCCCTCTTTGGGGAACTAAGATCCCACATGCTGCGGGGCAGCTAACTACTGAGACTTCGTGCTCTGGAGCCCGCGTGCCACAACTAGAGAAAAGCACACCACAACTAGAGAGAAGCCCGTGTGCTGCAACTAAGACCCAGCGTAGCCCCAAAAAAAGGAACATTGGGAACCCACTGAAAGGTTTTGAGCAGGAAGTGACGTGATCAGGTTTGGGTTTTAGAAGGATTACTCTGGCTTACCCTGGGTGAAAAAAGTGTGTGTGTGGAGTAGGGTGTTGGAGGGATGCTTAATTTTTTTTATGCCTAATGCCGCGGTAACTGCACCATCTTCTTGGGGTGGACCCAAGGACAGTGGGAGAGGGAGGAGAGCAGGGGGATGTGATATCAAACATGGGCATCCTTCACTGGGCATCTCGATGTATCAGGTGTGATGCTAAAAAGAGATGGCGCACGTGATTTCTGTGGTTGGCAGTGTTGTGAGATGGCCGCAAACAGTCCCCACTTCCTGGTTTTCACACCCCTGTGCAGTTCCCTCCCCTGGAGTGTGGACTGGACCTGGTGACTTCCTTCAAACAAATAGAATGAAGGAGAACTAGTGGGATGTCGCTGCCATGACTGGGTGACAGAAGACTGTCTTGCTGTGGCTCTCCCCTTTGCTTGCTCTGAGGTACCTTCCTCTGTGAGTCTGTCTATAGCAGAGGAACTGAGGGCTCTCTGTAGTGCCCAGCCAGTGACGCCCGGAAGCCTCTCTTCCACCACCCGCAGGACCTTTAGCCTGGCAACAACCAGTGAGTGAGCTTGGAAGCAGATCCATCCCCAGCTGAGAGCACTGTGGCTCCCACCAGCAGTTTGACTGTAGCCTGTGAGAGAATCTAAAACAGAGGACCCTGTGAAGCTATGCCTGGTTTCCTGACCCTTAGAAACCATGAGAATGAGAAATGTGTGTGGTTTAAGCCACTCGTTTGGGGGCTAATTTGTTGCACGGCAACATAGGGCTGAGACACTCTTACATGATGTCACAGAAGGCAAGTGAGGACACGGTATTGAGAAGGGGGAGTGACAAGCATCGTCAAATGTGGCAGGGAGATCAAAGATAACCAAGAATGATAAGGAAAAAGAAAACACTGAATCTGACAAGGAAGCAATGCGAGGGAAGCTGGGGTGGGGTGGGGAAGAAAGGGTAGCTTCAAGACTTCTATGACGTCCATATAGATCCTACATGATGCGACCAAATTTGAACTCAGTTACTGCTGCAGGCGGGAAGTATGACCTTTTGAGGATGAATAATGCAATCTGTTTTTGCTTTCTGTTTCTCATTCGAATTTGGGCCCCAATCCTATAATCCTGTGCTTCTAAAAACTCTCCTAAAGGCATCTATTAATGAATACAGCATCTGGCTTTGCAGTGCTGACCCGAATTCCTCCTCCCCTTTCTCTGGATTCTGCTCCCACTGATGCACTCCCTGTGTCCGTAAAGTGCATCTTTTCTGCACACTACCTGTTGTCTTTGGAGCAGACTTGGGAACAAAATGAAAAACTGTATACACATGACATGGGTGTGTGAAGTCAGAGTCTGAGTCAAGTCAAGTTCAAGTTCTTTCCTTGCTGGAGTTTCTTACCTATAAAAGACTCACAGACAGCCACATGACGCTCCACGTCCTTGCCTTCTCTCCAGCTTAAACTGTTCCCGTTCAGTGCACAGCAGGAGAAATAAAGAGTTTGGAGTCCCCATTTTATTGCTGTGTGGCTTTGAGGAAGTGACTTAAACTTTCTGAGCCTCAGTTTCCTCTACTGCAAAATGGGAGCAGTAGTACCTCCCTCTTGGGGTTGTTTGCAGGAGGATGAAAGGAGTTGATGTAAATAGGGCACTGAGCGAGGTCTCAGCGTGAAGCCTTGCTGATGTGAGGAGCAGCTAACCTTCTCAAGCTTTCTCACCTGCCTGGCAAACCCAAAACCACTCTAGAGGCTACCAGGCCAGCTGCCTGAGATGTGTCAGAAACAGCCTGGGGAGGCAATTTGCTTTCAAAGAGAAATAGGCAGAAGGGAATAAAAACAAGGCAGCCAGCAGCGGGCCCAGCCCTGAGCCAGGATAATTTGGCACTTGGCGGCTTCGGCTTCGGCTTCGATGGCTAGAGGTGCGCCGCCCGGAGAGTGAGTCTCTGCAGGAGCTCACAAGCTCAGGACCATCCTGAAACCCCCATGTTGATAGGGAAGATCTGGCGGGGCTGCTGCTTGGCACCTGTACCTGCCTATTCAAAACCCAGAGTTGCCTGAAATTACCTTGCTCTGATTTTTTCATGCCACCGAGGCCCGCCCCTCCTCCTGGCAGGAGAGTTGGTTTTCTCGCTTTCATTCTCTTTCGAGGTGGGTGGAACAGATGCCGGGGCTGCCTGAGAAAAGTACGCAGGACACTAGCCAGCTGTTGCCAGCATGTAGTCACTACGAAACTTAGAAAACAACGCCGTGCCGGCTGCTAGCATGCGGGTTACAATACAGGAGTCTTCACCATGATATTTATTACTGTGTTTTCTTTCTGGAAGACAGTTTCTGGGGTTTTGGCACACAGATCCTGGCCTCCTACTTTGGAAGTTGATGTGCCTGGCTTCATTTCACTGTTCAGGTTCCAGGTCCCCTTCTCGGAGAGACCCACCCTGGTAACCCACTCTAAGCAGCCCCTTTGTCTCCATCCCCTGCAGAGTTACTTGCTAACTCAATAACCTGTTAAATTGCTTGCTAGCCCTATCTGACATTGTTCCCTTTGCCTATATTTACACCAGTAAGTTGTCCATGCTCCCCACTAGAGTCCAGTTCAGTGTGGGCAGGAACTTCATCCAACCCCTTCTTTATCTACTCTACGTTGAAGGGATGATTCTTATCATCTTATCATCTCCATCTTACAGACGAAGAAACTGAGGTTCAAATAAATCAGAAGGGTTTCCCTAGGTCATAGAACTAGTTAGTGGTGGAATGAGAATTAAAATCAGGGAATATGAGTGTGCTTGTCAGTATAGTAGCCACAGGCCACATGTGGCTCTTGAGCCCTTGAATTGTGGCTTGTCCAAACTGTCATGTGCTCTAAGTGTAAAATGCATACTGGATTTTGAAGACTGAGTACAGAAAGTAAAAGAATATTAAAATATCGTTAATAATTTTTTATGCTGATTATATGATGAAATGATAGTCTTTGATCTATTGGCTTAAATAAAATCAAATATTAAGATTAATTTCACCTGTTTCCTTTTTTAAAGTTTTTATTGGCGTATAGTTGCTTTACAACGTTGTGTCACTTTCTGCTGTACAGCAAAGTGAATCAGCTATACGTATACATACATCCCCTCCTTTTTGGATTTCCTTCCCATTTAGGTCACCACAGAGCATTGAGTAGAGTTCCCTGGGCTATACAGTAGGTTCTCATTAGTTACCTGTTTTATACATAGTAGTATATATATGTCAATCCCAATCTCCCAGTTCATCGCACCCCCGGCTTCCCCCCTTGGTGTTCATATATTTGTTCTCTACATCTGTGTCTCTATTCTGCTTTGCAAATAGGTTCATCTGTACCATTTTTCTAGATTCTACATATAAGCGATATTATACAATACTTGTTTTTCTCTTTCTGACTTACTTCACTCTGTATGACAGTCTCTAGATCCATCCACGTCTTCACAAATGGCACAATTTTGGTCCTTTTTATGGCTGAATAATATGCCGTTGTATATAGGTACCACATCTTCTTTATCCATTCCTCTGTTGATGGACATTTAGGTTGCTTCCATGTCCTGGCTGTTGTAAATAGTGCTGCAATGAACTTTGGGGTGCATGTAACTTTTGGAATTATGGTTTTCTCAGGTTATATGCCCAGTAGTGGGATTTCTGAGTTGTATGGTGGTTCTATTTTTAGTTTTTTAAGGAACCTCCATACTGTTCTCCATAGTGGCTGTATCAATTTACATTCCCACCAACAGTGTAAGAGGGTTCCCTTTTCTCCATGCCCTCTCCAGCACCTGTTTCTTTTTATTTCCTAAAATGTGGCTACTAGAAGTTTTAAATTATATATGCGGCTCAAGTTGTATTTCCATTGGACTGCCTTAGTCTATACTCTTTTTTATGGAAGTATAGTTGATTTACAAAATCGTGTTAGTTTAGGTCAGTACTTTTAATCACGTCACATAGAAGAACTGAAATATTAGTAGACATGATATATTGTCACTATCAGTGCTAATAATAACACTAAAATTCAGTCATCCAGTTTAGAATTCCCTCTTCTGTTTTCTAAAGTTCGTTTGTGGTGGGATGAATTGGGAGATTGGGATTGATATATATACCTTAATATGTATAAAACAGATAACTAATAAGAACCTGCTGTATTAAATAAATAAGATTTAAAAAATAATAAAGTTCGTTTGTCAAAAAAACAGTTGCCCTTTTATTTACCTACATATATTAGGTGCCTCCTCTATGCAGACCACTGTGCGAGGTGCTTCTTAATGCAGTCAGAGCCTGCATGAATCAGGAAGTGACAGAAACCCAGCCTGAACTACCAAAGGAATAAGAGAGGGTGATTAGCTCAAAGAATCCTGGGTATCTCACAGATCTGAAGAAAGAGCTGAATGAACGGTGTCAGGAATGGGACTCCAAATCTACTCTTTCCCTCTCTCAGTTCTACCTCTTTCTGAGTGTTGGCTGCTTTTCCTCAATCAGCTTCCTTCCATGGCTAGAGGCAGATTTCATGACAGCTTCCAAGCTCACTTCTTCCCAGCTTCATCACCAGAGTCAAAGGGCTGCCTCTGTATCAACTCCAAAAAGGACTCTCATTGGCTTAAATTGATTACTTGTGGCTCTCTCAGGCCAATCACAGGTGGCACATGATGATTGGCCCAGCTGGGTCACATGCTCATCCATATAAACTGATTGGCGATCCCCATTCCAACCAAAAGCTGGAAAAGGAATATTTCTGAAATTAAAGGGCGATTCTTTTGTGATGAAGGGATGTATGCTGAGCAGATAGACAAACGCATAGTGCCTTTCTGGGTGTCACTGTCTTCTCTGTGGAAATGAATTTGAGAAATGATAAAAATCTCTGTAAAAATGAAGATGAAAAAACTGGTACTAAAGGTCTGAGATATTAGAGAAATTTTACAGAAAATTAAAATGGGAATAGAAGTCTTTTGTGGGTGGTATAAGGGGAGTATATAAGCCGACTCAAACATAAATATCCCTTTAAAAGTGCCTGCCATTGTCTCTTGTGACCATCTATGTTCCAGACATAGCCCTGAATGCAGTGAAGCCGGACTAATAAATGGACTTCACCTCTCATCACTGTTGGAATATTGCTGCTCATTTGTTGAGTACTCACAGTGCAGAACAGAGAACTAAAAACAGTTCTGGTCTACTAGACAAACAGTCTCATTCAGGGAATATTTTCTGTTGAACAGCATGCCCCTGAAAAATCCACTTGTGCTCAAAACGTCTTCCTTTTTCTTAGAGAAGAGGCTTGGTCCCTACACAAACACACACACACACACACACACACAGTGTGCCTCCTCTTCATTAGGGGTTCAGCCCCTCCCCCCTTTTAGCTTTATGCTATAAAGCTGTCAGCTTATTGTCATCTCATACCACCACCTCCAACGTCCGATAGCAGAGCCTTCCTTTGTCACTTCGTCATGGAAGTCACGTTTGGACACATTTCATTAAAATTGAGAAAATTGGGCTTCAGGACTGGAAGCATAATTAGAGTTGAATATGCAGACCCTAAAGAGACCTTGGAGTAAGTTATAAGGCAGTCCATCCATGCCCAGAGAACCCTGTGGATGGCTTGAAATACATACGTATCAACATCTCTACTAACTTCATAGAAAGAGATTTTTAAAAGTATGTGCTCACATTCATTTTTCACTCTTTCCTATATTTTTGGAAAGCTGTAGTAGGAGTTTCCCCTCTTGCTCTCTTTCTGACCGCTTAGTTTCACGAAGACAAAGAGGTGAAATTCTAACTTTTCAGCTCGGATGGAAGGGTCTTGTCCAAACTATAGGGGCAGAGAGAGCTGCTGTTTGCTATGCATGCCTGAAGCATTATGCAAATAAGAGTCAGGTTTCTTGGCTAGCAAGACCATGTTTGGGGGAAAAAGACTGGGGAGAGGGGTTGTCTCAGGGGGTAGCTTAGGCCTGGTGTACAGTCTTTGTCCTCATCATATTCTTAGGAAACCTCTGCGCTGTTTCCACTAGCTCACCTACAGTGGGCCACGGAGGCCAAAGATAGGTGAGCCCAAGAGACAACCCTTATATAAAAATTTAAATAATTCCCTTTAGAGGTCTGGTTTGGTTAGACAACACCCGGAGAGTTTTGTCTGGAGCAGTCCTCATTACACAGTTTTTCTGATTTGAAGCAAACTGATGCTTTCCACAAATAATTAAAAATTAGTTCTCTAATGTATGTAGCCTCTTTGGAATGAAGATCAATGGAGACATTTTTTAAAAGTGGAGACTGGGGGTTGGGGGGACACGTTTTCCTCCCTGGAAGCTTTCATGTTTAATTAAATCTGTAAATTAAATATTTTTCCCCTTCTCATTTTAAATCCCAGCCAACTGGTATCTTGGCTTTCTGGCACAAGAGACGAATCTACATGTCTAGCTTTGCAGGTAATGGTGACTCACTGTTGTAACCCAATGGGAGGGAAGAAAACAGACTCAAAAAAGCTCTCCTCCTTACTGCAGAACACAGAATGCCATTTCTGGAACAGTTAGTAATTTCTAGTTAAACACTGCCAGTGTTATCTTAAAGGAACCGTTACATGGTTTTGCTTTTGCTTATTTCTGATGTTTATATCTGAGGTTATTTCAGAGCATAGAAAGGGAATGAAGTTGATCATCCATACAGAGTATCCCTTTGTAATGATTTGCCTGCGTAAAAGGATGGCTTTGACGTCACTGGTCGTGAGATTTCAATCCCCACGTCACAATATTTCTTGAACTGCTCAGTTTAATTTTAGGTATTGAAAGGAACCAGAGCTTTTGGCAGTAAAATTCCCAGTTATATTTTCTGTCCTAATTCTTATGTTTTTCCTACACTGTGACATATAGAGATGTTTTCTTCTCCTAAGATGTGCCCCAAAACTTTGCCTTGATACGTTGGGTGTCTGGAAAACAACTTGAGTGTCTTTAACCAGAACTGAAAGAAGAAATAATTTGGTGTTAAGTGATGAAGGCTTTTCTCCTAATAATCAAGCCCTGAGTCAAATGAATCAGAGTTCTCAGTAACTTCCCAAGTATCCACCAGGCAGTTCACGATTCGGAGGACCCCATCATTTGCCCACCTCGCGGCCTTTGCACGTGCTGTCCCTCTACTTCCAACTCCCTCCTGCTCATTCTTTCTCTGGACCTCTCCTGCTCATCATTTCCCAGTTTAATATAACTTCTCTGATACTTCCTGGTTAATTTTAGTCCCTGTGATTTTTCTTGTGAAAAAATTATAATTCCTTAATCAGGTAAATCTTCAATGGGACAGGCAGTGTTAGGTAAGGGGAGCTACAGGGCCTAGCACTGTGTCTGAGACATAGCAGGCACCCTGTAAATATTTTATTGAAGGAATCAATCCATTCACTGATACTCCATTTAAATCTGGGGCAGAGGGTGCCTGGCTTAGAAATAATTGAGAATTAGGTCGCAAATAGAGCCACACATGTTAGAGGTCCAACTGTCTATCCCTGCATCAGACAGGGCTGTAGCTGGTCTTGTGATTATAAAACTTCCAACGTATAACCCAGGCTTTGATAAGTTCTGCTAAGAGTCTCATCTCTGGTCCATTGCTTCCAGTGGGTTCTAAACACTCTCCGTATATATTGGTGCCAATGGTAACTGGCCTTGAAGACGGCCCCCAGCAGTCCTCAGCTTCTCTTCTTCTCTCTGTGTATTTGCCCCCCACATCGAATCAAGGCTTGCCTATGCTCACTTCTTGGCCAGTGTGTGAGTCTGAGGCTAGGTATAAAAGGCATTATACCTCCTGCCTTAGTCTTCGAACAACTTGCTTTGGCCAAATCCAGCCATTGTGGTAGAGGATGCACAAGCAGCCCTTCGGAAAGGTCCATGGTGGGAGGGACTGTGGAAAGGGATGGAGGCCTCTGCGAGCGTCCTTTGTAGCCACTGGGATAAGCCACCTGGGAAACGGATCCCCCATCCCCAGAGTTACTGAAGAACGCTAAGCTCAGGGCTTCATTGACACAAGCAGAAACTGAAATACAATACAGGTGCATTCAAATGTTTCCTGCCTTGTCAACCTCTTCAAAACATAGAAAAACAAAAAAGTTATTTTTACTCCTCAGATGTTGGTAGAAAAATTCATTCCATGAATACTCATTGCAAGTGGAGTAATGCAATAAATCCCTTATTCTCTCTATATTCAGTTAAAATCAGCTTCTTGGATTAATTGACAGGTTCAAAAGCCTCAGTCCAATTAACAAGGCCCATCTTTATATTTTTCACAATTGTTTTCTAATGCTCGGAATACTTCCGCTAAAGGTGGCCATATAAATCCTTCTTCATTTGGTGTGTTGGCTCTAAAATTTTCCTTCAAGATACATTTCTATTTTAGCAGACTTCAGCCACCTCATGTGTAGTCCACACACAGACATGGACAGAGGAGTAAACTTTACCTTCATGGAAGACAACACAGGCCACCTTATTCCACCAGAAATGGTGGACAGTGGGTCACATCTGCTCTTGGCATGATAAGTACGAGGTGTCATGTCGCTGCCTTACACCCTGTGCATTTTATCCCATTTTGTATCGCTGAGCACTTCTATCCTCTTTTTCATTTTCATTCTTTTAACCAAGTGGTCTTTCATTCTTGCCATTGAGGCTTGCCTTGGCAGGGGACATCTGCTTCTTTGTCAAGGATGTCGTGGCCACCCTGGTCCGTTTTAGACCCACATTATACTCCAAGCTTTAGGGCCAGAAGTCATTTGATTTTTAAAATAGTGTTATCTTTATTTTCTCATAAAAGCAATGCATGCTCATGGGAAAGATAAATACCAAATGATACAGAAATACATAAAGCAGAAAAAAAATCATTGTCTTTTATGGTTAAGAGTTTATGGTCCACATCTTTTATAGCTTTTATGTTTATTTTTTTCCTTTTTTTGAGTAAGTATATATGTATAAAGGAAATGTTTTATATAAATGGGATTATTTAATGAACAGTATCATGTAACCTAAAAAAAATCTGAGGAACATATTGTGGACATATTTAGACGATAGCTATGACTCCTATGTATGGAGTTATTTAGGAACCAGACTCTGTGCTAAGCACTTTACACGAATTATCTCACAGAATTCTCAGAACAACACTGTGAAACAAGTGCTATTAATGTGCCCATTTTATAGATAGGGAAACTGTGACTTAGTGAAAGTACGTGACTGGCCTGAGGCCACACAGCTAATAGGAGATGAGCTCAGATTGAGTCTCCACAGTCAGACTTTAACGTCTTAGCTCTTAGCTGCTACCCCCCTCCATGTCTTCAAATCCAACTCTCTCATTCTTTATCATGTGCGTGGTACTCATTCCCTTCAACCTTGCTACCTTGCTACCCTGTCCATCTGCTCTAGAACTTGTCTTATTTCCCCTTCTTCTCCTGTGTTCCCCCCTCCAGTGACCATCACCCTTGACCACCTTCCCAAGCTTGTTACATCCCTGCTTTATTTGTGGGCTCTGAATAACACTTCCCTTCTCTCAAGGTGTGTTTTGACCCTGATAAATTGGTTCTATGCTGATTTGGGCAAGGATGGATGGAGTTTGGGGGCTTAATGCATTTGGGGTTTCTGTTTGTGAGGTCTGCAAGTTCTGTTATCTTAGAAATTGGCACGCTTAAAGAAAAACGTTCCCTTTTCTTTCCCTCTCCTACTCTAATTTTGATTCTGCTCATTCCTAACTGGGTTCACGGTCTCTTCCTGAACTTTCACTAACAATGCTTTGGGTGTGTCCAGGCAGCTCTGAAATTCTTCTCCCAAGAAAGAGAAAGAAAAAAAACATCTTTATATGTGGGCTAGAGGGGGTTGGTAGGGGAGCTGGGGCACAAAGAGGTGAACCATCTGGGCTTGGTTTGAGGACCGGGAAGCCAGGCTAATGACCAGTTGCTCTTGTAAATCTGTACCATGTCATGATCCGAGGGCACTCCCAGCCTCCAACCAGTCATTATGCCTGTGAGAGCTTGCTGTCTGAGCATGAAACCTAGCCCCTTGGAGAAAAGGCAGGCTTCCAGGCCTCCCTGTTGGCACAGAGTAGAGTGCCATTTTCCTCCCGTGGTAAGCAGCAGACCACCACGGCAGCATCAAGACTTTGGAAATGGTGGCGTTGCAATTGGCTTGGTGGCAGAGGGCCCCAGGCTCTTTACATGGCATCCTCTCTTTATCAGTGGCAATTGCGCTGCAGCCTCTGAACCGTCACATCTCAGATGAACTTCATTTCTAGGAGTTACCAAACAGTCTTTGGAAAGTAACATTGACCACACAACATGCAGAGTTGACTCTTTTTTCACTGTAGCCATTAAGATAAAGGCTAAACAGCAGGAAGAGGTGATGTAGGAGTAGCCGATAAGCAGGACATTGAATGCCAACAGTATTGACCAGTAATGGCTGCCCAGAGTAATGTGTGTGGAGAAGGATTCTGTGGTCATTTCTAGGCTCTAAAGAGAAAGAGCTCCATGATCAACTAGTAATGTCTGCAGTGGGCAAGGGAAAGAGCATGGTAGCATAAGCATCATGTATTTGTCCTGAGAATAAATGGTAGAATAATTTAAGACTGCAGTGGAGGCTCAGGTCTGCCACTTTCTAACTGAAGTTAATCCTGGTGCAATTGACTTAATTCTCAGAGCCTCAGTGTTCCCATATATACAATGGGAATTTTACCTCTTGGATATTTTTTGGAGTGGCGAAATTCTTATCTAGGTATCTGGAACATTAAAACTTCTCAATAAATGGAAATTATCCAGACTTATTACTGAGGGTCGTGGTACCACAGAAGTATTACTGGGGCCAAGGGAAAAAGCAAGTATGTGTGATGATACTATTGCTAAATTTAATGATGATTTTGAAGATGCTTTCCCCTTCTATCTTTTCTTTTGCTGCTGACTGGTTTTATTGTGCTAGGTGACAGTGCCTTGAGTTTTCAGGTGTGTCCTGCCATTGATATAAATTGGGGTCAGACTCCAAACTCCCACCTATTTTCTTCATTATACAACCTGATATGCAGTAAGATGACTCTCATACCCTAGTGACCAGAATGTGATGCTCCACCTTGTTTTTTTTCTTTTTTATTTGTGGGGCCTTGGGCAAATTATTTAATGGTACCGAGACTCAGTTTCCTCATTAATAAATGGGTGTAATATATACTCTACAGGATTTTCATGAGGTTCCATTTAGATAACTTTTGTGAGTTACAGAGTCACTGTTATTTTAAGGTTTTATTAACATATCAAAATTATTGTTCTGTTCATGCACTTAGCTTCTGAATTTAGGTGGGCTTGAGGAACTTAAAAACAAATGTCAAAATGACCTGAAAAAAACAATAATGGTAGGATTTACTACTTTCTGAGGTCTACTTGGTACCAGAAACTAGATTCGTTTCTACCTCATCTTATTTCAGAAAAAGAATGAATAGTTTAAAATATTGGTACATCCCAAATATTGCATGGGACATACTTATAATTAAAAATTATTTGTTGTTTATTTAAAATCAAACTTAACTAGGCACCTTTTTATAACTAATTAGATTAGAGTTGCTGAGAGTATTAAGTGTTAATAAATATAAACTACAGGTGACCCTTGAACAACCCAGTGGGGGCAGTGGGTTTAGGGGCACCAACCACCCACACAGTGGAAAATGACGTATAAATTTGTAGTCGGCCCTCTGTATCCAAAGTTCCATATCTGTGGATTCAGCCAACCTTGAAACACGTAGTAGTGTAGTGTGTATTTATTGAAAAGAATCGGCATATATGTGAATAAAATGGATTAAAAAAAAAAGAATCCACTTGCCAATGCAGGGGACACGGGTTTGAGCCCTGGTCCAGGAAGATCCCACATGCCACAGAGCAGCTAAGCCCATGTGCCACAATTACTGAGCCCACATGCCACAACTACTGAAGCCCACATGCCTAGAGCCCGTGCTCTGCAACAAGAGAAGCCACCGCCATGAGAAGCCCGTGCGCTGCAACTAAAGAAAGCCCATGCACAGCAATGAAGACCCAACGCAGCCAAAAATAAATAAATAAACTTATAAATAAAATAAAATGCACAATTAATAAAAGGAAATAATCTCACAAAAAAAAAAAGAGAAGAATCGGCACATAAGTGAACCTGCATAGTTCGAACCCCTGTTGTTCAAGGTCCAACTGTACTTAGAAGAGCTATGCTTACATCTAAGTGCTCAGTAAATGTTAGCAGTTAGAGAGACAATGCAATATAAAGGTATGGAGGGCATGCTCTGGAGCCAGATTTCCTGCACCGAATCCCAACTGGGCTGCTTGTTAGCTGGGTGGCCTTGGATTAGGTACTCTGTCCCTGCATGACTCGGTCGCCTCGTCTGTAAAGTGAGAATGACAGCCTCTTTCTCATAGGGCTGTTGTGTCACTGAGTTAATACACATGAAGGTTTTGGAATGGCATCCAAAACAGAGAAAGTGGTCAAAAATGTCAGCTATGAGGATATTATAGTCATTGCTATTGGACTCTAACATTTGAGTATTAATGCTTATTGTGATAAAGGTATGTGTATCTGCTATCCACCAAAAAGGTTTCAGGCAGCTAGGCAAGTGCTGCCTCATCCCCCTTGCACAGAGATATATCTAAGATCAGAGAAGTTGCTAATTTCCCTAAGGTCACACAGCCAGAACTGTGGTTCAAACCCCTGACTCTCTGACCTTATGGCTGAATAACTTTCCACTCCTTGAGCAACTGAGATCTGTGATCTATAGAGTGGAGAAAATGGCTATGAATTATAACAGCAACACCATCTGTTAGATGTATGAAGACTCTATAAATTTTAGAGAACATTATCTGAATTATAATAATGTTATATTTTATATTTAGTTAAAAATCTACGTAGTCTAAAGTATATTATCTGTTTTGCTCTTCCTCACAGCCTGTGAGGTGGGCAGAGCAGGTTTGATTGCCACCACTAGGCAGAGGAGGGAAGTTAGAATCCAGGAAAGCCGGGTGACTTGCTCAGAGTCACCCAGCAGAATAAGACGTAGCGGGTACGACCATCATCCTCAGTTTTCAAAACCCATGTTTGTTTTCTGACCCGTGGCACTTCCCTCATTATAAACACATTCCTCTGTTAGAGCTTCCAACATGGTCTGCTTTGGTTTTTATTAAATTAAGTGTTGCGTCCACATCCAAAGACAACTCGAGTGTTCTGTCTTATAAAAATTCCCCCTGCATTGGATTTTTCTTTCCCGTTTATCTCTAAGATAATAAAAACAAATAATTCACAAATCCAGGGGAGAGATTAGCAAAACAAACTTTGCTGTTATTTTTGAGCTATAAGCAGAGCAAGCAAGCACCATAATTGCTAGCAAATGTTCTGCAGCCTATATTATCTCATCAGCTAATTAGACAGCTAAGGCCACGGCACCCCACATTTTCTTTAGGAATCACAGGTATAATTCCCACCATGTTATTACAGCGTTTTCAGTTTTCAATTACACTCCAAATGCTTATTTGGCAGTCAGACGTATTCTGTGCATCTCTTTTTGGATTCCTGAAACTACTGCCCATGCGGCACGTCTCCAGACCATCGTTAATATACAATATGCTCATCCTTGAATTTCTTTCCACTTAAAAAAAAAAACAGTAAGATGTTTATGGAAAATGCTGGGTTTGGGGATTTTAAAAGGAAAGTGCTTTGAAAGACCAGGCAGGAGTCCAAGCTGACCTAAGGCCAAAGTCTCAATCAAAGCTGATGGTCTCCAGCCCAGCGGTATAGAACTGAGCTTGGAAGGAACTGCCAATCTGTGGATGTCACGGGATAGCCCCTTGCCCTCTGAAATACCTTCCCCGGGGGGGCAGAAGGGTGACAGGGTGTGGGTGGGGACCACAGAAGTTCCTCTCTTCTTTCTCAGAAAGACTTAGATGCTAGTCACGGGCACTACCTTTTGCAACAGGATCAGGAAGGGGAAAAGTATGAGAATTTGTAGATTAAGTCACATTTTCAGTTTTTTAAGGGTATGCAGAGAGACTGAGAGGAAGAAAAAAAAGCTTGGAAGGATATACACATGAATAGAAATGTGGTTATTGCTGGTGGTTGGTCAAAATTATTTCACTTATAAGCAAGAGAATCTCACCTGAAACTAGTTTAAGTGAAAAAATACACAACAAGAAGCATATCGGCTTGTATGACTTTTTGGCCCATATACAGAGGTCATAGTTTCGGGTGTCACTGGATCCAGGTCTTGTAACTGTCGTTGCGGATATCTTATTTCCCACCCTTTTTTCTCCCTATCCAGAAAGCTAGCATCTGCTTTCTTCTCTATTCTTCACCATAGGAATCTTCAAACATATTAATCATAAATCTCATGGGTCCCAGAAGAAAAGAACATCTTTCAGTAGCTTCAACTGAAGTCCCAGGGGACCATCTGCCTGGTCCACTGGCCCATGCCTGTGGCAGGGTCAGCTCTGTGCAAACCACATGGATGGAGAGAATTACTGTGCAGTTGGGAGAGTTGGTCCCCCAAAGGGAGGGGTGTAGGGAGATAAAAATCATATGTCCCTTACTCTGTGATGTTCATCTGCTTTTTGTTAGACTACTTTTTCTAAATAATTTTTAATGAACCTATATTACTTTAGGATAAGATTTAAAAGCTTTAAAATTTATTTTGAAGCATACTGTGATGAAAAGGAAAGGAATCTGAGAGATTCTAAGCACCAGGAGACTTTACACTTTTAATACCCCTAGCGCCCTCCCAAGGAAATGGATGCTAGTAAATTGCCGGTTTGTCCATGAGAGGCTGCCACCCAGAGTAAGTGGAACCAGAGAGAATCACCCTAGCCTAAAAATAAAAGTAGCACCATTCCGTCTATGTATATTAAGTCATTGAGTTTTCACAAAATCCATCCTGTTAATATCTACCTGTCACAGATGGGGAAACTGAGGCACACAGAGGTGAAGCAACGTGCCCAAGGTAAGTGCAAGAGTTGATCTTCACACCCAAACAGAGCATCTGCCTAGGGACAGGTTGAAAACAAGATCCTGAGAGAAGGACCCAGATGTAGAGGGAACAGCAGAGGCAAAAGGCGAAGGTAGCGAGGGTGGGAGAGAGAAACTTCTGAGAGCACATGCAAACACCCAGCACTCAGAGCTGCTGTTATCCTGAGAGATGAGTGGCTCTTGGTCCAGCTCTTCGTGAACTGTTTTCCTGTCCTGCTCACTTCCCCATGTCTCTTGATGATAAATGCTCCATCGCTTGACATAGGGTCACCTCTTCCTCAGTATCAAAATGCCTGACTCACAGGTGTGTCAGGGGAGGCATATGGTCCTGCCTGCCGCTGGCTGGCGCAGTTAACCACCACCAAGCCAGAGAAAGCCAGTGAGCTCATTAATTTCTCTTACCCTCGCGCTCTTGAAGTTCTCTGTTTGGATGTCTCTTTCGACACTGATTTCATTCTGCCTGTTATTACCAGGAGTGGTCAGTGTTTCTTTCCCTTTCAGTGCTCAGTAACCACTTGTGAAATAGAATTGAGGTTTGTCCTGGCTCCGGAAGGATGCTCCTCTGTATGACAGAGCCCTCTCTTATGATGGCCCTGTCCCCAGAGGTCAGGAGCTGGCCCCTTCTTCCCTTCCTTATCCTGGCCCTCACTGTGCCAGAGAGTGAAGAACCAGCCTTCTCTTATCATTCAAGGCTACGTGCACTCCTGCGACAGACCCTCCAATATCATCCTCAAGGGCCAGGCCTGGGCAAGCCTGTGGCTCTAAATGGCATTCCAGAAGGGGACCACCCTGGGAGATGGCTGGAGGGGCTGGCTTGAGGGCACAGGTGAGATCGGATGGTGTAGACTCAGCTGACTTCCAACAAGAAGTGGGTCCTAGGGACACTGTACTGTTTCTTTATAGTATTGCTTTTGGAGACTAGGACACAAGGCCTTTGAAGAACAGGCAGACGTTCATTCAGCCTTTAGGGACTGGTTTTAATTTGTGAGGCCGCGTGAGATCTTGGTGGGAGATGCTGGAGAATGGGATGAAACCATTAGGATGGCTGCCTGGAGACAGAACTCGATGAGTTTCTTTAGGTATCTCTGAAATCAGGGAACATGGGAGCATCATTTTATATTCAGCCAACGTTCTCTGATGCTTTTGGAGGCTATTTTCTTAAGAACAAGGAAATGGATGGGGAAATATACCAAATGTCCACTCAACAAGCTCCAGCTGGGGCCTTCTTCATCAGCCTTCCCTAGTCACGCTTTATCCTCACTCATGATACTCTAGGCCCCTCTTCCAGGTCCTCAAATAGCCCAGTCTTATGCCCGTCTCAGGACCTTTGTACTTGCTGTTTCCTCCTCCTGAGATGCCCTTCCTTATATTACATTGAATCAAGGAGGCGTCAGCTCATAGTTCACCTCCTCAGAGACACCAATTTGGATCGCTCAACCTAAAGCAATCCTCCTCTGGCTGCCCTTTCTCCCATTATCCTCTTTAATGTCTTCATAACCCTCTCTACCATGTACAGTTATTTCCTCTATTGGATTATTGACATTGCATTGTCTGACTTTGCTAGAATGTAAGAGTTCCATAAAAGTGGGGTCCTGGGATCTCTCTGTCTTTGTGTCTATATCTCTATATGACAAACTCTAGCAGGTTTTGGAAGTAGACTACCATCACCACCCACAGGACACAGTTTGCCCTGCCCTGTGCTCTTGGCTGTGGGAAAGATGACTTCTCTCTTTCACAGACAGACCAAGTTAGAACCTGATGCTAAGTCTGGCTCCTTAGAAGGCTCTTTGATGTGGCATCTCAGTAGTTACGAGTTTCCAAGGCTATTTTTGCTGAACCTTGAGATTTATATGTTTGGCACTTGGTGGCATTTACAGGAATTCCCTTTAGAGTTTTACCAGCTATAGCATAGCATTGGCTCAGTGTGTTGAGCTAAATGATAGCTCTTGGAATTCGTTGAACTGCTTGATATCCCAATTTTTGGATTTCTGTTCTCCTAATTTTGTTCCTTAAGAGCTGCTTCCACCAGGCATTAATGGGTGTCCTGTATGAAAACTAAGAAGGTAGAGGGGGCATCTGGACAGCAGACATTGTAATGTCCCGTTCATCTCCCCCGGCACTGAACAGTTTCCATGCACAGCAATCTGAGTGCTGTGCTGCATGCACCTGCTCCTCTCTGCCTGGCCTCCTTCTCTGGATGTCATGCAGGGCAGGCTGAAAGTGCCAGGGAGTTAGCGACCCTGGGAGCAGCCCTCATTTATGTTGGTTGAGTGTTGGTGGGTAAATATCCAGCTCCCTCACTCCTGAGATGGGTCCCCTCTGAGGCATCTTCCCATCAGTCCCCAGCAAGGTTGAGCCCCAGCTGCCCACAGGGGTGCATCTGCCCATGAATGCACCCTGGACGGGCCTCCTTCTCTTTCCATCTTGCTTGCCATCTCCTCTCCTGATGCTTTCTTTAAATTCAGCTCCCAAATAAAACTGCTTGCACTTAAATTCTTATCTGAGGATCTGTTTTTGGTGCAATCTAATCCAAGACAGCATTCTATGGCTAAACATGGTCAAATAAACTTAGGAACTGGAGAAAGTTAAATAGAATATTTTTTCCCCCTGCAGGACCTCTTGGCTTCTCTAATGTGCTAATGTGCCTTGTGAATTTCAAGACAAGGGTTGCTGCAGCATTTCCTTTATTTATTTGGCCACAGAGACTAAGGCAATGGTGCCCCTTTATACCAGGAAGTGTGTGGAATCAGTGAGCCTTAGAACAACACACTTTAGGATCATTTATCCCCTTCCTCCATCCTGACCCCCCCATGGCAGGAGAAGCTCAATGGCTGAGACCTGGCATGTGCACATTTTGGCTTGGTGACTGTGGGTTTAAAGCTGCATGTTGTCAAAAAAGTGGTATGGATGTAACAGCACTCCCTCCTCAGCCATCTGCACACTCTCTTGGCAAAAATAGTGTGCACAGATTCAAGCATCTGTTCTAAAAGGAACATAAAACAGACGAGGCTTTCCAAATGCTTCCTTCCCAGGGTTACTCACCCGAAGTGCTACAATTTATCTGGGCAATTTCAGTCATCTCTTGTCCCTCCTCTTTGTCATGCAGAAAGCCACAGAATTAGAAATGAGCTGAAGGGAACTGAGTATACTGATGGTTAAAGAATTGAAAATGATGTGTCATTAATGAGTCCATGATTCACACTGTGGGGTGGGATACAGATGTGAGGGTATCCTGGCGCCTCAGTGTAGCAGGTGAGATGGATGTTGAACCCACAGTTACAGAAAGAATGAATCCTCCTAAGTGCTCTAAAGGAAAATGTAGGTTCCCAAGAGAGTGTATAATGTAGTGCCAGGAAGGCTTCCTGGAGTAAGTGGCATTTAGGGGGAGACATTAAAGAGTGAAGAGTAGGGGCGAGAGTTGGCAGTGGTGCTAAGGCTGGGAGTGAGAAAGAGCCAGGCATTAAGGGAACTGCCTAGGGGGATCAGACCTCCGACAGCGAGCGGAGAAGGGTGGGAACTCAATCTGGTGAAATGGACACAGGCCAGATCAAGCTCATGTATTTGCTTTGTGAGATTAAATAGTAAACATTCCTTAGCCTCTGTATTCTCATCAGCAAAGTAGGAACAATAATAGTAATTGCCAAATGAGGTTCTAGGATTAAGTGAAATTAATACATGTAAAGCCCTTAGTAAAGTTCTTGCTACACAGCACATGTGTAATAAATGTTATCATACTATTTACGTGTTTTTTTTTTTCCCCGGTACGCGGGCCTCTCGCTGTTGTGGCCTCTCCCGTTGCGGAGCACAGGCTCCGGACGCGCAGGCTCAGCGGCATGGCTCACGGGCCCAGCCGCTCCGCGGCACGTGGGATCTTCCCAGACCGGGGCACGAACCCGTGTCCCCTGCATCGGCAGGCAGACTCTCAACCACTGCGCCACCAGGGAAGCCCTATTTACGTATTGTTGATGCTAAGTCAGTTGGTTAGCGAGAGAACCAGGATTCAAGCTCAGGTCTTTTTTGCTGGAGTCTTCCCTATGAACTGCAGAGATGTATTTCCTGGTTCGATTTTACACAGTTCTCCTCAGAGAGGATTCTGTGGGTTACTAGGTGACATTCGAAGATCAGGTTTTTGAAAATATTTAGGAAATAAGTATATAGGACAATAGTCACAAGATTTTTAGTAAGAAAATGCATTCTGCAAAATTTTGTACACCATTATCCCACCTAATATTTAAAACATTTAGAAGAAAACTAGGTTTTTAAAAATAAAAATGGTGGGGCTTCCCTGATGGCGTAGTGGTTGGGAATCTGCCAGCCAATGCAGGGGACACGGGTTTGAGCCCTGGTCCTGGAGGGATCCCATATGCCGCAAAGCAACTAGACCCGTGCGCCACAGCTACTGAGCCCGTGATCCACAACTACTGAAGCCCACGCGCCTAGAGCCCGTGCTTCGCAACAAGAGAAGCCACCGCAATGAGAAGCCTGTGCACCAAAACAAACAGTAGCCCCCGCTCACCGCAACTAGAGAAAGCCGGCGCATAGCAACAAAGACCCAACGCAGCCAAAAATAACTAAATAAAATTAAATAAATAAAAATGGTAAAGAATTGTTAGATGATGGAAGTGTGAGTGATGTTCTAAGTAAATTTACCTTAATAGCTTTTATAACTGTCCCCCCGAAAAGTAAAAAAACCTGGTGAGGTTCCAAGTTTTCTTCCTGGCTCCAATCTTAGGAACTACTCATTTCCCTATTTCTGAAAAAAAGTTATATGTGTAGGATGCACATCCTACCAGGAATTGACTCAAAAGACTATTAATCAAGCTCGAAAAGGAGTTAAAACTGGTTGACTCTGCATCCGGGTCCACTTGAAAAAGGAAAGGGATGCTTTCCTGCTCTCAGGGGGAAGTCAATGCAAAAGTAGAGGAGTGGTCCGCTTGCAGTCTTGGCGGTCACAGCAGTGCTCAGAACATCAGTGGGTCAAATGGCTGGCACAAAAAAGAGTAACTGGGTTAGCTTCCTTGCCTTTCTTAGTGGCTTAGCTCAAACGCTTGAGACGTTTTCCACAGTGCATTGGACACGGAGCTAGGCTTAGATAACACCTTGGATTATTAATGAAATCCTATATGTACCTGTTCTGAAAATGAAAATCCTATGTTGCCCCAGAGAGAAAGTATGAGCACCAAGGTCCTATGTTTCCCTTTAGAAAGGTGTTAGCCACAAACTTGACACCAGACTCAACAAAAGCATTCCTCAGGATTTGCCAGGAACACAAGAGCACATGATCCCTCCAGGATTTGAAGTCCATCTTCAAGGCTCCATCCATTCTTCCTCTATGCACATACATCAGCAGATCGAAATGTGCCCCAGACTTACACATTCCGTGAGCTGAAAAGATGATTGGCAAAGGAACGTCAGCGGTATTGAGTCAGAATGTTGATGTAGCACATGTAGCTTTAATTTGGATTAGGATACTCCAGCTGAAAAGAAAATTGTGTAATCTTGCCAGATTTCCACACCCCCCTGACACACACGAAAAATATTTAGCTGGAGTTGCCCAACCTTTGTTCCCAAACAGTATCTTCCGTAGCATCTGAAGGTGTATTCCGATGGACAGTCATTTATTACTTGCTCTTAGGTGTCCTATATTGCAAAGGCGTGCCTCAAAGGGGAGAAACTGCTCATTTTTCTAGCAAGCAGACTCTTGGCAAACATTTCTGAGGTAAATCAGGATTTATTTGAAGCTTAAGATAGAGGATGTGGATGCCAGATGGTACTGGTGTGAGTGAAAACTCTTAAGTAAAACACAGCTGACCTCATAGAGTGTAAGGCGCACGCTTTGGCAGATTATTACACCATCTGTCACTTGAGGACATTTGAATAATGTCTTTCATAGGAAACTGGGGAAGTTACGGGCCTCTTTTTGAAGGTCTCGGTTCTGAAAGAACAAGCTCGCGAGGCATTCATTGATTTCAGAAGGTGCACCCTCAGGAGACGGAAAACGTGTGCTCAAATCCTCAAAAACTCATAATCTCCATCAGCAACCATGATCAATCACTGCATTAAAATAATAAATAGGGCTTCCCTGGTGGTGCAGTGGTTGAGAGTCCGCCTGCAGATGCAGGGGACACTGGTTCGTGCCCCGGTCCGGGAAGATCCCACATGCCGCGGAGCGGCTGGGCCCGTGAGCCATGGCCGCTGAGCCTGCGCGTCCGGAGCCTGTGCTCCGCAACGGGAGAGGCCATAGCTGTGAGAGGCCCGTGTACTGCAAAAATAAATAAATAAATAATAAATAAATAGCGGACTATTTCCATGTGTTGGTGTAGGAAGCATCTGCACAATGGTGGCCTCAATGCCTGGGACTCTAGAATTCCAGGACACACCTACTGGAGTTCTATTTTGAAGGTCCCAGATATTTTGAGAGAGATAGAAAGTACTTAGTGAGGACTGATATCCGTAGTCACGTCCCGGGAGTGCCCGGATTTAGACTCTAAAGCACCACGTTGCCTATATTCTTTCCGTGATATACCCTTCCTTTCTTTCCCTCCTGGATGACTCTCTTCTACCGTTTAGGATTCTCCAAGGCAAAGCTGAGTGTAGCATCCTCATTTACCCTTGGCATCCCCTGCCTCTCTCGATGACAGCCGCATCGTCATTATGTGGCTGCCTCCCCACTAGACTGTGAGTACTTTGATGTCAGGGAACAAGTCTTATTCATCTTTGTACCCATAGTACCTGTCTCCGTAGCCAGCACAGAGTAGACCCTGAAATGGATCTGGTGGTGAGGAATTGGAAAAGGAGAGAGACTTCTCCAGGATCTTAATCCATTTCTTATCTGTTAATTCACAAGTCTTTCTTTTAATGTGTGTCGACCTGAAGAACAATGAGAGATATTTGATTTTCTGGTAACATTTTGAAATAAAGTTCAGGGATCACCTGGTAAAGTTTTTGAAAGCCAGTAAGGGGCAGTAGTACAGCAATACATTTATATAATGTGCTGTGAGAGGAAAAAGTACATTTTATGTGGGCTTCTTGCTATAAGCAGTGTAGTGGTTAAGAGTGTGGGTTTGGGTGGAGGTCAGAATACCTGGCTTGGGTCCTGTGACCTTATACAAATCATTTAAGCTCTCTGAACTTTTAGTATCATTCTTTATAAAATAGGGATGATATATTCATCTCATGGGATCATTGTTTAGCTAAACAAATTAACGTGTGTGGGACTTCCCTTGTGGCACAGTGGTTAAGAATCCACCTGCCAATGCAGGGGACGCGGGTTTGAGCCCCGGTCCGGGAAGATCCCACATGCCACGGAGCAGCTAAGCCCGTGCGCCGCAACTACTGAGCCTGCGCTCTAGAGTTCGCAAGCCACAACTACTGAGCCCCCGAGCCACAATTACTGAAGCCCGCACGCCAAAGCCTGTGCTCCGCAGCAAGAGAAGCCACCTCCATGAGAAGCCCGCACACTACAACAAAAACCCAATGCAGCCAAAAAAAAAAAAAAAATTAATGTATGTGAACTGCTTAACTAGCTACACGGCAACTAGTAAGTGCTTAAAAAAGGTTAGCCATTCTAATTATTAACCAATAATATATGTTTAGCATTTGGTAGTTAAATAGGTTTAATCTAAAAGTACTTATATTCGACCCAACAAAACTTTCCCTGCGTGCCTATTGTGTTCTTTGGTTGGCTGTGCACAGGAGACTGGATTTAGGAAGATGAATGGTCCTGTTGCTGTAAAACCAAAAGGGAAGCAAATAATTGAAACGTGGTATCATATGCGCTATTGGTAGAGTCATTAACAAGGTGCTGTGGGAGAGATGTTAAAGATTTTTTAGTGTTAGTTATGGTCAATTACTGGAGAGTGACTGCTTTGAAATGCTGTGTTGAGAAGGATTTTGAGGGTAAATCCAGTTTCTTTGGAAAAGAGCACTGTTGTCAGTTAGCAATGTCTGCCAGAGGTGGAAGTGAGAGGATTATGGTTCACGTGCCACACTTCGATCATTAGAACTTTACCTGCTAAAGAAAGGATAACAGGGAAGATATTCAAGAGGAGCAGACATTTGCATTCTACAGCATTACATATTCCTGAGTTGAGCTAAGGAGTAATATCAAAAAAGCAGACACTCGTGGGTTTAAACCTAGGCTTTGCTCCTTGTGTGAGTTACTAAGCATTTTTAAGCCTCAT
The DNA here is from genome assembly GCF_949987515.2 of Delphinus delphis. Classification (NCBI taxonomy): domain Eukaryota; kingdom Metazoa; phylum Chordata; class Mammalia; order Artiodactyla; family Delphinidae; genus Delphinus; species Delphinus delphis. Next base: position 79,173,026 of record NC_082692.2, on the reverse strand, counting down.
GGACCACAGAGGTGAAATGGAGGTAATAATACATCCTTATTGTGCAGATTAAATGTGAAAACACCTAGCAAAGAGGCCAGTGCTCATCAGGGACTTAACGAATGATATTACTGTTATAATGATTATGGACTTCCTAAAGTACCTTAGTATGATGACATCTCAGCTTTGCTTTCTTCTCACTCAAGTGAAAGACTCATCAAACTTGAAAGTGCAAGAAGATGGTTAAGTATTTTTATCTCATTAAAACAGCCACCCAGTGAGCAAGACATGAGGAAAGGAGTGAATAACTTGCTTGCTTTCTTTCACAAAGTTTAGTGACACAGTCCTCACTCCCAAAGATTACCTTTTCAAGCACATCTTGTCCTTTTAGCAGGTGGACTCTGTGAGAGCAGGGATTATGTCTCACATGAGTTCTGTAGATCCTCGAATACACACTGTGGGTGCTTAGTAAGTGAACAAGATAAAAAAGCCCAAGAAAATAAGATGAGTGTCAAAAGGATTTCATTTAGGGGATAAGAGTTGTGAAAACATGAAAATACAAATACTTGATGCTGGCATATTCCCTACCAAGCTTATTCCTCATGTAATCATTCTTCTTCAGCATCACAGGTAATAGAACAAACCCATATATTTGAAAAATATGTGTATTTCAACCACTGAGAAATATTTCATTTTATGTACCATGCAAATAAACCTTATATTACAGAGTAGTTCTAATATATTGACATTGGGAGCTTACCCTGTGCTTGATTGTGCTGTGAACTTGAGCTGCATTACATCATGTGTGCTTATCCACAATCCTTTGACATACATACTGCTATCTTCCAGAAATTATAGATGACAAAGTTGAGGTTTAAATTAATTTCAAGGATTTGAAGCTAGGAATTTCTGACTCCAAAGCCTAAGCCTTTTCCCCCTTATCCTTGGGGTCTGCAATCTCCCCAAATGTCTGTAGTTTCAGTGTTTGTAAAAGAAACATTTTAAAGTATGTATGTGGTTTTAAAAACTCAACAGTTTTCTTCATATGGATCTTACTATATCTGTGAGGTGTGTATTCAATTCAGACTTTTATGTATAAGATTTCGTTCAAGCAGAGCACACCTGGGGTTACTCACAAAGTATGAATGTGAGGTATCTAGCAAACTGATTATACCTCACAGACACTTCATAAATGATGACTATAAATATGAATAATCAATTGAATGAAAACATTTTGTATAGTCCATACTACTATGCAAATATCCACATTGTCATTTCCAATAACTCTGCTGTTTTCTGATGTTCTTAACCACCCCATTATTTCACAACGTTTTCTGGAACTTAGCTCATTATTATCAGTACATTATCAGCTCTGTGTGAGTATCTGAGCACATAATGTGTCCAAAGTGATGACTGGCCCTCTGATTTTTAGAGGTGTGGATCACTTCCTTTTTGGTTAGGTGAACAATACTTTTGAAAATTAGTTGACCTGTATAAATGGATGTATTACTTCTCAGCAGTACAGCCTTAATTACCTAATTTCAAAATCTATTGTCTACCATAAAAGGAAATTTCAGGGTACCATGAGTGGAGATCAGAGATTCCAAATAAATAAAATCCACAGCTGCCTTATCAAGTCAGATGTTTACAAAAATATGTGGTCTGAAAACATGGAGGCAATATACATTACCTAATTAAACACAAATGTGACAGTCAGTAACGTGGGGTAATAGATGTTTCAACTTCACAAAGAAAAAAGTCAACCGTGATTCTTAGTTCATTTCCGACTCAAGGATAAGTGTTGAAATCCCTTTGTGTCTTTTCTCTGTGTCAAAAAGCAGTTGTGTTTCATTCTAAGTATGTGGTTATCTTGGATACTTGGCATGGTCTGGGAATATGGTATCCTAATTAATCCAGTGTAAAGTTTCTATAGGTACCCTTTGTGGATGATCAAGTGTCATAGTGGTTGAATGCAATGTAACATGAAAAAAATGTTTCTTGAGGATTCTGGTTTTGGTTAAGATGGACTAAGCATGTGCCACCTCTTCCTAATAAGCTTTGCACAGTGCAAGGCACAGAGCCAGTGCTTGGCCAACACAGGTAACTTGAACAGATGCTAGTTTCTCTGGTTACCTGCCCCTACCTCCACCATCATAAATATATATTACACTGTCCCAGCACCTTCAGTCAGGTCTCCTGGATGTAAAGTGACAAAGGAGACTAGGAGGGGAGGGGAGGAAGGACATACCAACAGTGAATGTTTCTAGGGAGGCAGGAGAAGAGTTATGAATTCATGGCGTGGCACAGCCTGGAATCACAAGCCAAGGAAATTCAAGTGTGGGAACGACCTCCATAGGGTGAGGGTGTTTCCGGAAGTCTTCCTGAAAGGGCTTGAATGTGAATTTCCTAATTGGGTGTTTTTCAAACTGTGGGTTGTGACCTGAGGGTCAGGAAATCACTTTGGTGAGTCATGACCAGATTTTTTTTTTAATGAAATAGAATGAAACCAAATGGACAATAGCAGAGTGTATTACTGGCTCACAGCATATAATGTATTTCTTTCTGAGGATTGTGATCCAGAGAAGTTTGAAACACATTGCCCTATCCTGAGGCTTGTGAGAGGTTGCTCTACGCCTGTGATTCGAGTCCATCAGCCACTGTTGAAGATGGTCTTCTGTTCTGCTAGGGATGGAGAACATGGTACAACTTTCCCATCCTTGAAGAAATCGCCCTTCATCTTTCTGTTATGTCTGTTTCTATGGGGCAGTGTTTTATATGGAGACACAAGCTAACATATATGTAGTCCAGGCTCAGTACTACCAGGCAGCTGAAACACATGGTCAACATTTAATTCTCACCTAATCTCCTTCTGACCTTATCAGAACCCAGCAAGGCCAGGTTCATCATTTCCTTTGTACTGATGAGAAAACTGAGGGTCAAGATGAACGTATTACTAGTCACTTGCCAGGAAGTGGCTGAGCTGGATTTGAGCTCACTCTCTTCTGCCTCTGATGCTAGTCTAAAACCCTCTGTGCTATTGCAGATAGTCCTTTCTTTTAACTTGGAATTTTTGTCATGGAATTATATATTCCACTTAACCAGAGCATAGGCAGTCAGTCTCCATTTTGTGCCCTTCACAGTGAATCCTTAAGTTTGTGCCAGATTATTTCCCCAAATTTTTATTGTGGTAAAATATATATAACATAAAATTTGCCATTTTAATCATTTTAAGTGGAAAGGTCAGCGGTATTAAACGTATTCGTAATGTTGCGCTACCATCACCACCATCCGTCTCCAGAACTCTTTTCATCGACCAATTGAAAAATACACCCCATGTTGTTTCTATGAATTTGGCTACGCTAAGTTCCTCTTATAAGTAGCATCATACTGTATTTGACTTTTTGTGACTAGCTTATTTCACTTAACATAATGTCCTCACGTTTCATCCATGTTGTAGCGTGTGTCAGAATTTCCTTCCTTCTTAAGGCTGAATAATACTCAATCGTATGAATATACCACATTTTGTTTATCCACTCATCTGTCAGTGAACTCTTGGGTTGTTTCCATGTTTCAACTATTGTGAATAACGCTGCCATGAACATGGGAGTACCCATCTCTTTGAGACCCTGCTTTTGGTTCTTTTGGGAATATAACCACAAGTGGGATTGCACAGTTACTCTACCACAGTAACCCTACCATTTTACATTTCCACCAACAGTGCACAAGGGTTCCAATTTCTCCATTTCTTCACCAACACATTGCTTTTTACATTTTTTAATAGTAGCCCTCCTTATGGGTTTGAGGTGGCATATTGTAGTTTCAGTTTGCCTTTCCCTAATGGTTAGTGATACTGAACATCTTTTCATGTGCATGTTGGTCATTTGTATATCTTCTGTGGAGAAGTGTCTATTCAGATCCTTGCTCTATTTTGAATCAGGTTTTTGTTTCTTTGTCTTTTGCAGTTCAGTTTTAGGAGTTCTATATAGATCCTGCATATTAATCCCTAATCAAATATATGATTTGCTAATATTTTCTCCCATTCTGTGGGTTGCTTTTTTATTCTGTTGACATTGTCTTTTTTTTTTTTTTTTGCGGTCCGCAGGCCTCTCACTCTTGTGGCCTCTCCCGTTGTGAAGCACAGGCTCCGGACGCGCAGGCCCAGTGGCCATGGCTCATGGGCCCAGCCACTCCGCAGCATGTGGGATCTTCCCGGACCGGGGCACGAACCCGTGTCCCCTGCATCGCCAGGCGGACTCTCAACCACTGCGCCACCGGGGAAGCCCCCGACATTGTCTTTTGATGCACTAAATTTTCTAATTTCCATGAATTCCAGTTATTTTTTCAGTTGCTACCTTTGCTTTTAGTGTCATATCCAAGAAATCATTGCCAAATCCAATACCATGACGCTTTTGTCCTATGTTTCCTTCTAAGAGTTTTATAGTCTTAGGTCTTTGATCCATTTCTGAGTTAATTTTTGTATGTGGTATTAAGAGTCCAATTTTATTCTCTTGGCTGTGGACATCCAGTTTTGCCAGCACCATTTGTTGAGAAGACTGTCCTTTTCCCATTGAATGGTCTTGGCACCCTTACTGAAAATCATGCAAATAGTTTTTTTGGGGTTTTGTTTGTTTGTTTTTGCAGTACGGGGCCTCTCAGTGTTGTGGCCTCTCCCGTTGCGGAGCACAGGCTCCGGATGCGCAGGCTCAGCGGCCATGGCTCACGGTCCCAGCCGCTCCGCGGCATGTGGGATCTTCCCAGACTGGGGCATGAACCCGTGTCCTCTGCCTTGGCAGGCGGACTCTCAACCACTGGGCCACCAGGGAAGCCCCATGCAAATAGTTTTTAAGCTAAGTTTGTAATGCAGCAGTATGGATTTGGAATGTCATTAGCATTGCCTAGTAAGACTGAATAACTTTCTGTTTTCTATCTTTGGAGGCTTTGAAATTCCCATGTTATATTTTAGAAGAACAGAGCTATGCATTTCCTAGTTTCAAATCTAAAGTGTTGTTTTCTCATCTCAGTTCCATCTCTTGGGTCTGTCATCTATCTCTCTTCAGCTTCACTGTCATCACACAGTTCATGCCACCATCGTCTCTTGCCAGACAACCTGTAATAGCTTCCCAGCTGGTCTCTTCAATTTGGTCTCTTCTGACTTTTTTTTGAAATGCACATTCCATCAATCCACTGCTCATAATATTTCAATGGCTTCTCTTTGCTCTTACAATAAACACCATATTTGTTAGGCCGACTATGTGTTGCCGTAGTTCTGACCTCCCTCTCCTCTCCAGCTTCATTTTGTACCATGCTCTTTGCTCTTATCACCATGCAGGCCTCCTTTCAGTTCCTCTGAGATACGTTCTTCCCTCCTTTCACGGGGCCTTTGCACATGCTATTCCTCTGCCGGCATCACTCCAAACTAATCCCCTGTTCCCGTTATCTGAAGAACTCCTGTCCATCCATCAGATCCCCACTGATTTTGTTAGCTCCCAATGGAAAATTTCCCTGTCCTCCTTGCAGACAATTAACCATTATATGATCTCCAAGCACCCTGAGTCTTTACTTCGTAACATCTTCCTTGTAATTTTACATTTATTAATGTGGTTCTCTGGCTGATGTTTTTGTCCCCCACTGGACCATTAGCTCCATAAGGGAAAGAACTGTGTGTCTATCTTTTGCCCCCAGGGCCTTGACCAGTGTCCAGCTCATAGAGTAGGACATTAAGCATCCAACTTACTTGACCTCTTTAGAAGCAGGTGTTCATATTTGGCCAAAAGTCTCAACTCAGAGGGAGGTGATCAAGGCAGACCTCTGAGGGATTAAAGAGTCAGGTTTAGCAGTAAGAAGAGCTTTCTGAGTATAAATGTTGATGTCTCAGAGCCCTTGTATTTATGGTTTCTCCTTTATTTGGTCTGGACACAAGACATTCCTCCATCTTCATTGGGTACCATCGTTTCCTTGTTTAGGAGTTTAATTAAATCTGCACCTAACATGCTACAAACAGTTGGGGGGAAGAGCGGTGTCTGGTTTATGGCTTGGAGGGAAATGTTAACCGTGCAGAGCTTCGTAGCCCCAGGATTTACTATGTGTATAATTCTTGGATGGATTTGCATAGGCCTCCATTAGCCTAGTCCCAACTTCATGCTGTCTCCCTGGCTATCTGTTTCCCAAGGGATCTAGGGTAGACAGTATTTAAAAAAAAAAAAAAAAACAGAGATAAGACTTCTCCATCAGCAAAAGTATCTTTTCCAGGCAAGCCTCTTATCCCAGCAACCACTGGGGTATGTTGAGGGGATATTATTAACAATAATGGTAATAGTAGTAATAAGGATAACAATTACTATTTTAGCACTTCTTGACCTTTTGTTATGTGCTAAATGCTTTGCCTGCATTATCTTACTTAATATTCCCAACCACCCAAGGAAGGACTCTATTTTACCCTGGAGTAAACTAAAACTTAGAGAAATCAAGCTCTTTCCTTAGGACCACACATGAAGCAACAGGTGGTGAAGGGATTTGAAACTGGGTGGATGATCTTCCAGTCCCTTTGCTCTTGAGCACCGTTTTATCTGCCCTTTTTTAGAACTTAATCATTCCTTTAGTAAATCTTTTCTTTTTAGGCATTTATTGTGTGATGGGCACTGGGGGTCCAAAGCAAGATAAGTTATAGATGGTCCCTTCCCTGGAGAAGTTCAGCACCCAGTGGGGGCCATATCAACCTTATCCCCTCCTTGCTGACATTGATTGAACACTTACTGGAAACCAGTTCTGAGCTAAGCCCTGCACCTGTGATAGTCTCAGAACTCTCCCCAGGTAGGTGCTATTATCATACCCTTTTTACAGGTAAGACAACGAAGGCCCAAGAGAAAGTACATTGCCCAAGGGCCCACCACCAGGAATCCACTGGCTGGGATAGGGCTTCAAGTTTATTTGACTTTGTCAGATGTCTGTGCCTTTCACTACAACCCTGAATTGCAGAAATATGGAGAATGCACGCACAGGGGAGCCTGCAGGGCACTTTGAGAGTTCAGGGCAGGATGTACTTAATTCTGTCTAGAGAAGCCAGAGAAGGCTTCCTGAGGAATATTAGATCTAGACAAGAAGAAAATGTAGGTTTTGGTTGAGTAACTGTGTCCTCTGCCTTCCTGCTTAAATATATTCCACATCTGGCAACAAGTGAGATTGGAAGGAAGTGAAAGCCAACGGGGAGACATTCCTAGAAGACACATTCGTGTTCCACATAGAGAACTTTCTGATAATTTTTCCAGACTAGGAGTAGAAGGGACTGTTGGGAAGCAGTGAGTTCCCTACCACGGAGGTTTAAAGGAGGCCCACGATCCACGAGGGGGATATTCAGGTACTAGATTGGCAGTCAGATGTGGTCAAGGGTACCCAATTTAGTTGTGCATAAAAATTGGCAGGTGACGTGTTTAAACACCAGTTCTTGGGCCTTTCCTATACACGTTCTGATTCAGTGGGTCAGGATAGGGTCCCAGGCATCTGCATTTTTAACAAGCTCCCCAGCTGATGCTGAAGGATCTGGTCATGGTGAAGTCACACTGCCACAAATGCACTAGGTGACCTTTAAAAATCCTCCAGTACTGAGGTTCTCTAAACAGTGTTTCCTAGTGTGTATCTCACAGACCATTCAGTCTGTAGTGGGAGTTGATAAACGTTTTCCTTCAAACAACAGATAGTGAAGGATTTCGGTTTTGTAGGCCTTAGGGTGTCTGTCACTACTCAAATTACTGTGTAGTCTGAAAGCGGCCATAGATAATATATAAATAAATGTGTGTGGCTGTGTTACCATAAAATTTTATTTACAGAAATAGGCAGTAGACCAGATTTGGCCTACAGGCTGTATTTTGCTGACCCCTGGCCTACAAAAATTAGTGCTATGTAAAGATGAGCTTGTGAAAAGCTACAGACCATATCTTTTCATGAATAATCGTAGTGCATAGTAGCATCTTAAAAGCTCTGAGCAGGCCTGAGAAGTAAAGAGGTTTGTTTAGTTTTGATTGACCCAGAATTTCTCAAATTCTTTTCACCAAAGGACCTTCTTACTATATACCACTCCCACACCCTTAGAACTGGCGTTCCAGAGAACACATTAGGAGAAGCACTCGTTCACATCTTACAAGTGGGCAACGTACATTACAGTTTGAATAGATTGTCCTCTGAGAGTTTAGGAAGACATTTTCCCTAAAATACTTCTTCACCCAGATCACTGTTGCCTAAACTTAACATCTTTAAGCTTGGCTTAGGGTGCTGTACCCTGACTAAAATGAAGACACTCCCAATGTAAATGGGCTTGTCAGCTTCCTTCCTCAGGAAGGTGGTTTTGAATGCAAGTGATGGGGCAGAAGACATGGCGTTATTTGGAAGGGGTCAAAGAAAAGACATCTTGGAAAGGAAGAAGGAGCAGATAGGGGCGTAAACAATCATAGCATGAGTTCTTAAATACTTGCTGTATGCCTATCACTATACCAAGGCCTTTAGATCTGTGGTTCTCAACTGGGGGCAGTTTTGCCTCCCAAGTGACCTTTGGCAATGTCTGGAGACATTTCTGATTGTCAGGACTGAGGGTAGGGGATATTGTATTGGCATCTACTGGAGGCCAGGGATGCTGCTAAACATCCCACAATGCACAAGGTAACCTCCCCCCCACCCCCAGCAAGGAATTACACAGCCCCAAATTTCCATAATGCGTCTGTTGAGAAACTCTGATCTAGATGATCTAATTTCTTCCATATAACAACCTTGTGAGGTAGTGGTATTATTTGTACATTTAAGAAATGAGGAAAATGAGGCAAAGACAAATGTATCTTTCATTCTGACTTTCCGTAGTTAGTGACGTTGTGAGCCCACACTCTTAAAAGCTTACATTCAACCACCTGTGGCAAAGACAGCTTTCACTTCCTTAGCCACATAGCCCATGACTCCAAGAGGTCTTCCCACAGATCCTTCACAGCACGGTCCCCTTTTGCTCCCCCATTCCCTTTCATTTTCTGCTCTTGATACCTTACTTAGGTAACATCCAACTCTATCCATCCTCTAAAAATATATCTCCGACAACCACCGAGACACCCCTTATTTAAGCATTGAATGGCCAGCCTGACCATTTATGATCAGTTAGGTTTGTGACACCAGGCAAATGATTTGGACCTATTGGTTTTGGTTTCATCATCTGTAAAGGGAAATGATAACAACATGTGCCCTTCCTCCCTTGATTCATTTCGACTCAAACCTAAGCTACTGGCTCAGGATTCTGCTTGGAACGTTGAGGGATCTAGAGAATGCACAACCCCCCAGCGAGAGTATGCTGAGCGGCTGGGATCTTTAAGAAGGAGGCACATTTCTTGTGTTTTATGAGCCTGCCCAGCTCCAGTCTTTCTAGCAGCCTACAAGAGTGCTGCGGAGTGTGAGAGCGGGCTCAAGAGGGTCTGGACAATATCATGAAAGGGCAGTTGTTACCCCAATATTTGGCCCGGGGATACGAAGGGCTAGAAGTGCATGCACGGTAGTACATTACAACGTTGAAGGTTAAAAGTTCCTAGACAGAGCTCTCTCCAAGAGGGCAACTGGGGTGAACATGACCGGGACTTGCGAGGAGACCTCCTTAGGGCCTGGCACTACGAGTTATCCTCCTTTTGGGTAATTAAGAAACATGAAGCCCTTGTACTTTATTTTTATCACTGCTAAATCGAGCAGTCAATTCAGACAGTCCATGAATAAGGAGGTTGTTTCTGGGAAGACGATACCCCATGGATTATCATTAAGCATTGAAACCAATACTCAGAAAATAAAAACAGGGCAATGGCATGAATATTCAAGATGGCGCATCACAGTGATGAGGTATGACTATAGCAGAGCCACAGAGTGTGGTCCTGGAAGACGGGCTTTCCCTTTAGTCTCTCTCATCTTCTGCTTCTTTTAGAGATGTCAGCCCTTTGTTTTCTCTCCGTCTCTACTGACTCTGGCTATTCAATTATTTCACAGTAAGAGAAGATACTCCTTGAATTGGAAACGACAGAGACTCCACAATTGTAATGAAACTTTCTTTTCAGAATCTCAGATCCTCATTTAAATGAGTGATTGTTGAACACTGGGCTCTTGGTACTCACAAATACTAGGAATTAAATAGTCTAATAAGAAATGCATGTCCCATAAATGGCCATTCCCCATCTTCCCAACCGTTAACAAAATAAATAGTGTGATGTCAGTGTGGTTTGAGGTTATCTGACTGGGGGATGAACAGAGGACATTAAGGCACATGCCCAGGGAGACTCACGGAGGCTGAGCAGTGCTTATGAAAAAAGAAGTGAGGTTGTTCAGTTATTTCATAGCAAGGGATATGTCATACGTTATGGATATCTGTGATAAGTCATATTTTACTTGACTCCTCTACTAAATCTCATTCCTTTTTTCTTTCTGTAAGTCCTTTCTCTATAGAGTTTCTTGAACAGCAATAAGGGGAGTGCAAAGACCTATAATTTGGAAGAGATAAAACCTGACGATCATATCTTGGCTCTGCCTCTAATTAGCTGGGTGGTTGTGGACCGATCACGTAGCTTTCCTGGGTCTTAGTTTTCTTAACAGTTCAATAAGGAAATATTACTTATCTCATTGGATTCTTTTGTGAAATAAAGAAAATGATGTATGTTAAGTGCCTAGAATACATCAGGCACTCAAAAATGCTAACAGTTATTCTCAGTCAAATAGAAATGAAATTATATCGATGCTCCGGTGAAATCGCTCTATTAAAGATACCTAACCGCTCCCCTTGAAGAAGGAGAGCTGTTCCCTGTACCTGGTAACGAGCAGCAGACGTAAATGATGAGAATTTCAACTTGTCATTTTTTTCTAGGTGGACCTCTCATCATTCCAAGTTGGAAGATATAGTGCAAAAGAAAAAAGAAAGAAATGAGGAGCCTTATAGTAAACAGATTTGCAAGAATCCAAATTGGATTGTAGATAAATTATTGTTAAAAGAATTCTTGTAAACACAGGGTTAACAGTCCTTAGAAGGGTAGTCGATCTGTTTCATGTTATCATTTCTTGGTTTCTTAAACCCAGTGACTCAAGCTGGGCTGCCCTCTTAGCCTGGGAAATCCCTAAAGCGGAAACTGGGGGGGGGGGGGGGGCGGAGGAGGGGAAAGAGCCCCTTTGTGATTTTCTCAAAATGAATCACTAGTGATTAGAGCCAGTTCAATCTTGGATTCGTTCAACTAAGTCACCTTGAAAAGTGGAAGCACCTTTGACTTTCCCTTTTCCTTTCTTTGTTCTCTATAGCCAGCCACACCCCCCTGGGCCCACCACAGCCCCTCACCTCTTACACAAAGACCTTCAGAACTGGGGGGTTTCAGCTGCCTCCTGGGGGAGAGCCCTCTGCAACCTCCCCCTCCATCCCCACCCTCCAGTCTCTTCCGGTAGGTGCTGGTTGACTCAGTTTTCCCTTTGGGCAGTTTTCGAGTTTTGCTTTTCCTCTTGCAGTAAATCCCCCCCGCCCCCCCCCCCCCAGCTAGCTCCTTGTTCCTTGGAGTTAGCAAATGCCTGGGTGGGTAAAACCACTCCTCACGGTAAAGGAGGCTCTGAGAGTCCTTGGTTAATTGAGCTAAAGGCAATGACCGCTCTTTGCACATGCCTAAGTAAGCTTTTATGCTGACTAGAACAGCCGGGAAGATGACAGAGCAACAAAAAAAGGCATCCGGTGGGCTTAGATTGGGATAGGCTCCTGTGACGGTATATTTGTACCACTTGGGGATGTGGTGGGAGAAGAGGAGTTGTGATCTTCCTTCCCCTCTTCCTGCTTTCCCTCTGTTCCAGGCAGCAGAAAAGATAGTGTTTTAAGGAGGCAAAGCTGATTCTGGGACAGAATTTTTAAATGCAGTTCTGCATGATTTGATTCAGCAAACCATGCGTGAGCCTCAAGTCCGGGGGTTGTGGAGCTGAGTTAGGTCCTGTCCCTGCCTCCTAGGAAGGGAGATGCCTATGTTACAAAACACCTACCTTTTCCAAATGTCAGTCTTGTGCTCAAAAATACTGACTGAATGAACGCACCCCAGCTTCACAGATTTTGCTCTAAAACCATAGCAAGGGGGACTCACTATTCTTATCTCACTCACTATTTTTCTTTAAACTGACTTTCTGTCTCTCTTTTTCGCTTAGCCTCATCCTAATCAATACATTGTGAAATCATGGGTCTGATATATTAATTACATTGTTACAAATGCACATTAAAATAAATGCATGAACAAGTGAACCTGTTCCTCCATGTACCACATACCCAGTGCGCCTCACATATCCTCTGCAGTGGGTAGACCACCCATGGGGAATCACTGCCATATGGTGCGCTGCATGTAGATACACGGCAGTGGTCTTTGCAGAGGCTATCCCATGAAGTTGGGGAGGAGGAGGGCGGCAAGAGAGGTAGAAAGTGGGGGACAGAGGACTTCTCTGCAGGTTCTGGGCTGAGATTCAAAACATAAATGGGAGTGTGCTAGGGAGTCCTGGGGAAAAGGGGCTCCAGACAGAAGGAGCAGAGAGTACTAAACTTAAAGTATTAGGGAAAGGAGTAAGGAAAGGGGTAAAAGATTGATTGAGGCATTCATTCGACAAATATTTCATTTCAAACCACATATCTGTTTGTTAGTTTTCCACATGGTTTGTTCTGGGAGGATCCACTAGGAAGTGCGATAAATGGTGTTGCTCACAATCTAGTTATACAGGCAACACGCACACACGCAGATCCAGGAATCGTCAGGCAAGCATCCTTAGAGTGTACAATTAAGGACCAAAATAGCAGCACTGATAAGTTACTTACTGTGAGGTCAGAGGAGAAATTTCTGCAGATAGCACTGGATGAGAAGGGCTTCCTGAAATTGACGGACTGGGAAGAATGGGGTAGATTTGGAGACTGGAGGAAACAGTTCAGATAGGAGAAATAGGTCAGGAGGGAGAGCTGCGGTGCCAGGGACATATTCAACCTGTCTCCACCCCTCGGCTTCTAGACTGAAGGTGGGTGCAGCTGTAATCCAGATTCTTAACCCACTGCCTTGGATGTTAAGAGGTCTGTGACTCTCCAGACGTTGATGCAAATGTTTTTGTGAATTCATATGTGTGTTTTTCAGGGGAGAGTATTTCTCGTTTTCATCCGATGCTCCAAAGAGTAACACAGAGTTGCTCAGGGGCTTTGGCAAATCTACTGATGTGCCTTTATTATGTTGTTTCTTTAAATCTTGCTCTTTTTTTTTTCTTTACATAGACAATCCAGTTTCCACAAACTTGAAGGGAAACAAAATTTTTCAGAGTGATTAGGTTAACTTGCCCAAGGTCACTTGGTGGAATCAAGCCTCCCCAGTGAGGTCAGACTCTAAGGCCCACCCATGCACTTAACCACCACAATATGCTTCTCAGTCACTCTTCCCATGGAGCAAATCTGCCCAGGGCCTGGCTGGCAGTCTCACCTCTACTGTGAGGGCTCATGATATTCTCAGCTTGTGAAACAACCCCTCCAAGTGACAGGCCCTGGTCACTGACCTTGGCTTGAGTGTTAATTTTCTCCTTTTGACACCTGATTTTACTAATCATCATACTCTACTTGTAAGACCCAGTCCTTTGGAAACTGCAGAAAGAAAGCATGCTTTCAATACCTTCAGTACAGCCTGTCTTTTTAACGTGATATTTCACTTCAATAGCTACACAGGAACCCTGTGTTCAAAAACAGCCATTTAAAAATCACCATTTAAAATCAGTATTTATATGAACCTGCTTGCAAATGCACTGCTTAGACATAATTAACTCTTCTTTTTCTTTTTATCACACAGAAGTAGAGAGATTATAACCAAGCCCCATGTTCCAATCTTCTCATTTCATTTGTGAACACATGACCATTCCTGTTTCCTCTTAGCCCCAATACCCACTGTCCCCATCTGGGATTATTTTGAAGCAAATTCCACATATCATATAATTTCATCCTTAAATATTTCAGCATTATACAGAATTTTAAATAGACTGTTATAAATAGTATAGGCCACTTGCCAGGTCATGGAAAAGTCTTGTGCTATATACAATGGCGTGTGAAAGGGTTTTATTTAAACAGGACTTCTCTGGAACATTTCTGTCTGATAATTTCTGTTGGTTGAAGGTCTCTTTGATAATGCGGTCTATCGCACTTTCGAGAATCGTTGCTGTGAAGTATAGTTTTAGTCAATTCAATAAATATGGACAGTCAGTTCTGCTCTAACACATGTTTTGAACACATGGATTTGTTCCAGTGCCATTGATATATTAGGGAATAATTTGGATATAGTCAAATTTCATGTTAGCTTATGCAAGATTTCGTCCCCCAAAAAACACTTGACGAGCATTAGAAAACTGTCCCGCGCTGAACTGGGCTGTGTGGGAATACACAAGATACACACACGTGCGCGCGCACACACACACACACACACACCCTCAGACATCCACCAGCTACCTTGGTTCACTCCACATGTTATGAGCCACACCATCCACATCTAGAGCTTTCCATCCAGTTTTAGATAACCCTGCTTCCACCACTTCATACTTGCTCACAAGCTGAGACCCTTCCAACACCCATTTCCACAGGCAATGACAGGTCTTTTTCAAGGCAAAGTGTATATTTATTGCAGTTATTTATGCATTTTGTTCACCAATTAACATAGGTAAAACAGTGTTTCTGTTTTTATTAGATTCGTATTCTTTTTTTTTTTAATGTATTGCTGACAAGGTTTTGAGTGTTGTACCTCTAACCCAGGGTTTCTCAACCTTGTTACTCTTGGCATTTGGGGCTGGATCATTTTGTGCCCTGGGGGCTGTGCAGGGGAGGGGATTTAGCAACAACCCTGCCCTCCCCCTACTAGACTCCAGTAGCACCACCTCCTCTCCTGCCCACCCCCTCCCAGTTGTGACAAAAATGTTTGTAGACATTGCCAAGTGTTCCCTGGGGAGAGGGGCAAAATTACATGAGATTTCGAGATTTTATGAGTAACTGAGAGCCTCTGCTGTAGCCCCATTTCCCATGAGCCCTGTGGTATTCCTTGCGCTACTTTGCATTGCATGATAATTTTTAGGATCATGTATGTCCTGTCACAGCAGAACTGTTACACATCTGAAATGAGTGTCTCCATGTGAGTCCTCATGCTGATGCTATTTATGGTAGGCTGTTGGATTCCATTCACTGCATTGAGTTCAAAATGTAAATTCCAGAATTAAGGGAGTCATTGACTTCTAACAGTGTCTTTACTTTGAAAGTACATAGAACTTGAACCATACAGGATCTTACGACATAAATAATAGTAACAGCAGCAGCTACCATTTTTCAGATATTCCTTAAGAACCAGGCACTGTGCTGTAAGCATTATATTCAGGGTCCCATTTAACCTTCACAAGAAGCCATTCTGGGAGCCACTGTCTGTCACGCCCTTTAGCAGGAGAGAGTTCTCAGAATGGAGTGTGAGTCCCTGAGGAATGGGGTGATTTGCCTGAGGTCAGCCATATAGGAGAAGGGTGAGAAACATCAGTACACGGCACCTCTAACTCTGAAGTCTGTGTTCTCGTGCCTCTGGAGCCTCCTTGCTTAAGGATATCAGAGGCTGTTTACTGAGCACGTGCTCCATTTACCAATGTCATGACTGTAACCTTGATAGCGCAGCAAATAGCTGAAAAGCCAAAGTGCTCAAACAAAGGGGCTGAACTCAGTAAAAATGACCTCACATTCCTACACTGAAGCCTATGCTAACATTAGATATAAAGATGTAGAAAAAGAATTATATGGAGGCATCTTCATGCTTTGTTTATCCAACAGATTGTGTGTGTGTTTCCACACAGCAAAATGCTGGAAAGGTGTTACACCAAATCAGAAGGTGCCATTATTATCCCCGTTTGCTAGGATTACCAAAGATTTCTGGCCTCATCATTTTGCTTTAACCATATTTTAAAAACTTTCACTTACTTTTTGGATTCAAAGCCTATCTTCTTCGACTATCATTCATCAGGAGGAAACCTGAACAGGACCTGCTACTTTTTCTCAATCAGCAGTTGCAGAAAGGGTCGCCTGATCATGAGTACCAGCAGCCCCTAAGGGATAACCTTTACCACCATGCTGTGCCTTCTTTGCTTTTACCATTTGTCCTAGGGTTCTGTCTGTCCTTTTTTTTTTTTTTAGTGTAGTCTTTAGCGCTTCTTATCATTGGTGGATTTGTTTATTGGTTTGGTTGCTCTCTTTTTTCTTTCTTTCTTTTTTTCAATTTTGTATTACTTTTTTATTTTTAATAATAGTTTTTTCATTTTTTACTTTACTTTATTTATTTATTTATTTTCTCCCTTTTCATCGTAGCCATGTGGCAGACAGGGTCTTGGTGCTCCAGCCGGGTGTCAGGCCTGTGCCTCTGAGGTGGGAGAGCCGAGTTCAGGATATTGGTCCACCAGGGTCCAATAATATCAAACGGGTCCAGGTAATATCAAACGGCAAAAGCTCTCGCAGAGACCTCCATCTCAACGCTAAAACCCAGCTCCACTCAGCGACCAGCAAGCTATAGTGCTGGGCACCCTATGCCAAACAACTAGTAAGACAGGAAAAAAAAAACACCCATTAGCAGAGAGGCTGCCTAAAATCATAATAAGGTCACAGACACCCCAAAACACACCACTGGACGTGGCCCTGCCCACCAGAAAGACAGGATCCAGCCTCATCCACCAGAACACAGTCACTGGTCCCCTCCACCAGGAAGCCTACACAACCCACTGAACCAACCTTAGCCACTGGGGGCAGACACCGAAAACAACGGGAACTACGAACCTGCAGCCTGCAAAAACGAGACCCCAAACACAGTAAGTTAAGCAAAGTGAGAAGACAGAGAAACACACAGCAGATGAAGGAACAAGGTAAAAACCCACCAGACCAAACAAAGGAAGAGGAAATAGGCAGTCTACCTGGAAAAGAATTCAGAGTAATAATAGTAAAGATGATCCAAAATCTTGGAAATAGAATGGAGAAAATACAAGAAATGTTTAACAAGGACCTAGAAGAACTAAAGAGCAAACAAGCAATGATGAACAACACAAATAAATGAAATTAAAAATTCTCTAGAAGGAATCAATAGCAGAATAACTGAGGCAGAAGAATGGATAAATGACCTGGAAGATAAAATAGTGGAAATAACTACCGCAGAGAGGAATAAAGAAAAAAGAATGAAAAGAATTGAGGACAGTCTCAGAGACCTCTGGGACAATATTAAATGCACCAACATTCGAATTATAGGGGTCCCAGAAGAAGAAGAGAAAAAGAAAGGGACTGAGAAAATATTTGAAGAGATTATAGTTGAAAATTTCCCTAATATGGGAAAGGAAATAGTCAATCAAGCCCAGGAAGGGCAGAGAGTCCCATACAGGATAAATCCAAGGAGAAACACGCCAAGACACATATTAATCGAACTATCAAAAATTAAATACAAAGAAAAAATATTTAAGTCAGCAAGGGAAAAACAACAAATAACATACAAGGGAATCCCCATAAGGTTAACAGCTGATCTTTCAGCAGGAACTCTGCAAGCCAGAAGGGAGTGGCAGGCCACATTTAAAGTGATGAAAGGGAAAAACCTACAACCAAGAATACTCTACCCAGCAAGGATCTCATTCGGATTCTGCAGAGAAATTTAAACCTTTACAGACAAGCAAAACCTAAGAGAATTCAGCACTACCAAACCAGCTTTACAACAAATGCTAAAGGAACTTCTGTAGGCAGGAAGCACAAGAGAAGGAAAAGACCTACAATAACAAATCCAAAACAATTAAGAAAATGGTAATAGCAACATACATATTGATAACTACCTTAAATGTAAATGGATTAAATGCTCCAACCAAAAGACATAGACTGGCTGAATGGATACAAAAACAAGACCCGTATATATGCTGTCTACAAGAGACCCACTTCAGACCTAGAGACACGTACAGACTGAAAGTGAGTGGATGGAAAAAGATATTCCATGCAAATGGAAATCAGAAGAAAGCTGGAGTAGCAGTTCTCATATCAGATAAAACAGAGTTTGAAATAAAGACTATTACAGGAGACAAAGAAGGGCACTACATAATGATCAAGGGATCCATCCAAGAAAAAGATATAACAATTGTAAATATTTATGCACCCAACATAGGAGCACCTCAATACATAAGGCAAATGCTAACAGCCGTAAAAGGGGAAATCGACAGGGACGCAGTCATAGTAGGGGACTTTTACACCCCACTTTCACCAATGGACAGATCATCCAAAATGAAAATAAATAAGGAAACACAAGCTTTAAATGATACATTAAACAAGATGGACTTAATTGGTATCTATAGGGCATTCCATCCAAAAACAACAGAATATACTTTCTTCTCAAGTTCTCATGGAATGTTCTCCAGGATACATCATATTCTGGGTCACAAATCAAGCCTTGGTAAATTTAAGAAAATTGAAATTGTATCAAGTATCTTTTCCGACCACAATGCTATGAGACTAGATATCAATTACAGGGAAAAATCTGTAAAAAATACAAATACATGGAGGCTAAACAATATGCTACTAAATAACCAAGAGATCACTGAAGAAATCAAAAAATACCTAGAAACAAATGACAATGAAAACATGATGACCCAAAACCTATGGGATGCAGCAAAAGCAGTTCTAAGAGGGAAGTTTATAGCAGTACAGTCCTACCTTAAGAAACAAGAAACATCTCAAATAAACCTAACCTTACACCTAAAGCAATTAGAGAAAGAAGGACAAAAATGGTTCTGAAAAACCTAGGGGCAGGACAGGAATAAAGACGCAGGTGTAGAGAATGGACTTGAGGACATGGGGAGGGGGAAGGGTAAGCTGGCATGAAGTGAGAGAGTGGCATGGACAGATATGGACTTACCAAATGTAATATAGATAGCTTGTAGGAAGCAGCCGCATAGCACAGGGAGATCAGCTCCAAGATTTGTGTCCACCTAGAGGGGTGGGATAGGGAGGGTGGGAGGGAGATGCAAGAGGGAGGAGATATGGGAATATATGTACACATATGGCTGATTCACCTTGTTTTACAGCAGAAACTAACACACCATCGCAAAGCAATTATACTCCAATAAAGATGTTTGAAAAAATTAAATAAAAACTTTCAGCCATAAACATGTATTACATATATATATTTATATTATTTCATATGTATTTCATTATATACATTAAAATACATATAATATATATAAATATATAATATATATAAAACACAATATAAAACATGATTTTAAGGAACTAAGTGAAGACCAAGATAGCACAAGAGGTAATAAAAGGGGAACCAGACACTAGTGGGTTCAAGCTGGATTAAATTCTAGAGTATAGAAAGGACTTGCAGATGTGATTACCAAACCACTGTCAGCAATCTTAGAGAAATCAGAAACCGGGAGCCAGGCCAGGGAACTGGAGACAGGAATATGTTATTCCAGTTTTCAAAAATGAGAAAAATGTGGATTCAAAAAACTAGAAGGCAGTGGATGTAGCACTGGAACCCGATCATTAAACACACCCTGTATGAACATCCAGGAAAGGCAGCGCAGCCAGCAATGGCTGAGAGCCTGCAGAAGCTCAGGTCACACTGGCCTAACTTTATTTCCTCTTTCAGTTGTTTGTTTTTGATCGATCAGTAAAGTACTCCGGGTATCACACACTTCGATTCCGACAAGAGCATTTGATAAACAGACGTGTGTTTTTCGTCGTGGAAAGCATGGGCTAGATGATAATTTGATGAGTTGAGTTCCCAGCTAACTGAATTATCCATACTAACTACCAGTGGCTGTAGATCACTTGAGTAAGGTGCTGGGCTAAGCACTTGAACACACAAGCTCGTCGGATGTATGCCGTGGTTATTCCTCTTCCCAGAGATGGGGAAATGGAATCTTGGAGAAGCTGTCCTTTTCTTGAAGATACGTAGTATGTAAATAGCAGAGTTGGGATTGGTGCTTTTAACTACCGCTCCATATTGCTTTCTTAGTAAGTAAACAGGGATAGAAATATGAGGGCTGCAGTTGCAAGCTATGGGTCTTCAGCTCATGCAGTATATTGATCAATGACTCCTAAGAGACTGAAGAACTGACAGTTGTCAGATTCCAGATGACATATAGCTGGCGTTAGCCACCCCTGTCTTCAGTGCCGCTTCCTGTCTGAGTGCAGGGATGGACTCTTCAGTGGGTGGGGCTGGGAAAGAGGACCATAGAGGCATGGGCATGGGTAGAAACCATACTCCAATCCGCTTTTTCCAAAAACGTATTTGCTAAGGTCACCATGAAGTTCAGTCCTTTTAGTACTTTCCATGGACATTTGGCCTGAATAAGAAACAGGCTTTTGGCCTATATATTTCCTCAGTTCTTTCAGCTGCAAATAAATCTCTGGCCAAAAAAAGAAAAAAATTCCTCTGGCTCTGAAAATAAAAGATTTATTTCTTTTTAAACTTTCCCCCAAAAGTACTTCATTATGGAACTTAGAAGGAAAAAGCAAGAAAGAGAAAGGGGGAAGAGGGGGGAGCAGGGAAGAAAGAAAGAAGAGGGGAAGGAGGCGAAGAAAAAAGTAGTAGGGAAAAAGGAAAGGAGAGAAAGAAAGAATGAGAAAAAGAAACATTTTCTTTGTGTGATAAAATCAGATTTCTTTTTACGGCATCAGGGGAAAACGAAAGGGGTTACAGTTTCCCCCCCTGTTTGGTCTGGGTGCAGTGTAAACAAGCCATCCCCCCATCTGGCCCCCAGGAGGCTGTGAATCTCAGCGGAGCCTGAGAGCCTGCTTGGCCAAACTGCCCCGAACCCCCCGGGGCCCCCTGCTTGCTGAGTCAGCAGGAGTGACCAGGAGACTTTGTTTCCCATTTTTATTCGTCTGAGTGCCAAATAGAGTATGCAGGTGAAGGGTGTTGTCCTGGAACAATCAAGGACAGCTCCGATTAGGAAATGGGGACACAGTTCTCAGATGCTTCCTGACTCTGCAGAGTTGAGCTTGTGGTGAGATTATTCTTAGCCTGCCTTAGGAAATGTGCACCATGAAGATCTGGCCAGGCTCATAACCCAGGGCTTTTGTTCTTCTGGGCTTTATTTTCTTCTGTGTCAAGAATGTATCCTGGGGGCTTCCCTGGTGGCGCAGTGGTTAAGAATCCGCCTGCCATTGCAGGGCAGATGGGTTCGAGCCCTGGTCCAGGAAGATCCCACATGCGGCGGAGCAACTAAGCCCGTGCGCCACAACTACTGAGCCTGCACTCTAGAGCCCATGAGCCACAGCTGCTGAGCCCACGTGCCATAACTACTAAAGCCCGCGCGCCTAGAGCCTGTGCTCCGCAATAAGAGAAGCCACTGAAGTGAGAAGCCTGCATACTGAAATGAAGAGTAGCCCCCGCTCACCGCAACTAGAGAAAGCCCGCGTGCAACAATGAAGACCCAACGCAGCCAAAAATAAATAAATAAGTAAATTTATTTTAAAAATCTTTAAAAAAACAAAAAAGAATATATCCTGGCATATTCATATCAGTGAAATGTGCTGCTGTCATTAAAAAAAGATGATGTAGGCTACAGGACAATAGTACTTGGCAGGGACAGATGCCTGCCAGGTACTGTTTACAGGAGCTCAAGTGTAATAAGACACAGATAGTATCAATTATCTCTAGGCGGTAGGCTTGCAGGTGATTTTTTAATTTTTATATTTTTCTGTATTGTTTATTTTTTATACTCATAATTATAGCTGTGCATTGAATATATGGAGGGTTTCCTACATGGTGGGTACAATGCCAAGTATCTCATGTCAATCATCTCATGGGCTCTGTGCGAGAGACCTGTGAAGCAGGTACTATTAGCATCCTCATTTTATTGATGACGTAACGTAATTAAGTCCCATGCCCAAGGTTACGCAAGTCAGGAAGTGCCAAAAAATGGCACTGAAATCCGTAACCCACCCTAAAGCCCGTTCTCTTAAGCACCACATGACATTCTTTTTCTGAAAACAATCATGAAAATGTATCCTGATAATTGGTTAAATCAATTTCTGAAGAAAATGCAGCTATTTAAAATCAATTGGTTGACAATTGATGATGGTACAAAATGTTCCTGATATTCCATTATGTGAGAATGCAGTTTACAGGTATCATTCCATTGCGTGCACTTGCGTGCCCACGTACGCCCCTAGGAAACAAATATCTTTGCTGATATGTTAACTGCGACTTTCAGTGTTGGGATGGGGATCATTTTAGACTCTTTTGATTTTTAGTGGTTTAAAATTTTTCTATAATAGCAGGTAACACTTTTGTAGTAAGGAAAGAAGGACAGCAGCCTCTCCACCTGCCTTTCTGACACCCAGTGCAGCCGCCTGACCACCTCCCTGCCCCATGTCTTTTGCCAACTTCTGGAATAATAGTGCGTCTTTCCCTTCTCTCTCCCCTGGGACCTGCCACTCCATGGGCTTTAACCTTCTTTGGCTAAAACCTGAGCTGGTGCCTTAGAGACAAGAAACAGAAACTGGCAGATAACCTGCCTCCTGAGTTTCCCATCTCTGTTTTGTTTGCACCCTGGGGCAGCTCACAGAGGTCAGAATCTGGCTGGTCGAAAGGGGCTTGTTAGAGATAAAGACTCTTGACTCCCAGGGCTCAGGGGACAGGGTGTGGCCACTGGACAGCTGGAAGTTTAAAAACCATGTCAAGATTTCTGCAAAGGCCTCCATGAGAAGCAGCTGGAAAATGTCTCTCACACCTGAAGGGGAGACCATGTACTAGACAAGGGGACCCAGTGTAAAGCAGGTGCCCTGCCCTTACATGCTATGAACCTTTGCCTGAAATTCATTCATTCATTCATTCATTCATTCAAGAACTACTTATTGAGTGCCTTCTATATGCAAGATACAGTTCCAGATTCTTGGGAGGCAGCAGATAACAAAACTGACCAAGGTCCTTGTCCCTGTAACACTTAACATTCTAACCCTTCCACCATCTGCCTGCTTAGAGAACACCAGCTCATGCTTTCAGACCAGAATTTTAGGCTCAACCTGGAGAGCTGTATGATCATCTAGGGAAAAGGGTTACGCACACTTTTCTCAGGTTCCGTTACATTTTATTGGCACTTATTTTCCTATTATATAACTTATTATACATGTATTTGCTTATATGTAATGTAATTGTTCGTTTATGTGTCTTTCTCAAAGACCATGAGCTTGAGACACCTGGGTTCAAATCCATTTTTTCACCGCTCAAATAGCTGCATGACACCGGGTCAGTTACTTAAATTTAGTTTTTACTTAACCCAGTTTTTTCACCTGTATCTTAGGGACATTAATGTCTAACTCAAAAGATTGTTGTGGCGTTTACAAGAGCAATGAAGACCTGTTCATACAAAAACATGTATGTGAATATTTATAGCATCTTTATTCATAAGGATCCAAAACTGGAGGCAAGCCGTATGCCTTTTTTTTTTTTAAAAGATGTTGGGGGTAGGAGTTTATTAATTAATTAATTAATTTTTGCTGTGTTGGGTCTTCGTTTCTGTGCGAGGGCTTTCTCTAGTTGTGGCAAGCGGGGGGCCACTCTTCATTGTGGTGTGCGGGCCTCTCACTATCGCGGCCTCTCCCATTGCGGAGCACAGGCTCCAGACGCGCAGGCTCAGTAATTGTGGCTCACGGGCCTAGCTGCTCCGTGGCATGTGGGATCCTCCCAGACCAGGGCTCAAACCCGTGTCCCCTGAATTAGCAGGCAGATCCTCAACCACTGCGCCACCAGGGAAGCTCCCAAGCCGTATGCCTTTTGACTGATGAATGGGTCATCAAACTGTGCTACATTTGGACTATGGAATACTACTCAACAATAAAAAAGTTGAAACAGGAAACAACATAGGTGAACATCCAACATATTATGTTTTTTTTAATGTTTTTTTTAAGTATACAATTTAACATGTTTATTATATTCACGGAGTTGTGTATCCATCACTACAATCACTTTTAGAACATTTCAGTATGCTCCACCACAAAAAACTGGCACCCTTTAGCTCTCATCCCCCACCAAATCTCCATTCCCCCATTCTTAGGGAATCGACTTTGTGTTTCTATAGATTTCTCTATTCTGGGCGTTTCACATAAATGGAGTCAAACAGTGTATGGCTTTTTGTTATTGGCGTCTTTAGGTTAGCATATTCTCAAGCTTCACTCACATTGTTGCATGTATCAGTACTCTTTCCCTTTTCTTCCTGAATAATAGTCCACTGTATTGATATACAACACTTATCCATTCATCTGTTGATAGACATTTAGGTTGTTTTTTTGGTCTGTTATAACTAATACACATTTATATACAAGTTTCTTGTTTTTAGTTTTCAGAATATATATATGTAGGCCTTCCCTGGTAGCACAGTGGTTAAGAATCCGCCTGCCAGTTCAGGGGACACGGGTTCGAGCCCTGGTCTGGGAAGATCACACTTGCCGCGGAGCAACTAAGCCCGTGCGCCACAACTACTGAGCCTGCGCTCTAGAGCCCATGAGCCGCAACTACTGAGCCTGTGTGCCACAACTACTGAAGCCCACATGCCTAGAGCCCATGCTCCGCAGCAAAGATAAGCCACCACCACAAGAAGCCCGTGCACCGCAGCGAAGAGTAGCCCCCACTTGCCACAACTAGAGAAAGTCCACGCATAGCAACGAAGACCCAATGCAGCCAAAAATAAATAAAATTAATTTAAAAAAGAATATATATGTATATACATATATCTGTATATATATCTGAATCACTTAACTGTACACCTGAAACTAACACAACATTGTAAATCAACTATACTTCAATTAAAAAAAAAGATATAACACCAAAACACCGGCAGCAATGCAAACGATACGCTGAAAATGAAAAAAGACTGAACACATTATGTTAAGTGAAAGAAGCCAGAATCAAAAGGTTACATACAGTGTAATTACATTTATATGACATCCTGCAAAAGGCAAAACACAGTGACAGGACAAAGAGCAGTGGTTGACGGGGGCTGAAGTGAGGGGAGGGGATGGCTGCAAATGGATGAAAAGGAACTTTTTGAGATAATGTACTATTATCTTTATAGTGGTGGTTACACAACTGTATTCGTTGGTCCGAACTCATAGAATGGTACATCATAGAACTGTGTTAAATGGATGGATGGATGGAAGGAAAAAAGGAAGGAAGAAAAGAAGCTCAACTTAAAACTTCAGGGGATTTAATGCCTCTGAACCTTTCCAATAGAAAATAGAAACCAGTGAATAAATTCTTCTCCACCACTGTGCATGGCCTCCCAAAACATAATCCCACAAGAACTTGATACCATGTGTTAGCCAACTCAGTAATGCCCCCTCCCATTTGCTTTCACTCCTTCCTTACAGCATTCCAGTCTTCCTCACTTCTGCTTCTCCGCGTTGCACTCCCTGACAAAATAAGACAACAGCTTTTGCTCCAGGCTTTGCTTTCAAAGGAACTAAGGATAAAACACGAGGCATGGCATGTAACTAGGTTCTTGCCAAGAGAAATGGGAGCAGAAATGGTATGCGCTGCCTTTGGTTCTGGGCTCTCAGCCTTTGGGCATGCTCTCCTTCATTCTCCCTCTTCTGCTTCCTGTGAGTTGGAGCCCGACTACAATCTTGATTCAAATATGTAGACAAACTTGACCGCCTGTGAGATGGTGGCACAACCATATGGAAGGAACTTTTTGGTTCCTGGACGACCCTGTGGAGAAAAGATCCTGCCAACCTGGGCAAATCATGTCAGAACTGTTAGGTGAGAAAGAAAATAAGCTCTGTATTCTTTAAACCACAGTATTTGGCGGGGTGAGTGGGGGGTCCCCTTTGTTACAGCAACATAACCTTTGCCTAAATGAATATGGGGGAATAATATGGTTTCTCAAGTACTCTCCGTGACGGTGACTCTTCTGAAAACATGGTGAGCACACATATTATCACTGAAATTGTGACACTTTTAAGGGTAAAGGAGGGACTATTAATAATGATTGGGGGTGATAGGAGTAAAGTAGTCTCCCTGTTTGTAAGCAACGTCAAACCTCTTCTAAGAAGATACTTGGTATATACTTTATCAAGTATATATGTAAACTATGTAAAGTTTTGTATCTTTATTACTAGGATCGGGATGAAGGATGGAGAGTGGCATTAACATTAATAGTATCTGGCCAAGTGATGGTGGTTATCTGGAAAGTTCTGATCTTTGTATATAGAGTATGTATGGAATCTCCATTCCCAGGGGAATATGGATGTGGCTGGCAATCAGCAGCCCTGGAGATCCATGTACGTTGGCATCTTAGGTGAGCCTAGGGGGATCGCCAACATTTCTGTTTAATGAATATAAGGAACCAGGAGTATCTTCATTTGGATTTGAGTGGAGAGGAGCCTGTAAGGCGGGCCTGAAAATTCACAGGTGGATGGATATGAGGAGAGGGACATGAGGCTGCCCCTGGTCCAGTCTCACATACCGGATCTGAAAACTCTAGAGCCCTTTTCAGACAGTCTTTGAGACACAGCAGCTCCAGAGTGTTGTATTAGGGCCCATTTGACAAAGTGCTGTTTGAGTTTAAAAGAAGGGCATTGTTCCTATAACTGGAACTTGACTAAGTGAAAATGGCAGGAAATTCAAGGAGCTGCACTGCCCCATGGGTAAGTGCAGAGTTGACAGCTGGGTGAACAGAGCTCAAGTCTATCCGCGCTGCTCCTTTCTCCTTGCTCTCCTTTTCTTTTTTAAGGTGCTAGACAGGCTTCCAGAAAAATCAAGCCATCAGGTCAATATACAAAGAAGATATGCCCTTGAAATGATTTTTATCACATAAAAATAGGGGAATGGCTTTCGAGCCCTCTTCATGAGGACTAAACCCTTACCTACACCATTTTCCTTCCATTGCAAACCCTGTTGCTGGGCAAATTAGGATTATCATCAAATCCTGCATCCCTCAATTTGACCTCTTATCCACTACTTTTTGTTTTGTTGTTTCCCAGTACCTTCCTGGACTATTAACCCTACGTGAGGCGATGTAATGTGAGATTGGGCTTACATCAGGCTAGTTAAATTTCAGGCAGGCTAGTAGCCACAGAAAATGTTAAAGGCCACATTATTCAAGTTATAAAGGAGTTAGTTGGAGAGAGGAAATGTTAACATTCAGATGCAAGATATTGTAAAACCATAATCTGCCAAATAAAACTGTTTCCTTGGAGCTAAATAAATATTCTCCCAGGGACGGACCTGAGGCATCAGACAGCTGCATCTATTTATGGTTTCCCCTGTGTTTCCCTCTCTCCTCTGAGTCAAGCAGCTCTACAGAAAGCAACGGCAGTTTCTTTATAAAGCCTCCCTTTTCCCAGCAAGGGACACGAGTAGTGCAAGAGTGAAACAGCGAGCCAGCTGCCATTGAAATGTTCCAACCATCTGCTCCTTCCTTATTTTTTTTTACTCTGTACGCATTTAAATGTCCTTCCTTATTTATGTGTTTGTAGAGAGCAGATGGAATTATCATCATCATCATCATCATATTCCACACACTGAACACCTACTATATTCTAAGCACCATGGTAGTAACTTTATATAAATTATCTCATGTCAACCTCACAAAGCTTTGATAAAGTGTAAGTTTTACTGTCCTATTTTACTGATGGTGAAACTGAGGCTTAGAAAGATTAAGAGATTCGCCAAAGGCCCCATAGCTGATGAGTGGGATGTTCTGAACCTTAAGCCTTTCTCTTTCGAAAGAAATGTGTAAAGTGCGGATAAACCTTCAGAAAAGTTATGAAGTGGGTGCAAGTATGTTTAGCGTCTTTTCAGCTCCCTCTTTTCAAACCGTCAGAATACCCTACTCCTCTGGACCACCTTTCCCAAAACTGTCAGCGATCCCAACAGTTCCAAAAGCATCCTTTCTTGTACCATTTGTTTGAATATGGGTCTCGTAGAAAGCAAGACAGTTGAAACATCCAACGAAATAAAGCTCTGAAGGCTGAATTTCAGACCATTCGAGCACGGAACGGGGGAGGTGTCTGTAGGTCGGTGGGCCTCCCCGAGGCTCCTTTGGTGACGCCAGATAGTTAGCTGCTACTCTGAAAACTTTAACACCCCTGTGCCCTCAGCAATGTCAAGTACATATGCAAGACTTCCCAAGATAGGCTACCTATCGAACTTTTCAGTTTATTAAAACCAGAACAACAGCACACATTCTTTAAGGCCATTGCTATGATCCCATACTATTTTGAAGGGGAAGACAAGCCCAATTTTTTCAGAACAATAGAGTAGGAAAGATCCAGATCCCTGACTTTGTTATGATTAAGTGGACAGAGTGCTTGTTTTCTAGCAAATAAAAATGTGTTCTTTGGATAGTCTTCTTCCTCCAGTCCCAGGGATATGCCTTCAGTCTGCTGTTGAAAATCTAAAGCATTCCAGTTGGAAGAACAGTAGACTTTTCTCTTGTTGGATGACTCTGAGTAGAATTTGGACAATGATTGTTCTGCTTCCAGAAAGTCCCTGGGGAGCAGAGAGAGAGAGGAAGGGGCCTTGGAAACTGAGCCAGGTGTTAGCCATCTCCTCAGGGGGCCCTCTTCTGCCAGGCCATGAAATCCCAGGCCTGGAACAGACCCCACTGACTTTTTCCAAAGTTTGATCTTTATTAGAGAGGCAGAGGCCAGGGATTTTTCCATGCACAGTTCTTCAGCTCCGGAATTCTGGATCTGACCTTCTGGTGCAAGAGAACTTGCATATCCCAACCGTGAAGACATGGTGTGACTGTAAAGCATTGAGTTGTTTTTCTTTCCACAGCCTTTTTCTCATTTCCAGAAAGAGAGGTTGAATAAGAGGGGTATTTGGGATGTTATTTGGCTTAGAAGCAAGTTTGTAGAAAAGAATGTCACCCTAGGGGTTTTCCATGTTAGGTAGATTTTTCTCCTTTGCTAAATGAATAATGTTTTAATATGGAACTGGCCCTTCATTTAGACAACTTAGATGCATGAATGCCCACCCCTTCTTTCTCTCAAAGCAAATGGATTCTTTTCACCTACTAGGAGGATGGCTTAAAACAAGTAAACATTTGGGTGGTCTGTTGATATTCACAGAGCACATTTGAAATTAACTAATTTGCCTTCAGTGAGAAACAGGTTCAAAGAGCTGGAGCTTTGAAATTAAGTAGCACAAGTTGTCTTTGTATATCCTCTGACTTGCTTAGGTTGTTGTTTCAATGGCAGCGTTTACTAATGAAGGGAAGGACATTGCCAGAAGGAGGGACAGAAGGCCAGGATGGGTCTCATACAGAGTGAATTTTAAACATCAGGAGTAAATAGGCAAATTAATCTGTTTTAAGAACCAGGTTCTTAAAACATAGTTATTCTCTCTCTATTCCCTCAGAGTTCTTGTTTGCCCATCTCTGCAGCACAGCCTTTTAGGCTGCATCTGGGGCTCCTTGGTCAGCTAGTTTCAAGTTGGGTTCAGCTAGAGAATGACACTGACAAGAAAATCAGAGGCAGGAGAGAGAAATCAGGGAGGGTATCTCTACCCTCTTCCCTTATTGTTTTGTCAACTCCGCTCTGGTGGAGCCTAAGCCTTACTTCCTTAGCCCACGGGATGGTTGTCTGAGTCAGCTTGGGCTATCGTAACACGTTACCACAGACTGGGTGACCTAAACAATAGACATTTCTTTTCTGGAGGCTGGGAAGTTCAAGATCAAGGTACTGGCAACACTGGTGTCTGGTGAGGGAGCACTTGCTCGTTTGCAGACGACTGTCTTCTCATTGTATCTTCACATGGCCAAGAGCAGAGAGAGAAGCAAGCTCCCCTTTCTCTTCTTTTTTTTTTAAATTAATTTTTATTGGAGTATAGTTGATTTATAATGTTGTGTTTATGCTGTACAGCACAGTAAATCAGTTATACATATACATATATCCACTCTCTTTTAGATTCTCTTCCCATATAGGTCATTACAGAGTATCGGGTAGAGTTCCCTGTGCTATACAGTAGGTCCGTTATCTATTTTATATATAATAGTGTGTATATGTCAATCCCAATCTCCCAGTTTATCCCCCTCCCCTTTCCCCCTTGGTAACCATAAGTTTGTTTTCTAAATCTGTGACTCTATTCCTGTTTTTTAAATAGGTTCATTTGTACCATTTTTTTTAGAGTCCACATATAAGCGATATCATGTGATATTTGTCTTTCGACTTACTTCACTCAGCATGACAATCTCTCGGTCCATCCATGTTGCTGCAAATAGCTGTATTTCATTCTTTTTTATGGCTGAGTCACATTCCATTGTATGTATGTACCACGTCTTCTTTATCCATTCATCTGTTGATGAACATTTAGATTGCTTCCATGTCTTGGCTATTGTAAATAGTGCTGCAATGAACATTGGGGTGCATGTATCTTTTTGAAGTATGGTTTTCTTCAGATATATGCCCAGGACTGGGGTTGCTGGGTCATACGGTAGCTCTATTTTTAGTTTTTTAAGGAACCCCTTCTGTTCTTAGAAGGGCACTAATCTCATTCATGCGTGTTCCACCCACATGACCCAGTACCACTGGGGGTTAGGATTTCAGCGTAGGAATTTAGAGGGGTACAACATTCAGTCCATAGGAATGGTCATGAATGCTTAGGTTTGCTAGTCTCTGGGTGCTTTACCACTGCTTGTTTCATCAAACCCACACCTTCCTCCTTTAATACCTTATCATTATGGCCAACTTTGGGAGTAATGGTGCATCCTATTTATTGCCAGGATCCTGATAAATAACACAACTGTCTTTTACTTAATAAGCCTAAGAAATACTAGGAATTAACCTCCTTATAATCACCCAGAGTTGGATCAGGCATAATAACAATGAGATCCAACACTTATTAAATGCTTTCCATGTTCCCATGTACTATGCTAAGCGCCATACATGAAGAATTCCAGGAAGTAGAGACTGGACAGGTTTCTCGATACAATAGGCCCTAGGGGGCAGAAACCATTTATAGGGAACTTATGGCCAAAGCCTATTTAAGTCTAAGGAAAGTGACCCTTGAAGTAATAATATTAAATATTAATTTTATTAATACTGCATATTAATAAAAATATCATCAAATGATCCTTTAAGGGCACTGGATAAACGTAGGTAAGGAGACTATTTTCACAAAAACTCCTCTTTGCTTAATACCTACTGCAAATATCTTTCCATTAACTGTCATGGGATCAAAAGACTTAATATCTGTCTATTCTTCTCTCTGAGGAATCCACAGGTGCACATGATGATGTCCCACACCACCATCTGCCATGCGCAGGGCAGTAGAACCTTGGTGATACGCTTCCCCAGGGATGGGGGTGAGGGATTTCCATGCTCCCAGGGAGACTCTGGGCTACTTTGGGTTTTGACCCTCTTAAGATTGGCTCTTTGTGGCTGAGTTTGCTCATGAGTTTCCCCTCTCTGGGGTCCCCTCTCTTCTAATGGGTAAATTGCTTCAAATGTACGTTTTCTGATAGAAGAAAGAGGAAGCGAAAGAAGTTAGGATGGGGCAGGAGATGGGGAGGCTTGGTGTGACTCTGTCACGCATGGAGTCTTTGTTCTTTTCTCCTTTCTTTTACCAAAACTAATTGTCCGAACTGAAAGTTCTGGTAAGTTGTTGGGTCACGTTTGGACACTGCTTGGGTGGTATTGGTGTCGGCGTTAGTGGTATTTGTATGTTTGTGCGAGCGTGTGTGTATTTTGTCTGACACTCTTGATTTCTCAGAGTCAACTAAAATTAGGTTTAACAGCTTTTCCTAGTAGTGTTTAGGAAATTTGACCCCCATAGCCTGTTATCTGTCACAGATGCCAGACTTCCCTCCTTTGCAATCCTGATCGTACACTGAGCTTACCAAGAAGGAAAAGTCAAGATACATGTGAAACATTTCGACTGGAAGAATGTGAGAGGGAATTATGTTCAAATTAAAATGAAATAAATCACAGATAAGAGGGTAGAATTCCCATGAATTTTCAAAATCACTTGGGAGGTATTAATGTTGCATTTTCTACTAGTAACTGTATGAAATGCTCCTAGGTGTCCCAGGCATGATAACAGTACCAGCTAACATTTATCGAGTCCTTACTGTGTAAGGACATTATCTAATTTAACCATTATGCCAGCCCTATGATCTACTTGTTATGAGTTTCATTTTACAGATGAGGAAACTGAGGCTCAGGGAAATTGAATAATTTGCCTGAGGTCACACAGCTAGTACGTGACAGAATGCTGAGTTAATACTAAATACTAACTTGCCTCCCTGTATATGCAACTTCTGTTTTAGTTTTATTTTAAATTATGTAGTTCTATGTGCTCATTAACCACCCCCCAAAAGAATCAAACCATACAGTATTATACGAAGTAAAAAGGGAAAAGTTTCCATCTTCCGCAACTTTTTTTCTTTTCTATTTTGTTTCTACTTCCTTCTTGTATATTATCCTGGCGGTAGCTTCTGCAGACCTTGACCAAGATCTTCTCGGCCTATACTCGTAATCTCTATGCTGTCATGCTGCGTTGTTGGAAAAGCTGTGACACATTTACATAAATTTTGCCAAGAGAACAATCTGCCCAATATTTAACTTAGACCGTATTTAAATCAAATTCTTACTGAGTGCATCTGTTCAGTCCCTTTGTCAGAGTACAATTCCTTAAAAGTTAGAAATATAATACTTTCAAATGTAGAGTGGGTAAATGTCAAGGATTTCTCTAACTCAGTAACAAGGGACACAGCAGAATGGCAAAGGTGATCCAAGGGAGGATATAAAAACCGATATATATTTAGTCAATTAAAAAAATGCTGGAACAAGATTGAAAATTTAGAAATAAAGCTGATTAATTTCCTTCAGAGCAATAAAATCATAACTTGTAGAGTTATCTGTTATTCTGGGTGAAAATTATTTG
The DNA here is from genome assembly GCF_949987515.2 of Delphinus delphis. Lineage (NCBI taxonomy): Eukaryota > Metazoa > Chordata > Mammalia > Artiodactyla > Delphinidae > Delphinus > Delphinus delphis. The sequence continues at coordinate 79,140,138 of NC_082692.2, read as the reverse complement.
CATCTCTAGGAAGCAAAAACTATTTGAAATGTATCAGTCTTCTATCACCTGACATCTAATTTTACAGAGTCTGAGCTCTAATTAACAGTAAATTTTAAGGCAATGTTACTTTCCCTTAGAACAGCTGTCCGACAGAACTTTATGCCATGATGGAAGTGTTCTTTATCTGGGCTAATACAGTACCCACTAGCCTCGTGTTGCCATTGAACATATGAAATGTGGTTAGAGTGACCAAAGAACTGACTTTTGAATATAATTTTAATTCAAATTTGACTTGAAATAGTCATATGTGGCTAGTCGCTACCATATTGAACAGTGCAGCCCTGGAGCTTCCAATGACCCTTAGGTGGGCTCATTAGAACAGTTAGTATGACTTTGAAAGGGCTCACGGTAATTTTTTTGCCTTATTTCTAAGTTTGGGGGCATTTTTCTCAATGCCTTTGTCCCTCCTACACTTCCCTCCATCAACCTTTATTTTTCTTTCTTTGCTGTGAGGAGCTGGAAGGGACCGCTCTGTTTGGTGCCCGCTGATGGCCCCCTTCCAGTTCTCAGATGAGACTGATGGCCCCTCTGAGGACTGAAGACGCAGTCCCCTGGCACGGCAGTCGGGAGGGACGTGCACGCAGCTGCGGTCTAAGAGAGCTGACGTGTTCTCCCGCCAAGCTGAGGAGTAAATGTCACGAGAAAAGCCCTTGAAAATGGTTCTCATCCTCTTTCTCCATCACAGACAGTCCAGAATGAACTGTTCTTAAGTGTTGAATTTTAATGTTCTTCACGGTTGAGAAAAGCTTCTGGTAAGGGGATTTCAAGGTAAATAGGTTGCTAGTATTTAATTGATGATCAGTGAAATTCCCAGACCCATCTTTCATAAAGGAAATGGGCTCATGTAACCTTAAAAAAAAAGGAAGAATATTATCTTTATGATAAGATGATGCAAGAGTGGTTTTTGTTGATTTATTTTGGAAGAGCTATTTATAAAATGATAGAGATTTTAAAAAGAGAGAGAGAGAGAAGCCTCTGTTGGTCCCTGGTATACCTTACTTAGCAGGGGAGAATGAAGTTGATTCTATGTTAGAAAAAGTTAACTGCTATGCGTTTCTGGTTGTCTCAAAGCATTTTCACCTCCCTTAAGTTAACAGCCCCTCACTGGTAACTCCTAAAGACTTTAACAATCCGTAGATGGAATTAATGACTTCTTCGTTGTTCCCCTTTTGGTGCCTCCTCAGCATCAGGATCTAATAAGCGGTAATGTCTGGGGTGCTCTGTACTGTAGCGTGCCTTGGTGTGCTGCCCTGGATTTGCTTGTAATCTCTCTTAGGGGATTCAAGGCACGGGGATTCAGAGATTGGAATCATTTTGCCAGCCCTGGCAACCTCTGTCACTCTGATTTCTTTAATCTTCCCATCTTTTTTATTTCCCCAGATAACTGAAGACTTTATTGGAAGGTCAAGTAAACTTTGCTGTAAATCACTAGAGGATCCAGAAAAGGAAAGGTAAAAAGGGAATCCTGACTGCTCTCAAATAGTCTTGAAATTTACCCTTTTAATTTTTTAAGCCCCTTGTACTTAAAAAGGCTTATAGAAACATATATAACTTATGTAAACCAGAATATCCATTGATTTCTTAAACTAACTGAAAGGTAGCTAGAAATGGGTTTATTGTCTCACTGCTGTGTTCAAAAGCTTTCTGAAGTGTATGCTCACCTTCCTGCCTTATTTGTTACAGTAAACATGATGAATCATGTATTTCTTTTAATATCATACCTATACTATGCCTGTAACTCATCATTTTCCACTTGAGTTCTCACCATTATTTACCTTTTTGGGTATCGGACACTGAGTTGAATGTTCCTATACTTTGAAGCTATTGCCTTGAATACATTGGGTGAATCTTTTGAAATCAATTTGCATTATCATCTTGTTTTGTTTTTCAATCCAGCCAAGGTTTATTGAGTGTTTACTATGAGCCAGGCATTGTGCTAAGTGCTTTAAGTGAAGGGTCTCTTTTAATGCTCTCAATATTGAGTTACTGGGTTTTTCTCCTTAATAAAGAGGAAGAAACTAAAGTTCAGAAAGTCAGTGACTTATTCAGGGTTACTCAACTAGTAAGTATTGAAACCATGACTCAAACCTAGGCATGTTTATCTTTACAAACTTGCTCACGGCTCACAAAGTCTCCATGTCTATTCCCAGCTCTGAGTGTTACCGACTAAACAGTTGTTTGACCTTTCCAGGCACTTGTGTTCTTATTGGAAAAATGAGGATAATAATATCTCTCTTCCAAGGTTGGGGTACTGAGACTTGTAAGAAGTGCTAAGTACATGTAATGTGTTATTATTTTAATATGTTCATTAGTAACTTCTCTAGTGAGTTGGATTCCAATTAATTAATATGTCATGCTTAGATCATAGGTGGGGAATCTCACTGTCCACCATAGGGAAGAAATTGGTTTAAGACCTCCTGGCTTTGGACTTGATCCAATGTGGCCTAGTGATTGAATTACCACAAAGAGTTCAATTAAAGGTGGTTTGGTTAATGAAATGGCCAACCCCTGCGCCTAGTACTGGTCCCAGTTTCAAGTTTCTTGCTTGTTTCACAAAGTGTGCAAACATGTGGTAATCTAAATAATTCTCTCTTTAGTATTTGAGACTGTCTGTTATATTGTTTGATTTTTATCTGTTTAGGTGGGCTATGGAGCAAAATTAGTATGACTTTGAAGGGGCTCACGGTAATCTTTTTGCCTTCTATCAAGTTTGGGTCATTTTTCCAGACACTTTCCTCTCCTACATTTTTTATTTTTATCCCAACTATTGGGATAGTCTTTCTACATTTGAAAGGGACTTTTTATGATTTGGGAGTCTCTATTCTGACACAGAGCCAAAAAAGAGCAAAATAGACTAAATAAAGATCAATTCTATATTGGTCTTGTGTTCTTTGGAAACTAATGAAATGTGCCACCAAGCAGAGAGGCGCCGTTAAAGAAACAACCTTGCCTTCTAAGAGTGGCCTCGCTAGGGTGACGTGTTTCTTTGAGAGGCATTCAAAATTTCAAGGAATTGTTCCACACAGTATTGGTATTTAACTTGACATTTTCTTCTTCTATTAAAAAAAAAAAATCCTTTCCTAGTTTCAGCAATGGCTTGTTTAAGGAGAAATGAAGAGAAAATGATTAAGTCACTTGGAGCTGAACTTCCAGGCAGCTTTGCTGAATATTCATGATGTGTAGTTTCTAAATCTCTCTGAAATGGAATTCGACAGAGCCATCAGACTTCATCATCTAAGAGGCAAATCATTCAAACATATCCACAGACATTATCAGAGAATACCACCCTTACCTCATGCCTTCCCCTGTGAGCCACTTTTGAAGATAAGATGATAAAGTCTGCACTAGCAAATAACTTACCATTGGCTAGAGGATACTGAAAGTTGCTACCTATATAAACATTTGTACAAAGATGAAAAGGAGATGCCTGGGACTGGTTGGGTGCTGGGGAACCACTGCAAGCTAAACCAGATTCTTCACTCTCTCAATCTATTCGGCTCTTTTTGTTGTTGTTGTTGTTGTTTTTTGCGGTACGCGGGCCTCTCACTGTTGTGGCCTCTCCCATTGCGGAGCACAGGCTCCGGACGCGCAGGCTCAGCGGCCATGGCTCACGGGCCCAGCCGCTCCGCGGCACGTGGGATCTTCCGGGACCGGGGCACGAACCCGTGTCCCCTGCCTCGGCAGGCGGACTCGCAACCACTGCGCCACCAGGGAAGCCCTTTGCTTCTTTTCTTTAAAGTACTTTTCAGCCAGTGAAGCAAGAAGCTTAACCAAGTCACAACCCTAGCTGCGCTCTGAGGGCGAGAGTAAAAACTCTATTTGGTTCTCATTTTCAAACACCTGACCCCAATGTCTGAGACCTACTGGCAGTAAACAAAGAGGAACGATGTCTAAACAAACAACAACAACAACAAAACCCCCAAAACTCAGAAGCATTTAGCTTGGATTCCACATCAGAAGTATGTATCCAGTAAATCCTACTTGTTACCATTATAAACGTAGTATTAAAAATCCCACCCACCTGTTTAGGACACAATGACAGAGTCAAGGGACGATAAACAAAACTGCCCGTCTGCTTTCTTTTAAAAAGATATTCAACTTTCCATATTAAATACTGTAGGTCTGTTTAGAATGTAACTACTAACACATGCCTCTTCTGGAAAAGAAATCCAGGAGAGAACATTTAAGTCCTTTAATGACAGCACAGTGTATAAAGAAGATAAACCATTGGAAAGTTGATTAAACTGATTTTTCTGAAAGAGAAAGAATATCTTAATTGTTCTTGGTGACTGTAAAAGCATGATCTACTTCTAATCCTGTTTCTTACCGATGCCTCCTCAAAGGATAGGGGAGAAGATCGATCTTATCATGATAGAACTTTATTTTCAATTTGAGTGAGACGGAAAAGCTGCGTTGCCTTGAAGGCTGTTTTAGCTAAATAATTGACCCCAAACATCTCCTTGGCCCTTGCGACGCTGGTGAATGGAGGGAGCTTAAGGGGCTCTGAGTCCACTTCAGAACGCTTTGTACCATGGCGAAACAATATAAATAAATCATGTAATAAAATGACCTTTCCCAAATCACGTTTTGGCGAGAAGATGTCTTTTACAGCCGTCTCTTTGCTCTAGCCGCAGGTGCCAACAAAAGTGAAACTTTTACCAGCCCTACTACAAATTCGACATCCAGTTGAATTCGGTGCTGGGGAATCTAAATTCAGCATGCTTCCTTTTCCCATTTTTGGCAGACGGAAAATACATACTGCCAATGACCCAGGGTGTGTACAAACAACATCCTTATCTTCAGCCTTAGACCTCACTTCTGGAGAAAAGAAAGTTGTCCTGGGAGAAAGACCTTGAGAAGGAATACCGAGAGGGATTGTTTCTTTATTTCTGTTACTAGTTTATTTGCTTCGTCAGAATAGCCGATTGTGTTGTCCTGGGAATTGCTGAGCACAGTGACATGTAAATAAGGAAATGGCCTAAAAAACAGTATGTGAGTCCTCTTTTTTTCCTGTGCTTTTGCTCAGAAATGAGACAGTTCTGTGTACCTCAGGAGACAAGATGTGGCTACTCAAGGGACCCGTTTCTCCAGGTGACAGTGTTCTGTGGAATATGTGACAGACCACACTGTTTGTCAGCACAGCCTGACCCACACGTCAAACCACTTTTCTAGCTGTTAACAGAATATGGCAGGTCCATGTTTAGTACCAGAAAAGTCAGAATTCACAGAAACACAGAAAAACCAAAAGGGATTGGAGGTTGTGAGGGATGAGTGAGGAGTCCCTGGAATGTAGAAATTAGGTCAAATCAGATCGAGGAGTAAAACCAAAGCCCAATATGTACATGGGAAAATTCATTCACGCTCTGCCAAGTTCCAAATGTCGCCTCCTCTTCTCCACCCGCAGCTGGATCTGCATCCCAGTCCCTCCCGCCCTCCCTGAAGCCTTCCTTGCCTTAAAAATGTTTTCACTGGCCTGTCCTGCATCAAGTTTTTCTCAACCTTTTTCTCATTATCACCCTCCTGAAGGAGCTTTTGAAGGCATTTTCCCCAATCATTCCCCCATAAAATGTTAATACCACAGATATACTGTGTATCTGTGCTCTATGTACATCTGTGTTTCTATATAAAAAGAGTAACAACTTTTTGCCCCTCCCAAACCAGTTTTTGCCCTTGGGGGTGATATTGCGCCCTTGAGAATGTACTTCTTACGCCCCAAAGGATCAAATAGCTTCTTTTAAGAAGAGAGGGTCTCCCTGACTCCTCTCAAGTCACGCGAGGGAGAAGACCAATACTGCTGTGTCTCTGGGCTGTGAGCTCTGGGTGAACAGGCAAAATATCTGTGAACAGTATCCTTTTCTTTAAGTGGGTTAGGGGAAAGATTCAACAGCGGAAGAAATGAAGAGCCATGAAACATGGTTTAGATATGTTTCCTCCTTGTTTTATTTCTCCTTCTAGTGTCCCCAGGACATGCTTTGCAGAAATGACAACCTCTGGAGAGTTCACCGAATGCAGGTGTCAGCACAGAAGAAACACGCTGTGGTGGGCAGCCTCCGAGATAGCTCTCGGTATCCATGCCTTTGAGTAATCCCTTATCCTTGAGTGTGGGCCAGACCTGCTGACTCACTTCTAACACACAGAATTTGGCAGAAGTGATGGAGTGTTACTTCCAAAACTAGGTTATAAAAAGACTGGCTTCCATCTTGGATTCATTTTTCTTTCTTTCTTTCTTTCTTTTTGCAAAAAAAAAAAAAAAAAAAGACAAAACAGAACATTTAATGAATTTTTACTCCAAATCTTAACTAATAATGAAATGTTCATATTGGGCAATTGGGCAACACAGAGATGAGTTCTTCATAACAAATGCAATTAGAAATTAAGTATGATACAAACCTATATATCAAATTAAAAATAGAATTTTCTGAAGTCTAACAGACACATGAGAAAAAAAAAAAGCAAAACTACCCCAAACATAGGCATAGAGCTCCGTAAGATACATACTGTGTAACCTCTAGTCAAGAAGTAGAACATTGCCAGCCTTACAGAAGTTCCAAACAAATAAATGTAATTATTACAAATATTGAAAAATGCCCTGAAGAAAGCAAATGAAGTATTGCAATTTCAAATAAGAGGAGCATCTCTGTTAGTGGGTAGAGACAGGTGCGTATCGACTTACTGAGAGGAGTGATGGACAAGGCAGGATGAAGAGCAGATAACACATGGTTTGAGAAGGTGATGTGTAGAGTGCTGCATAGATTTTCTAGAGTTGGACTTTGATAGAAGGAAGAGTACTTTCTTCATTGAATTAGGAAAGAAGAGGGAGAACATGGGCACAAGAAAGGATAGTTTCTAGGTTTGTGGTGAAACTTCTCATCTGATGACTCTTCTATGAGGCTGATTTAGTTTTTTGATTATGGATGTATAGGAGGAGTCTAAATGTTTTAAAGAAATAGGAGAAAGTAATGATGGTGCTATAATGGTCTCAGTATTGAGAAAGTATTGACAGTATTGACAATAGTTTTTCCTATACAAACACAGCTATAAGAAAATTTACTTTATAAATTAGGTATCACAAGGGATTAACGATAAGCAGACGTTCAGCATAAACCATATCTTTTGCGCAAGCTGTTTGGACTCAGGAAGTCATTCCTATCAGAGGATGGTGGAAACTCTCTTGAAATCTAGGAGCCTAGATGTCAGCCCACGTGCAGCCTGTAAACAGAGGCCTTGCACGCATCACTTCAGACCAGAGTTCCTAGAGCAAAGGGGCTGCACCTGATGCCTCAGCCAGCTGGCAGGCTGCAGGGAAGCACTGCGCATGACACCTCAATCCCAGATCGAGGCAGCGGGCCATGCTCAGAGAGGCTGCGCACAGCGCTTGGAATCCTTTAGCGGAACAGCTGCACGTGCCCCACGAGAACCCCGCCCCTTTCTCCCTGTGGAGAATATAAAGCAGCCACGCCCATACCTTGTCCTGCCCTGAAGAGAGTGTGCTCTGGAGTACGAGCTCGCGCTTCTCCATTTTTCCGTCAGAGAAGAAAGCTTTCCTTTGCTTCTAAACCGAACTCGGTCTCGTTTTATTGGCTTCAAGGACACTGGACGGAAGGACCCTTCTTGGGAACCAACTCCGGAGGGTCCGTAACAAAAGTCCCTGACTTAATAAGGAAAGGAAAAAATGGTATGCTGAAGTTGCTACGATTTCTGGTAAGAACGAATCTTCTCGGTGAAATTGTGAAGAGGGAGAAAGAAATTGGTGCTAGTTTTTCTGCTGCACCACAAACTGCAGAAGTTATAGCCGCGGTGTGTGATAAGTGCTTAGTTAACAGACGAAAGGTGTTAAATTTGTACAATAAAGTATTTTGAGAGAGAGAGAGAGAGAGACCACATTCACATAACTTTTATTACAGTATATTGTTATAATTGTTGGATTCATTTCCAATCCTCGTATTACCCGCCCCCGCACTTCTGTCCTTGTATCTTAGTCCTATCCTAGGGTACTGGCCCCTGTGGGTACTGGCCCCTGGCTAATGCCTCGACTGCAGCCTTATGAGAGACCCTGGGCCAGAATCACTCAGCTAAACTGCTTCCAGATTCCTGACCCACACAAAGTGTGAGATAATACATGTCTGTTGTTGTAAGCCCCTAAGATTTGGGATAATTTGTTATAAGCAATAGATATGTAATACATCCTTTTTTTTTTTCCTATGTTTTATCCTTCCTTCAAGATTATTCATTATCATTTGTTGGCTAGTCTCCCTGTTCTGTAACAGTCAGATGGCTTTTTCTTCTAGACAGATACTGGAGTTAGGTCTAAAAGCTTTACCAAACCCAAAATGAATACTAAAAATCAAATTAGAATTTTGTTTCCCGTGATATTGGTGTGAAAAGAGTCATAAATTGGATGGAACGAGATGTGACTGGCTCAAATAGAGAAAGTAACCATACTCAGTTGTCCTTTTTCAGTTATGGTTTTTAAAGTTTGTATAAAAAGACTTTACGTGTTCTACTCCCAAGAATTCAAACTTCATGTTTTTTTAGATGGAGTCTGGGGAGCTCATTATCTTTGTGAGATTTTATATATATATGGCACAGGTTATGTTATATATAGTACAGTATAAAATACATATATATGTTTTGCCTCAGTCTGTATATGTGTATTACTGCCATTACTTCTTTGCTATAATTGAAAGCAGTCTCTAGATTCCTTTTGAAGACTTACTTAGAGCAAAGGGGCTGCACCTGATGCCTGAGCCAGCTGTCAGGCTGCAGGGAAGCACTGCGCATGACACCTCAATCCCAGATCGAGGCAGCGGGCCATGCTCAGAGAGGCTGCGCACAGCGCTTGGAATCCTTTAGCGGAACAGCTGCACGTGCCCCACGAGAACCCCGCCCCCTTCTCCCTGTGGAGAATATAAAGCAGCCACGCCCATACCTTGTCCTGCCCTGAGGAGGGTGTGCTCAGGAGTAGAGAGTTCCTTCCCTCTCCTTCTCCCACCCTCAGAGGGAGTGAGCCTTGCAGACTTTCAGTCTTACGAGTTTATTAGCATTGTCTTCAACTCTTCCGTGCCTCTCTGTGTTGGAACAATAGCTTAAGGAAATTGATGTCAGTATATTTGTTTTCATATCTCTATATCTCTGTACAGAATATATATATTACATATGTGTATATATCTATATCTATGTACATAATACAGTATAAAAAGATGGGAAGGGTAAGGGGAATGTTTGCCAGCTCACAAGAACTACTTCTTTCCCAAAACTGTAGCAGCACCTTGACCTATAAATATGGAAAACTATATTCAAAATAGCCCTCATCTGTTCATCAAAATAGGCCGAATGAGACCTCCCCATGGTTCTATTTTTGCCCAGTTCATGTAATTTTATATTTTCCACACTCCAGTTTGATTGATTCATTCATCCATCAGATATCAAAAGGTAATAAGACTTTCTTTCTTTTAATTCATACTTTAATTAAGATATTTTATTAATTCAGAATTGCCTCTCCCTTCAGTAACTCTAAATTAGTGAGTTCTTCCTTTGAGATGTTTTTAATATCCTTCTGATCTTGGGCCTGGTGGTATTGGACTGGTTTGATGGATTAGTTAAGAACTTACTTTATTTTAAAAAAAATAGCCCATCAGAATACTCCTCTGATGAACAAGGAACCAGAAAAAAATATATGTATTTTTGGCAGAGAGTTTGGCAGATTGGCTCATTTTCATAAAATAGTTTGTGTAACAAAAGTGTGAAAGGTGTCTCATTTGTTAGCTGCTTTAATGAATTAAGATGGTAAAAGTACTCAGACCATAAAAGATGACATGCTGTGTCCCATGGATGACATGGGACATGACATGCGGTGTCCCATGTCATCCAGAGGCAGTGAGTGCGTCTAACGTTGTGGGGGAGTGCTGATTACGAACGTGAGTTACACCATGTGAGGGAAAGCATCTTCTTCACCTTTGACCTGCAGCTATAGGTTGGCAGGGGACCACAAGTTTTGGAATTTTGCAGGCCTGAGTCTGAAATCTGGCTATATACCTCTTACTCTCAAGTTAATCCAGACCTTCTCGGCCACAGTTTTTTGTCATCTTCAAAATAGAAAAAAATAATACCCTCTTCATATTGTTGTTGGATATTTAAATGAGGTTAAGGAGCTAAGGCTTAATTCTTAACCTGGGGTCTGTAAATGCATGACAGATGGCCAGGTCATTATGTGAATGGTGAACCTCAACTCTTTCTCATAGAGAGATGACCTATCAGGCATCAGTTATCAAAACACAAATCGAAGAAATGAACTCTTCTGTTTCTGCTCCTCTCTTCAAGGCATTGTTTTTAAATCTTATGGAATTTCCCTTCTCATAGGCCAAATATGGTCAAATATTGGTTCCTAGTGTCCACTCCAATGACAGTTTTATATTCAGAAAGTTATATTCAGCTTAATCTTGCAACCATGAAAAATCTCAAGGATAAAAATAAGTTGATGATAGTCTCCCATGTAATGTAAGCCCATTAAAACACCTATATTTGTTTTTTTTTTCAAGGCAAGGATAGGCACAGACTTAAAAAATATTCATTTAATTATCTTTCTATCCTACTAACATGGTTGTCTGAACCTGATACACTGATAGGGTCCCTTCTCTAAATGTGCCTATTCAGACATTTGAGGTTGAAACTTTAGCTAATTTACTGACAGTTGATGTGTTGTAATCATTTTCGCTATAATTGATCTAAATGTTTGATTCAACTTTTATTGAGAAATTTAAAAACCTTCCTCATTAATTGATTGCCTTGTTGTTCCACGTACTCTTAAGGCCATCTTGACAAAATTCAGGCAATGAGACCGAGAGATGATTTTCTGTGTTTAGAGTTTTGTTTGTTTTTTAAGAGTTTTCAAGTCCCTTGGCTTTGTTGTCGAAGCAAGCAACAAAGCAAATTTGTTGACAAATCAAGCAGGTCTGTCATTTGTCTCTAGTCCATTGAGTTATCTAAACGTGGAAGCCCAAGTTCAGGGATAGAGCATTGGAACAGTCAGCAGAAATCTTGGCTTCCTTGCTTCCAGATGCCACGCCAGCTCATCTAGATATTCCTGTTTTTAAGGGAGGAGTTGGAGCATTACAGTCCTAAAAACCATTTAATATGCTTTTATTATTTAAAATGCTTTATCTGTAGTATTAGACCATCACAGAACCCTGTGAAAATGTATTTTATTTTTTAATCTTTTACCAATGAGGAAAATGAAGCCCCAAGAATTGAAAGCAACTTACCCAAGTTCCCCCCCAGCCTGTAAACCATAGGCTGAGTGTAGAGCAGTGGTTCTCAGCCAGGGATTTTATTCCCTCTTCCCAAGGGACATATGGCACTATCTGGAGATATTTTTGGTTGCTACAACTGGGGGAGGGTGCTCCTGGTGACTACTGGGTCAGGGCTGTTAAGCATCCTACCATGTATGGGACAGTCCCCCACAGCAAAGAATTACCGGGCCCGAAATGTCAATGCAGGTATTGCCGAAGTTGAGAAACTCTGCCTAGAGAGTCTCCAGAGCTTTCCAATAGAACTTTCTGCAATGATGGAAATGTTCTGCTAAACACTGGAAAAGTGGCTAGCGTGAATGAGGGACTTTTTGTTTAATTTTAAATCATTTAAATTTAAATAGCATATTTAAGTATAGCTAGTGGCTAGTTTTTATATATAGTGGCTAGCCACATATATCTAGTGGCTAGTTTTTTGGACATCATAAGTCTTATGTTGCTTCCTGGCCTGTAGAATGTCATATAATAACAATTTCATAGGGTTGTCATAAGAACTGAGTGAGATAAGTAAGTGTGCAATAGGATATTGACTGCTATTTTAGGAGTTAGGTAATACATCCATGTATACATGCTAATTATACTATGAAATATGTGCATATATTATTTGTATATACATACGCGCACACGTGAATGAAGCAGTTTCCAAAGAATGGTCTCAAATAATAACGACATGTTTAGGTAGTCCACAAACTATTGCAATGCACCAACATGAAGTCTTCAATCCTGCTGAATCCCCGTGTGTCACTTCTTGCAACTGCAACAGACGTTGGGAGCTCAGATATTAGAGAGTCCTTTCACCAGACCAGTGAATATCTGAACTTCAACAACTAAATGAACGGGTATTTATTGGTCGGAACCCTCCCTGCCCCCCACCACCAAGGCCAGATTTCCTTAGGTATCAGTACTTCAGTGTTGATAAATGTGGTTTCATCTTGAAAAGTACAGTTTATGTGAGCTTTTTGGAAGCACAGCTTTCAATGGCTTCTAGCCTGAAGGCCTAGCCCACTTTTGCTCTCTGAAGGTGCCTCTGCCAGACAGGCAGAATGGCCCACCAAGACTGCTGGCATGAGGACCCAAGTGGCTTGGTGGGCACGCTAATGACTGGGAACTTTGAAGCTGACAGCTGGGGCAGGATTCAGATTATTCTGCTGGGGAATAAAGTCACCCCTTAAATCTCAGGGTTTACACTTGCCTGTGAAGAGAATGCATGTACATACTTGATACTGGAGTAAGAACCAGTTAAATTCTTCTTCCATCAACATTCTAATGGTTTTTTACCTTACTTTTCTTTGGAACAGGGATTGAACTAGAAGGAAAGGCATTTGGGAGCAAATAATATTCAGAATAAAAATAAACAGGATCATGGCCTTTCTTTTCCTCTCTTTCTTTGGGTTTCAACTTAAATACCATGTTTCTAGAGAGGCCCAACCCAACCAGCATACATATAAACAAGATTTCCCACCTTACTCTTAGGTTTGATTTTTATCTTATCTCCTAATTAACTTCCTTCAAAGCACTTTTGAGAATTAGCAATTATTTATTTGGAGATTTACCTACTTAGTTTCACTGTGTCTTCCTCACCAGACTACAAACTCTTTGATGGAAGAGACCATCTCTCTCTTGTCTGCCATAGTATCTTCATAATCCAGCATCATGTCTGGCACGTGTGTTTTTTGGATGAGTGGATACGTGAACGTAAAATTGAGTATAAATATCATAGATTACTCCTCTGGTAGGTATAACCTGTAAAAATTAGTCAAAAGATATTTGTCTATTTTCCCGGGAATGAATGCTCCCAAATTGTGTTATTCTTCCTGAGTCTGTGAGAACTTTGACTCAAGCGTTTTCCAAAGAGAATGTGTCCCATTTCTTTGATTTCAGGATGCAGGCACAGGGTCTCTGGAGATGAGGCCACCAGGGAGAGAATTATTCGAGCAATTACATGAGAAATGTAGATGCCAGGCCCGAGGTCCACACAACCATTGTTTCCTGAGGACTTTACTTCTGACAAGAGCAAAAGAGAGTGCAGTAGTTGCAGACCACGATGTTGCTTCCCAAAGTCCCTACTTGCATCCCCTTAGATACATAGATGCTGTGACTTTCTTCCTTTCCACAAACACTTAGAATGAACCTACTCTGCACACGGATCAGAAGTCAGGGTCGAGTTAGAAAGAAGAATACCAAGATGATAACGCCTAGGCTTTTAAATCCTACAAATTTGGGTTCAGTTCCCAGGGTGGCCACTTACTGGTGACCTTGGACAAGTTACACATCCTTTGGAAGCCTGTGATCCCTTATCTGTAAACTGGGGTTTACATATTTACATAGCACATATTTCATGCCATTGTGATAAAAGGTGAGGTGTTCCCAATGAAGCATTTAGGACAGAGCCTAGGACATAGGAAGCACTCAGTACATGTTAACTGTGATGATATTAACACTTGGCTCCAGATTCTCTGACACTCCTCAAAGGTGGAGTTATGTCCCTTTCTCTTGAACCAACATGTCCTTATGACTGCTTTAACACAGAGTCCAGTGGAGGTGACACTTCCAAAGCTAGGTCAAAAAGACATCAGCTCTTCCTTGTTTACTAGAACCCTGACCCACCTTGGAAGAAGTCACACTTCCCTGAGGCCGCCATGTTGAGGAGGGCATGTGGAGGTGCTCTGGCCAACAGTCCCATCTAAATCCATCCTTCCAGTCACCGCCACTGAGCTGCTAGACCATCCCTCTGGGAAGTAGACCCTCCAGCTGCAGCTGTTCATGGCCCCAGATGTTCAGGTCACCTCCAGCTGAGGCCCCAGACGTGAGGCAGCTGACTGAAGCCATCCTCCCTGTGCCCTGTCAGAATTCCCAATTCATAGACTCCAGGAGCACCATAGAGGGTGGTCATTTCAAGTCACTAAGTTTTGGGGATAATTTTTTACCCAGCAACAGGTTATGGTACGCCACAATTACCATTTATGTCAGTTATTAAAAACTCTTGTGATAGTTGTTAACATTTAAATAACTAATTAAATAAATAATAAATTTATTATTAGTTAAATAATAATCATAGTAATTTTCAGTAATTGATTAGATAGGTATCATTCTTGCCACCTTGTATCATTCACACTTCTGGTCGACGGTGCTGTGAAAGAAGTCTGGAACTGCTCTGTCTTTTCTCGGAGACTTTGCTCATGGCATCTGCTCCTCCTAGAGCTCTCTTCCGAGCTTATTGTGGCTCATTCTTACTCGTCCTTTAAGATTTCAGCTCAGGTGTCACCACCTCCAGAAACCCACTCCTCATACCTGCTCCTCTGTGATCCTGCAAGGACCTCTTGAGTTTCTCTTTGCACTTTACACACTGCACTTGCTACATGACATCACAAATTTCTACGACCTCCTTAAGGGAAGACACTGCCTTAGTCAACATTGTTTCCCCAGGGCCTGCATTTACGCAGGAAAAACAGTATCTGGTTGTGGTTTAGCACACGTGTTCTGGAGCCAGGCTGCCTGAGTTTGAACCCTGGCTCAGCCGCCTACCTGCTGTGCAGTCTTCTCCGAGTGCCTTAAAAATGCTGTGTCTCGTGTGTGTAGACTGCTTCACGGATCCTCCCTCCTTCATAAACTTCCTTACAATTTAAAGATTTTAAAAAGTAAGAAATAGAAAGCCTTTGGAGTAGCACTGGATATGTAGTAAGTCTTCAATTAATAACTAGGTATTAATTATAAACTATTATATTGGTTTGGCTCCAGACAGAGGGTCAGCCCTGCCGTTTCTTTTTATTCTGGTTCTGTTTGGAGTTTTTTCCTCTTAAATATTTCATCTGTTTTATTTGCGTTTGTTTGTTCATTTGTTTGTTTAGCCTGGGATCTAGCAGTAATTCTCAAATCTAGCTGGTATACTCTAGGCTCATCTGGGGTAGCCTGTTAGAAAATCCCAGACACCCTTTCCAGTGATTCTGCAGCCAGAAGTGAAGCCAGGGAACCTGCAGCTTTAACAAGTTTATCCAAGGAGGTGGCCCATGAACGGGGCCAGCATTTGGGAACACTGACCTAGGATTTCTAAACAATTTTAATTTTACTGCTTTATCTGCTAACTCCATTTCTTAAGAGAGCATCTCATATACACAATTTTCCCTTCAAGCAGCAAACTGCAGACTGTTTAAAACAAACATCTAAATGCATTTCATTCTCTTTTTTCCAGGATGCCCTTTTCTCACCTCATTTTGTCCCCTTCACCAGCAGTTAGCATCTGACCCCGTCCTTGTTCGCCAGAAGAGCTGGCCATTTGTAGTCAATGGATGAGCAGCTGAAGGCTCCTTTTAGGGAAGTAACATTGCAAATAAGGGTGATAAATAAAGCTGTTCTTTAAAAGAGCCAGTCTCTTTGGCACATACTGTGCTCTCCTCTATCAGAGGGGGGAAAACTGAGGCTTATTCATAAGGAAATGAATACATGGTCAAAGAATCACTCCAGAGAGTCAGAAGCTAATCCTCTTTTGTCAAGTGGGGGATGCTTTTCCCTATTTCATATTTGTTTATGAATGCCACAGCATGTATTCCAAAAACACCACCCCTGGAGAGAGTAGAGCTACAATTCTGACAGAATTATATTACCCAATCATCTAAATTCAGGATAAATTTTAGATAGAGAGGAGATAGCAGAAAACCAATCCTTAGGACACACCTGTGAGACCCTTTGAATAGCGCTTTGTGAACGAATGCCCTTTATCTCTCCCCCCAGTGATGCTATCACAGTTTAACTGGCGCTAACACAGCTGTTCACAGCTGCACACAAGATGCTCGCAAGAGCACAATGTCAACCATTTGTCCTCGTGGGGTGCAGCTTAATTTATTTCCTTTGAGGATGGAGTCTGATATTGTGTTCTAGCAGGAATCTAATCAGCAGATCTAAAAGACATTCAGAGGTCAGATTTAAGGGATGCGATGTTTCCGTGTATGATTCTTCTCTTGGATATCTACCCCTGCCCCTCGAAATATATCCAGTGGAGAACTAATCTTGAGGGTCAGTTTGTTTTTAATAGACCTTAAGCAGGAAGTGAACTGTGGTGGAACAAATGTTCTCATTATTTGAGGGAGAACCATAGCCACACTCCGCTTGTCAGCAGGGTCAGCTGATGCCAGAATGCTCTTCACAAGCCAATTCACAGCAATGTGACAAAGGAAATTTATTGAGCACCTACTACATGCTGAGCAAATGTGTGGGGCTGGAAAAGGCAATAAAAAGTTTTCATTTCATTACAACATAAGTTGCATATCTTGCTCCTGAATGCCTTTAACATGCCTGGCGCAGTTTAGATGTTCAATAAATGTTGAATAAATACTGCACTCAGTAAATCAATCTCCTAAGCTAAGCCAGATAGATTTGTAGCAGCTGCCCAGAGGGCTATGCCCAAAAAAAGATTCTGAGGCTGTATCCAAGCTCAGTGAGAAATGTGACCTGAATGATTAGCAGTGTCTATCAAGGTCAGGAGAGAGATGAAATCAAGTGTGCCATATAATATATTCTGGGGCTAAACGCACATGATATAGCTATTCATCCCCTCCCTATCACCCTCTCTGCTTTTTTCCCCATAAACCTTTCCCTTCAATTTCTGAAGCAAGCTGAGCGGCTGTCAGGGTCTAATCAGAAGTATAAATCTTCTGCACTCATGATCCCCATCTCTTCAGAATTCATCTTCTTCCAATCAGGAGAGAAGAGCTAATAGATTCTGGTTTGAGTGAATCAAAGAGATCACAGAAGGAAATTCCAGCTCGCTACACCACTGTGACTCTGCCTGGTTGGTACAAAATGAAAGACCAGGCAAAATGCAGAGTTCAAAACATTGAGCGATACAGAGTTTACATTTTCTTGATTTAATGTGTAAACACAAGGTTCACCTAATCCTTAGTGGGTGAGGATATAGGTGATGCGTATGCTGGATAAATATGGATTTTCTGCTCGTCATGTGAAAAACCGCATGTGCCTTTTCTTGACTTCACACTTAAAAACAAATTTTCCAGCGTATCTCGTTAAATAGAAAAACTTTAAAACATAAAAATTTAAATCTCACACTCAGTTACTAGGCTGCTTTGTTAAAATTCGCTCTGTCAAAGCCAGAGGAGTAAGTTTTGACACTACCTATTAGGAGAAGGTGTTGCAGAGCAACATACATTTTAAATGTCACCCCGACATTCATAAAAGATCCATCCAAATTTACCTGGAAGCCCTGGAGGATTTTCTGCCCTCCCAGTAATTTGGCAGAAAAGTTTCACTACAAGCCAACCAGTAGTTACTAAAGCCACGCAAATTTCCGAGATTGGTAGGCAAACAGGTCCAAAGATTTGGCAACAAAACACAGCCCACTTTTTTCCTTATACACTTTATTTGGTTTGCATTTGTGAAAAGAAGTATGCATTGCTCTATAAATGGGAAAAATAATTTATATGGATATAAGCAAAATACATGCAGATATTAAAAAATAAAGGCAATATTTGTAAAATGATGTCTTTCTTTGATGTGAGAAGGAACTAAACTAAAAAATTCAAAAGTGGATGTCTTTGAGCAGAATTGCAGTAACTTTATTCTTCTTTAAGCTTAAGCAAGAAAAATGAGGGAAAGGTATATTAGAGTATGAACATAAGAGGAAATAAAGAATGAGATTGCTATCCAATTTGCATAACAAGTTATTCCTATAAAATTAATGTAAGTGATATAAGAATTGATTTGATAAGACTTCCCTTTTTCCTGGAAATCTTTGTTAGAGAAGTAAGCAGGGATAGAAGGAAAATCAGCTTCAAATATTAATATATCTAAATTCTATTTCCTGGGGCTTTTTTACTCTGAAACAAAAGGTGGAGATTCATATAATGGAAGAGAGAGGATCCTGGGAAACATAAACAGGAGTAAATCAAATTTGGTCTCTGAATATATCTTTTTGAAAACTTTACAACTTCATTAATATATAACAAGTATATAATCGATTATCTAATACACTAAAAATGTTGAATAGTCATTAGACACAGTAGCAGACATTGGGAAATGTATGATAAGTCATTCTGAAGTGGCCAGTGATTTTGCTGACATTTAAAAAAATATCACTGTATAAACATTGTTGCCAGTAGCCCAGACCAGTGGAAATATGGAATCCTTTAGCTATAAGCTGGAAACAGTGAAAAAAGGAACCTATAGAAATAGGACAGACTGGAAAGAAACTAAATTTGCACAAAGCATCAGTCTCAAGATCTAATTAGTGCCCCCTGGAGACTAATTTTTCAATGAGAAATTGACTTCAATACTAAAGGTATGAGAATAAATTTATAAAACGTGCTTCCACCCACGTTTTTTGCTTGAGGGTTCTAATTATAAGGAAATGCACCAAGAAAATAAGTCTATGATAAATGAAAAAATCCTAGACAGACCAATTAGGATAAGAAAATAATTTGGGCTCCAAAACCTATGGAGTTTTAAAGACTGCAGCAGTTAATGGTTAAAGGCAGGGGGAAAAAAATAAACGATCTGTTGCATAAGCAACTCCAAGATATTCAGAGTGGGCCTCAAACGTTCTGGGTTGGTCTGGCTCCAGGATAACCACAGTGGCTGATTAAATACCATTGTTGATACGGGAGAACAGTATACTGGAGTCTGGTTTGGGGTCCTCCTTGAGTTTTTCTTACTTTATGAAAAAAAGTAGGCAGGCCTCTGTGTCCTCCTGTTTCAGAGAGTTTGGATTGTAGGGCAGAAAGCAGAACTCACCTCAAGAGAACCCTTGCTGCTTGGCTTTTATTGTCAAAAGTCTGCTTGTATATTTTTAAATTGAGCTATAGTTGATTTACAATGTTGTGTTAGTTTCTGGTGATTCAGTGATTCAGTTATACATACATGTATATATATATTCTTTTTCACATTGTTTTCCATTATGGTTTATTACAGGGTATTGAATATAGTCCCCTGTGCTATACAATAGGACGTGTTGTTTATCCATTCTATTTATAATAGTTTGCATCTGCTAATCCCCAACTCCCAATCCAACCCTCCCCCAACCCCTTGGCAACCAAAAATCTGTTCTTTATGTCTGTGAGTCCGTTTTTGTTCTGTAGATAAGTTCATTTGTGTCATATTTTATTTTTTTAATACATTTTTATTGGAGTATAATTGCTTCACAATGCTGTGTTAATTTCTATTGTACAAAAGTGAATCAACCATAGGAATACATATATCCCCATATCCCCTCCCTCTTGGGTCTCCTTCCCACCCTCCCTATCCCACCCGTCTAGGTGGTCACAGAGCACTGAGCTGATCTCCCTATGCTATGCTGCTGCTTCCCACTAGCTATCTGTTTTACATCTGGTAGTGTATATATGTCCATGCCACTTTCTCACTTCGCCGCAGCTTCCCCTTCCCCCACCCCTGGGTCCTCAAGTCCATTCTCTATGTCTGCATCTTTATTCCTGCCCTGCCACTAGGTTCATCAGTACCAATTTTTTTAGATTCCATATGTATGCATTAGCACATGGTATTTGTTTTTCTCTTGACTTACTTCTCTCTGTATGACAGACTCTAGGTCCATCCACCTCACTACAAATAACTCAATTTCATTTCTTTTTATGGCTGAGTAACATTCCATTGTATATATGTGTCACATCTTCTTTATCCATTCATCTGTCGATGGACACTTAGGTTGCTTTCATGTTCTGGCTATTGTAAATAGAACTGCAATGAACATTGTGGTACATGACTCTTTTTGAATTATGGTTTTCTCAGGGTATTTGCCCAGTAGTGGGATTGTGGGGTCATATGTAGTTCTATTTTTAGCTTTTTAAGAAACCTCCATACTGTTCTCCATAGTGACTGTGTCAATTTACATTCCCACCAACAGAGCAGGAGGGTTCCGTTTTCACCACATCCTCTCCAGCGTTTATTGTTTCTAGATTTTTTGATAATGGCCATTCGCACCAGTGTGAGGTGATACCTCATTGTTGCTTTGATTTGAATTTCTCTAATAATTAGTGATGTTGAGCATCTTTTCATGTGCCTTTTGGCCATCTGTATGTCTTGTTTGTGGAATGTCTATTTAGGTCTTGCATCCATTTTTTAATTGGGTTGTTTGTTTTTTTGATACTGAGCTGCATGAGCTGCTTGTATATTTTGGAGATTAATCCTTTGTCAGTTGCTTCATTTGCAAATATTTTCTCCCATTCTGAGGGTTGTGTTTTTGTCTTGTTCATGGTTTCCTTTGCTGTGCAAAAGCTTTTAAGTTTCATTAGGTCCCATTTGTTTATTTTTGTTTTTATTTTCATTACTATAGGAGGTGGGTCAAAAAAGATCTTGCTGTGGTTTATGTCAAAGAGTGTTTTTACTGTGTTTTTCTCTAAGAGTTTTATGGTATCCAGTCTTAAATTTAGGTCTTTAATCCATTTATAGTTTATTTTTGTGTATGGTGTTAGGAAGTGTTCTAATTTCATTCTTTTACATGTAGCTGTCCAGTTTTCCCAGCACCGCTTATTGAAGAGGCTGTCTTTTCTCCACTGTATGTTCTTGCCTCCTTTATTGTAAATTAGGTGACCATATGTGTGCGGGTTTATCTCTGGGCTTTCTATCCTGTACCATTGATCTATATTTCTGTTTTTGTGCCAGTACCATACTGTCTTGATTACTGTAGCTTTGTAGTATAGTTTGAAGTTGGTGAGCCTGATTCCTTTGGCTCTGTTTTTCTTTCCCAATATTCCTTTGGCTATTCAGGATGTTTTGTGTTTCCATACAAATTGTAAAATTTTTTGTTCTAATTCTGTGAAGAATGCCATTGGTGGTTTGATAGGCATCACATTGAATATGTAGATTGCTTTGGGTAGTATAGTCACTTTCACAATATTGATTCTTCCAGTCCAAGAACATGGTATATCTCTCCATCTGTTTGTGTCATCTTTGATTTCTTTCATCAGTGATTTATAGTTTTCTGAGTACAAGTCTTTTTGCCTCCTTAGGTAGGTTTATTCCTAGGTATTTTATTCTTTTTGTTGTGATGGTAAATGGGAGTGTTTCCTTAATTTCTCTTTCTGATTTTTCATTGTTAATGTATAGGAATGCCAGAGATTTCTGTGCATTAATTTTGGATCCTGCAACCTTACCAAATTCATTGATTAGTTCTAGTAGTTTTCTGGTGACATCTTTAGGATTTTCTAAGTATAGTATCATGTCATCTGCAAATAGTGACAGCTCTACTTCTTCTTTTCCCATTTGTATTCCTTTTATTTCTTTTCCTTCTCTAATTGCCGTGGCTAGGACTTCCAAAACTTTGTTGAATAAAGGTGGCGAGAGTGGACATCCTTGTCTTGTTCTTGATCTTAGTGGAAATGCTTTCAGTTTTTCACCATTGAGTATGATGTTTGCTGTGTGTTTGTCATATATGGCCTTTATTATGTTGGGCTAGGTTCCCTCTATGACCATTTTCTGGAGAATTTTTATCATAAATGGGTGTTGAATTTTGTCCAAAGCTCTTTGCATCTATTGAGATGATCATATGGTTTTTATTCCTTAATTTGTTAATATGGTGTATCACATTGATTTGTGTATACTGAAGAATCCTTGCCTTCCTGGGATAAATCCCACTTGATCATGGTGAATGATCCTTTTAATACGTTGTTGGATTCTGTTTGCTAGTATTTTGTTCAGGATTTTTGCGTCTGTGTTCATCAGTGATATTGGTCTATAATTTTCTTTTTTTGTGATATCTTTTTCTGGTTTTGATATTAGGGTGATGGTGGCTTCATAGAACGAGTTTGGGAGTGTTCCTCCCTCTGCAATTTTTTGGAAGAGTTTGAGAAGGATCGGTTTTAGCATTTCTCTAAACGTTTGATAGAATTTGCCTGTGAAGCCATCTGGTCCTGGACTTTTGTTTGTTGGAAGATTTTTGATTACAGTTTTAATTTCATGCCTCGTGATAGGTCTGTTTATATTTTCTAATTCTTCCTGGTTCAGTCTTGGAAAATTGTACCTTTCCAAGAATTTGTCTGTTTCTTCATGGTTGTCCATTTTATTGGCATATACTTGTTTGTAGTAGTCTCTTACAATCCTTTGTATTTCTGCAGTGTCAGTTGTGATTTCTCCTTTTTCATTTCTAATTTTATTGATTTGCATCCTCTCCCTCTTTTTCTTGCTGAGTCTGATTAAGGTTTATCAATTTTGTTTATCTTCTCAAAGAACCAGCTTTTAGTTTTATTGATCTTTGCTATTGTTTTCTTTGTTTCTATTTCATTTATTTCTGCTCTGATCTTTATGATTTCTTTCCTTCTGACTCGGGTTTTCTTTGTTCTTTCTCTAGTTGCTTTAGGTGTAGGGTTAGATTGTTTATTTGAGATTTTATTTGTTTCTTGAGGTGAGATTGAATTGCTATAGACTTCCCTCTTAGAACTGCTTCTGCTGCATCCCATAGGTTTTGGGTCATCATCTTTTCATTGTCATTTTTTTCTATGTATTTTTTTATTTCTTTGATTTCTTCAGTGATCTCTTGGTTATTTAGTAGAGCACTGTTTAGCCTCCATGTATTTGTGTTTTTTACAGTTTTTTTCCTGTAATTAATTTCCAGTCTAATAACATTGTGGTCAGAAAAGCTGCTTGATACAATTTCAATTTTCTTAAATTTTCTGAGGCTTGATTTGTGACCAAAGATGTGATCTGTCCTGGAGAATGTTCTGTGTGCACTTGAGAAGAAAGTGTATTCTGCCACTTTTGGGTGGAATGTCCTATAAATATCAATTAAATCTGTGTGGTCTATTGTGTCATTTAAAGCTGTGTTTCCTTAATAATTTTCTGTCTGGATGATCTGTCCATTGGTGTAAGCGGGGTGTTAAAGTCCCACACTATTATTGTGTTACTGTTGATTTCCCCTTACTTGGTTGTTAGCATTTGCCTTATATTTTGAGGTGTTCCTATGTTGAGTGCATAAACATTTATAATTGTTATATCTTCTTGGCTTGATCCCTTGATCATTCCTGTTAGTCCAGTGGTTCGGACTCAGAGCTCCCACTGCCGGAACTTTGGCTCAACCCCTGGCTCCTGAACTAAAATCCCACAAGCTGTGTGGGGTGGCAAAAAAAAAAAAAAGAAAGAAAGCAGAACAGTAAAGAGTAAATGATAAAATTAGACCAGGAAATTAACATATGTTAGAAAGAATATAAATATAAGAATATAGATGAAACAACAACCAGAAGGTAAAACAGAACCACAATAGTAAAAAAGAGGAGAAAAAAAAAAAAAAGGCAGAAAAGGCCTTGGCTGTGGGAGGTGGGGCTTAGGCAGGGGCCGGCTTTAGGCAGTGGGCGGGGCCTATGCTTAGTATCCACAGGGCTGGAAAAGGCTCGGGGGCGGGTGGGTTGCGGGGTGGTGGGTGGGTCACAGGGAGGCTTAGGCTCAACTCAACAGAAGGGGCCCAGGCTGCCTGTGGTCTCGGAGGGCGGGCAACCCGGCCTGGGAGCCCAGCAGGCTTCCCCAGCCCGAGTGGGCGGGGCAGATGCCCCCCTCCACCTCCTCTCCTGCTCCTCTGGTCCTGGAGGGCCCCTCCCACCTCCCTATCCTGTTCTCCCCTGGCCTGCCTCCTATGCCCCCAGGACCAGTGTGGCCTGGAGTGGGCCTCTGAGTGCATAGGACCTGTCCTGAGAGCCAGGAGGGCTTGCCAGGCTGATTGGGCAGGGGAAATGCTAGGTGTGCTCCCCCCGATCTGAGCCCCTGAGGGTCCCTCCAGGCATGGGAACACGTCTCCCCTCCCAGCCCTACCCCTCAGGGGCACCGATCCTGTCAGGCCTCCACTTCTCCTACCCTCCTCCCCCACATCCTACCCAGTCGCTTGAGGGTTCCTCCTGTCTCCTTTGGGCATCGAGGTCCCCCACCAGCGTCCGGCAGGCACCCTAGTTGTGCGGAGATGCGAATTCCACGTCTTCCCATGCCGCCATCTCGACTCCCCATTTGTGTCATGTTTTAGATTCCCCATGTAAATGATATCATATGGTGTTTTGTCTTTCTTTTTTTGACTTTGCTTAATGTCATAATCTCTAGGTCCATCAGTGTAGCTTAAAATAGCATTATTTCATTCTTTTTGTGGGTGAGTAGTGTTCCATTGTACATATGTGTACCACATCTCCTTTATGCATTCATCTGTCCGTGGACATTTAGGTTGTTTCCGTTTCTTGGCTATTGTAAATAGTGCTGCTGTGAGCATGGGGGTTCATGTATCTTTTCAAATTATAGTTTTGTTGGGCTATATGCCCAGGAGTGGAATTGATGGATCATATGATAGTTCTATTTTTAGTTTTTTGAGGAACTTCCATACTGTTCTCCATAGTGACTGCGCCAATTTACATTCCCACCAACAGTGTAGGAGGGTTAAAAGTCTACTTATTGATTAGGCCACTGTTATTTTGGGTCTCCACTACCCATAACAAACCTAATCCTTATTGAAATTGCTTCTAACCTGAATGAATAGTAGTTCAGAGTAAAACTTAAGTTGATTTTAGAGAAATAGTGTCGTATTATTGGGTGGGCCAAAAGGTCCGTTCAGTTTTTTCCGTAAGATGGCTCTAGTAGCACCTAGGTGTTTTTAACTTCATTTGTATGTTAGATTGTATGTGACACCTGTCATATCAGCATGCATTTAAAAAAAGACTTACCAAAATTGGTGAATTTTTGTGTAGCCATTTTAATAGTGAAGGTAGAACAGAGAAAGCAACGTTTTCGGCATATTATGCTTATTTCAAGAAAGGTAAAAACGCAACTGAAACGCAAAAAAAGATTTGTGCAGTATATGGAGAAGGTGCTATGACTAATCGAAGGTGTCAAAAGCGGTTTGAGAAAGTTTTCTGCTGGAGTTTTCTCAGTGGACGATGCTCCATGGTCGGGTAGACCAGTTGAAGTTGATAGCAGTCAAATCGAGCCATTCACTGGGAACAGTCAACGGTATACCATGTGGGAGACAGCCGACATACTCAGAATATCCAAATCATGCAGTGAAAATCATTTGCCCTAGCTTGGTTATGTGAATCACTTTGATGTTTGGCATCCACGTAAGTTAAGCAAAAAAGACCTTCCTGACTGTATTTCCGCATGTGATTCTCAAACGTAATGAAAACATTCCTTTTTTTAAATAAATTGTGACGGGCGATGAAAAGTGGATACTGTACAACAGTGTGGAATGGAAGAGATCGTGGGGCAAGCAGAATGAACCACCACCAACACCACCAAAGGCCGGTCTTCATCCAAAGAAGGTGATGTTGTGTATATGATGGGATTGGAAGGGAGTCCTCTGTTATGAGCTACTTCTGGGAAACCAAACGATTAATTCCAACAAGTACTGCTCCCAGTTAGAGCAACGGAAAGCAGCACTCGACGAAAAGCGTCAGAATTAGTCAAAAAAAACACATAATCTTCCATTAGGAAAACGCAAGACCGCATGTTTCTTTGATGACCAGGCAGAAACTGTTACAGCTTGGCTGGGAAGTTCTGATTCCTCTGCTATATTCACCGGACATTGCAACTTCAGATTTCCATTTATTTTGGTCTTTTCAAAATTCTCTTAATGGAAAAAATTTCCATTCACTGGAAAACTGTAAAAGGCACGTGGAACATTCTTTGCTCAAAAAGATAAAAAGTTTTGGGAAGATGGAATTATACAATTGCCTGAAAAATGGCAGAAGGTAGTGGAACAAAAAATGAATGCGTTTTTCAATAAAGTTCTTGGTGTAGGACTTCCCTGGTGGTCCAGTGGTAAAGAATCTGCCTTACAATGCAGGTGACGTGGGTTTGATCCCTGCTCTGGGAACTGAGATCCCACATGCTGCGGGGCAACTAAGCCCATGCACCACAACTACTGAGCTCACTCACCTCAACTAAAGAGAGAAAACCCGCACACCACAACTAGAGAGAAGCCCACGTGCCACAACGGAAGGATCCTGCATGCCTGAATGAAGATCCCACAACTAAGACCCAATGCAGCCAAAAACAAATAAAATAAATAATATTTTAAAAATAATAAAGTTCTTGGTGAAAATGAAAAAAGTGTCTTTTTACTTAAAAGCCGAAGGCACTTTTTGGCCAACCCAATATTTTTGCACAGCAGATTTTAGGGTGTAATACTTACTCCTGCTCTACTGAATTTGGAAGAAGATACAGTTATCCTGGTGATGTTCTCAATGTTTTCAAAATTTTTGTGTGCATATGAGTCACCTGAGGGCTCATTAAAATAAAGATCGCTGGGCTCTACACAGAATTTAATGCAGCGTTTGGGGTGGGAGCGAGGATTACATTTCTAACAAGTTCCCACGAGATGCTAATTCTGCTGGTCAGGGACCACACTTTTGAGGGCCACTGTTCTAGACTAATTTTCAAACTAGCTAAGGTAAAGGACAAGTTTTATTTTATTCTGTCTTATTTTAATATTCACTCTGTCCTAGACTGATGCTTTTGTAAAATACAATGAAAATCATTTACTAAAATTATGAAATAATAAAAAGGTATAAAAGTACAAGCCTCATTTTAAACATTATTATTTGGATTCAACATTTGTGTAGACATAAAATTCCTCTGCCAGTTCCTATAAAAATGTCTAATTGCTGACTCTCGATGTCTATACTTACCACGTGGACTGGCATTCACAGGTAAGCCTGATCCATGGCCCACTACAGCACTCCTAGCCTGATTGAGTAGCCTGGGACTAGGGGCACTCTATGCTTCCTGTCTGAGAAATTTCTGCAGTAGAATCCAAAGACTCCCAGCCTAGGCCAGTATCTCCTATCCTCCCTAAAAAAGTTACCAGTCTTTTTTTTTTTTTGGCCATGTGATGGTTCAGTGGTATAGAGAGCTTCCTAGCATTGCTTCAGGTAGAGCATTATCAAGGAGCTTCCACTGACAAACTCTTAAAGAGAAGTTAACAGCAAACAATTCATCATATCATATCTTCCTTCTCTACTATAGGATGTGGCCCACCTTTAAAAACACTATTTCTCAATAACTGGCAACCTATCTTTAGCACTTACTACGTGCTAGGAACAATGATAAATTGTTTATAACTAATGTATGTGTTTTACATGCATTATATCATTTAACTTCTCAACAACCCCACAAGGCAGGTGCAATCATTACCCCCATTTTCAGTGGAGGAAAAAACAAAACAAAACAGTGAGGCCCGGGAAAGTGAAATAACTTGCATGAGATCATACATTGGGAAGTGGGCAGTTAAACCAGGTCCATGCTTTTGACCACCAGGTTTTAGTCCTCATTTCACCCAAGATCTTTCCCTGCAGAAATGCAGGCCAGATCAAGATACCAGCTTTATGCAAAGCATCGTAGAGGCACCAGGAGACCCAGGTGCCTCTAAGTAGTTGAGAGCCTAGGAGAAGTCGTTTTCCTCTTTGAGCATCACTGAGCTGTCATCCATAATTTGCTTCCAGAACTCATGTTCCTTGAGGGGTTAACAGACATTCTATGAAAAATGTGTTTGGGGTCAAATAAATTTAGGAAAGCTTGAATAAAATATTACCCTCTTTGAGATTCACATTCCTGGCAAATTAAAGACTCTGAAAGGTTTTATGGTGAAATGGTTCTGATTTTATTTAATATAGCATTTCCCAAAAGTCTTTGAATAGAGAAACCTATTTTTATACAACTAATATCGTAATAACAGAGGTTATTCATGGAACACAGTTCTGGAAGCAATACCCTAGTTTTTCCTGTCCCCAAATTCTGTGAGTCTATGACTGGTATAGAAATAGAAAATAGATACAGAACGGTATAGCAATAGAAATGGTATAGAATAGATAAAGAATAGTATAGAAATAGAAAAAGAATGCCAATAATAATAACAAAACCAGTAAGACCTAAACCTAATGATAGTCAGTGCTCTCATTAGCTGTGCACTGGATGGATTAGAAACCCAGATACCATTCTGTGCGCTTCACATATATTAGTTCATTTAATCCTTATTCTAACCCTATTATAATCATTGTAACCACTGTTATCCCCATTTTACAACTGAGGGGACTAAGGCCCTGAAAAGAGCAGTTATAGGTCTCTCAAGCTAAACCACTTCTCAGAGACTCAGATTTTCCTGCACGCCCTAAGCAGAGTATCAAGAAAAGCGATAGAAGCGAGCCCATTGCTATTTTTTATTTTTTTGCCTGGTGTGCTTCATTTGCATATCAAAAGCCCTGTAATGTGACTGTAATCTGCCCTGTTTAATGTTTCTGACTTTCTTTTACTCTCCTTCTATCGAGCATTGGTTCACAGTCATTACCCTCTTGATCAAGTTACAGACAAAAGCAGCCTTCAAATTAGGCCTATTAAGATTTGTTTTTAATGAGGAGATAATTCCTCTAACAGCACAAGCCAGATTCAGCCGGGGTATGATTACACAATCAGGCTGTCTTGCAGAAAGGGAAAGAAAAGCAGACTTCTGCCTCTTCCTCGAATGATTTCAGCCAGTCTTGATTCACTTGATGCCACTTAAAAGCACGGAGCAAATGTAATATCTGGGACTTGTGAGTAATGAAATAATCACATAGCCCGTGCTCTGCTAGGACAGTGGGAAAGTTTCTATTTCAAGGATTGGAACTTCTTAGAAGGCAAGTGTCCAGATTCGTAGTATTGGAAATCACAAGAGGGAAGATAAATGCTTTCTTTCTATGAGTCTAAGCTCTCTTGCTTTGTTGAATTCACTTGTGAGCCCTCTTTGTCTTTCAGGAATGAATACCCTGTAAGACTTTAAGTAAAATGATTTGTTAATTAACCCCAACCTTTGGGGATCTTTCTGCATGCTTTTTATTTTTATTAAAATAATCTTCAGCACATTTACTTTCTAAAATGTTCTTCCAACAAAATCATCTCTAGATATATTTATATCCTTTGCATACCCATAAGTCTTGGGTTAAGAAATCTTTATCTGTACTTTATTAATTACCTCAACCAATCATTTTGTTATATGTATAATACATCCATTCATCTGAAACTGTTTTACAATAATATGTGACAAGGAGAATGAACTTGGGCCATCATGGACTCAGTATTCTGCAATATTGGTCCAAAGGCTCTTTCATCTCTCATTGCAGCACTACCATGAAGAGATGTGATAAGCCTCCTTAAGGATTTAAAGTTGTTGGGCAACTTTAAATTGTTAAAGTTGTTTGCCCCAGTTGAATTTAGCATGACTGACAAGGAATAAATAGCTCTCGACAGCAGGCAGGGGATATAAAAGAATATTTTAGCAAGAACAGTAGCTACTAACACTACATACGACTCCACATGTAGAACAGGATCCAGTCAAATGATTTATTTGTTCTGTATTAATACAGCAGAAATCAGCTTGTAGCATTTGGGAGCTGAGTGAATGAATCATGAGAAATGGCCAAAATCAGGAGGCCAAGGTCTAACTTAATCTTGAATATCATCACCTGCCATTCGTACCTGACACCTGCACACACTCTCAGACTCACCCCTATGACTCAGCCTGGTCACTTGTACAAAGAAAGTCTTCAATTAACGTGGTCTCCTTTCAGTGCTGTAAATACCCCAGTTTTTTCCCCAATTGCAGTCCTTTTCATACACTATTCTTGATTTCTAAAATGCTCTTTACCCAAACACTTATATTGATCCTTTCTCCCATTCTTTTCTTTCTTCGCTCAAATAAATCACCCGAGAAGCTTTCCCTGAGCACGCTTTCTAAAGCACCTCTACCCAAACTCTGTTTTTCTCCGTCTCTTCTCCTTGTTTATCTTCCAACATAACTCCTGTTTGATTTATAGTTTTATTATTTTTGAACCTGTATTCCTTATCACTGTGTACGATCTTTGAGAGAAAAGTATCCATTTTGTTCACTGCTATATTGCCTACCCATAGAAAATTTGATGAAGTTGACATTTCATGTTTTGTTTGCTCAGAAGACTGTATTTTCTTGCTCATTTCTCATTGTTCATTTTGATTTTCATTTCCTAATATAAATGTCCCTCACTGGAGGCAAAAGTTGAGATTTATGTCTATCCCAATTCCATCCTTTAATAAATTCCTTCATCTCCCTTCCCTTGTACATTTTGAATGTGGTTTTACCTAGTGCCTCTCAATGAGTGTTAGAGGTAAAGATGTTGGAGAACTCTCTCCTTGGAGACTTCACTTCATATTTCTCCCAGATGAACTTAACTGCCTCACAAAAGGGCTCTTTGTCTTTTGAATTTAACCGGCTCTTTGTTTGGGCTGGTATCCAGCAGCCCAGGAGTAAAATGTCAGTGCTCTCTATTTAATCAGTGTTTTATTCTTGGCTTGTATTTCAACAGGGGGGATGAAACAGCAATTTGAATGTTGCTGATATATTTTTTGACCCTTTTAAATTCCCGATCTATATTATGTGAATCTCAATAATTTCTCATTTATTTTCAATCTGTACAAATTCCTTGGAGAAACGTGCTATTCTTTTGCTAAAAGACATAACAGCTGTGCTGACACTATACCAAAACCAAGACTAATCCTCGCCGAACCAAAGAGGTCATTTTATGACATTCAGCTTTTTTTCTTTCTCATCGTAATTGCCAAACTTTGTACTGTCTGCTTGTAGAGCAGTGGTTCTCAAAGTTCCTTTTCTGGAACACTAATCTATAGTGATATTTTGCTCCCCATCCCCCAAATAGTTTCAGCGAGCCAGGAGTTTGAGAAAACACGTATTAGCATATTAACAGTTCTGAGACCTGTTAGAAAATCAGCTGCTTTAGTTTGGTTTACCTTTTAGCGGTTTGTCAGTGTATTTGACCATAGCAATGGCACACAAACAGCAGTCCCAGACCACCTGGGAATTTGTGAGAAATGCAACATCTCCGGCCCTGTCCCAGACCTACAGACTCCCAAGCCCTAGAACAGAGAAGAGGCTTAGCAATCTGTGATTTCTCAAGCCCTCCAAGTAAACTTGACATTTGGTCAACGTGCGAACCACTGGACCATGGAGGTCTTGTATTGGGACCACCTTCTAATGTCCTGAAGGTATGTATTCAGAACACCAGGGAAACTATTCAGTAGGTCTGGGGTGTGGCCTGAGAGTCTGCATTTCTCACAAGTTCCCAGGTGACGTTGATGCTGCAGATCTGCAAAGTATACTTTGAGTAGCAGGGCCACAAGACACTTCCGAAAGAGCTAGAGCAGGCATGGCTGACACGCATGGGGAAGAATATTTGGATAGGTTCTTACAGTGGAAATTATGGGCAAAGTGTCCCCTGTCGCCCACCTGACCAGCCCTCCTCCAGCCATCCATGAGCCTCTGTCGGAAGGTAAATAGAAATGGCAGCATGATGCTCTTCACCTGGCTACCTACCACACCAGGTGTGCGAAGACAGACACACGGCAAAGGAAGAGGTGAGACCAGAGATCCTTGAGCGTGGGAATTTTTCTTGAACTTACAAGTAAAACATGAATGGCTCTGTGGTCCTGGAAAGCTTAGATAACCACCATGAAACTCGATTTTCATGGTGGTTGGAAATATTAATATTTGGAAATATTGGAAATATTTGGAAATATTAATAGCACCTGTGTTAGTAGTGGTAATGAGAGTATGACATGCTCGTAAAATGCTTACACTGTGGCATAGAGTAAGTCCTTAATAAGTGATAATGATGATTATGATATGATGATGGTAATGATGGTGGCCCCACATGGAATGGAAACATCCTGAAGTCAGCCTCATAATTTGACGGAAAAAAGAACGTGGAAGCGAAGATCAGGTCATTGTATTTTCCCTCCATGACTAGGGAATGCAAACTATATATTTTCACCGTGATTCTCTTCTCACAGCTCCAAGTGTCTAAACCACCTACCTAGAAATCCACCATTATTAATTCTGGGGTTTGTGAGTAGTAGAATTGCTGCTGACCTTGATTTCCTTTTCTAGTATGACTGGGATAAAAATAGTCTTGTATAAGGTTTAAAACCTTCCCGCGTCTCAGAATATTCCAAGGAAGATTCAGTATTTGCCTGAGATCTAGGACTTTGGTTGTGTGGATCTAGGCGATGGGTAAGGCAGCCACGTGCTAAGAGGTTACCTGGATCTAAACGGGAAAGGCCGGAGAACCACTTGGGGAGAACTAAGTCAGCGGACATGAAAGCATGAGCAGGGAGAAGAGGCCAGCAAGCCAGCACACTTGCGGCCGAGTTTGAGAGAGAGGAGAGATTGTGAAAGAGCAACTGTTTAGATGAGAGAAATGAATAGATGGTTGAAGAGGGATGACTTTGATTATAAGAAATAGGAAGATCATCTCAGGGGTCATGAACTACATTTCCTGTCCCCATATCTCTTAGGAAAGTTTTGGTAGAGAGCTAAATTTATTTTCATCAATTTTTGGATGTCAGACTTGTGACTCTGTTGACTGTGATACCAGGTTGAGACTGACTTGGAGGTAATTTGATATTACTTAAGTAACATGTTTCCATAGTTTATAAACATAAGTATTTATTATTGATACATTGATAGTGGGAAAGAATAATACCTCTCTCTGGCTCTCTTTCTCTGTCTCTCTGTCTCTCTGTCTCTCTCTCTGTCTCTCTCCCCGCCCCGACCCTGGCCTCTGACTCTTTCTTAGTAAAGAAACTATCTCTAAATTTTGAACACCAAGACTGGTCTCAATTAGTGATTCTCAGTTGGGGGCTATTTTGGGACATGGGTCAAGCTCTGAAGACGATGTTGGTTATCACAGTTGGGCTTGTGTTACTAGCATCAGCTGGGTAGAGGCCAGGGACGCTGCTAAACATCCTACAATCACAGCTTAGCCCCCACCATAACAAAGAATTGTCTGATGTAAATGTTAATAGCGCCAAGCTTGAGAAACTCTTGTCTAAATTATTAGAAACTTTCCTTCCTCAATTCCAACTTCCAGTGTGTGATTTGAATAATTCCTCTGATTATAATTTAAATTATAATTTAATTTATTAAATTTACATAATTTACATTCCAATAATAATAATTCTAGGGGAAAGCCATTCTGTATAGCACATAAGAAAATGAACGATTCTTTGGAAACTTCCATCTTATTATCTGTCAAAGGAAATATCCTTAATAAACTACAGGTTTTCTTTGGAGACTCTTACTATGATAATAGACTCAGTTAACCAATAAATAAAATGTTCAATTCTGCAACAATTACTTTTGAGATTTTCTTGCCAGTAACAAAATGTATGATGACTTTTAACTGATTTGCATAGCTAGTGATTTCCATGAAACTGCCATGTTGGAGGAGCTATTGCCAAGTGTTTGAAGAGGCAGTAAGGCCAAATGGAGAGGGCCTTGTGTGGTCCTCCTGAGCTTAGTTCTAGGTCCAGCTGTGCCACCAGCCATGTCATGTCCTTGGACGATCTGCAACACGTCTCTAAAACTTGAAAGCCTCTTCTGCAGAATTAGTAGGAATTGGATTAAGTTCCCTTTAAGGTCTTTTCTGGTTCACTCTGAACTCTGATTGAGATTCTTTTCCTCCATGAGAAATAATGCCTTTTAGTTGACCTTTGAAGGAGAGTTAAATGAAGTTCAGGTCAGCCTCAAGCTCAACGAAGTGTTTGTGTTATTTCTAAAAAAATAAGGAAAGTAAGGAGGAGAACATGGCAAGTTGCCACTGTTAAAGCGAATATGTCTAAATGGAAATTTAGCATTTTTCCCTACTAAGACAAATCTGTATCCAAACAGAATTTGAAAAATAGTGAAAAAAAAAAAAGTCGATTCCCACAGAAAACAATGAATCAAAATGAACATCTGTTAGAGGTTTTTTTTTCAAGTCAGGCCAATACCATATTAAACCACGGCCGGTCCTTGCTCACTACGCTTAGTCTCTTTCAAAAATAAGTAAAATAAAATATTTTTTTTTAAAAACAGCATAAAAACAATTTGCATTGACTTCACTGTAACAGAATGTAAACCAAAACACATCTTTGAAGTTCCCGGCACAGATGGCAGGTCCCAGCTCTCCCATGGTAGATGCTAAGCAGAAAAGTGACTGAGCTACAGGAAGTTGAAGAGACCACAAATATCTAACACCATAGAAATGGCCCAGAACTGCCAGTGACAAACATGAAGTGTATTAAACCGATGTGTCTCTCTGAAGCAGTCCATTCCTGGGCCTTCTGAAGGAAGCCCTTCTTTTAATTTGAACTTGTCTGTCGATGCTTACATTGTCAGCACTAGGACATGCTCTCCTGAGCCCCGTGTTTTAGTGGGAGAGATGAATTCGTGCTGCTTTGTTGATATGTACCACCTGGTTCCCATGGTGACTCGTAGCAGGCTTTTGTAAGAAAGCTTCCTGAAGTCTGGAGTCATGGTGAGCAAACTTTTTTGACCTCAACACATAGAAATACGTTTTACCTCATTACCCAGTACAAATGTGTATGCGCACACACACACATACACAAAGTTCCCCAAAGTACCAAAGATTCTCTGATATCTCCTGTGTTTGGGCCTATATACCAGTTCCTTCTGCCCAGGTCACTATTTCTACTCCACTCTCTTGTTCTGTTACTTGTCTAGACGATGCCTACTTGTCACTCAGGCTGAGAAATGTACCCTACACTGGGTTTCATGTCTTTGGTCCCTTTACAGCAATAACACAAGCTATATAAGCACATACAGAAAAGGTGAGAAAACCATGGAAGAACTGAATCTTAAATGGCCTGATTTATCTCAGAGCATCACAGAATTTTTAAGCAAAAGGGCACCATAAAAAACGATTAAGAGCAGCAGTTGCCAACTACTGTTCCTTATATATCAGTGAAGGCCACAATTTGTGGCTAAGTACTGTGGTTCAATATTATAGAGAGCTGAGGGGAAAACTGTCCACTTATTTTTTAAGACTGCATAAGCAAATAAAATCCCGTTTTTTATATGACTTTGATTATAAAAAATAGGAAGATCATTGATTGTTACTTCAAGTGTTGTTTGCTTTTTTTTTTTAATTTTTTAAATTTATTTTTAGCTGCATTGGGTCTTCATTGCAGTGTGCAGGCTTCTCATTGCAGTGACCTATCTTGTTGTGGAGCACAGGCTCTAGGCACGCAGGCTTCAGTAGTTGTGGCTCACGGGCTGTAGAGCGCAGGCTCAGTAGTTGTTGCGCACGGGCTTAATTGCTCTGTGGCATGTGGGATCTTCCAGGACCAGGGCTTGAACCCGTGTTCCCTGCATTGGCAGGCGGATTCTTATCCACTGCGCCACCAGGGAAGTCCCTGTTTGCTTTTTTTTAAAAGTCTCTCAAATCGTGGGAGAGCTCATTTTTTTTAAAGTTCTCGGTGGTCTAGGCCTTTGTGAAGAGTCACTGATTTAGCCCAATCCCTTAAATTTTACAAATCTGGAAACTGAGCTCCAGAGAGGGTAAGTGACCTTCCAAAGCCCATCCAGCATATAAAGGCACACTTAGGATGAATGATCACATCCTAAAACACAGAATTTCCCTCTAAAGGCGTAGATAGTTTATCTCATCAATATGTTAAGGAGATAATGCATAATCCAGAATCTCTGTCAACCGTCGAGTGTAACACTCCAGCAAACATAAAGCAAGATCTGTTGTATTCAGAACTGTGCAAGATTCATCAGAAACCACAAAGATGAGTTCTACACAATCCTTGACTTTAGGACCTTAGACTTAACAGCACTTACCTTCATTCTCTTGTTTAACCCTCACAACAGTTCTATCGGGGTAAATGCCACATTATTCCCATTTTGTAGATGGGAAAGTCCTATTGCTGGTAACCTGCAAAACTGATTCAGAGTCTGATGCCTTTGCTGCTGCCATATATTGCACAGGTATTTTAAGAATTCAGAGAAAGAAAAGATTAATTCTGGTTGGGAGATTTGTGTAAGGCTTCTTGGAGAATGTGGAATTTTTAAAATTAAAGTATGGTTGATTTACGATGTTTTGTTACTTTCAGGTGTACAGCAAAGTGATTCAGTTATTCAGATTCTTATATATATATATATATTCTTTTTCAGAATCCTTCCCATATAGGTTATGACAAGATATTGAATATAGTTACCTGTGCTATACAGTAAACAACAAGTATCCTTGTTGTTTATCTGTTTTATATCTAGTAATTTGTATCTGTTAATCCCAAGCTCCTAATTTATCCCTACCCCCCTTTCCTCTTTGGTAACCATAAGTTTGTTTCCTATGTTTGTGAGTCTTTTTCTGTTTTGTAAATAAGTTCACTTGTATCACTTTTTAAGGAGGATCTGGAATTTGAAGCATGTGATAGATTTCAATAAAAAGGGATTCAACAAAAAGACTGTCCAAGGCATAGGGAACCAAAGAGCAAGAGAAGAAAAATGAAAAGAAAATTCTAGACCGAGTACTTGGAGGATAGTCAGGTTATAGAGGACCTTGAATGCCATTCCAGGAGTTGAGCGATTCCCAAGAGGTGTTCCACAGAGCACAGTGTCTGAAGGCTGTTAATGGGGGTTAAACATGGTGTTGGATGACCAAACGGGTCTGGGAAATACTGGATTAAAAAGGTTCGACAGATTCTTTACTGTAGAACTGCCCAGAGTCTTGAATAGGCTAATGTAAATTATGAACATCCAAGAAGAGGATAAAATTCACAGCATTTCCCAGATTTATTTGATTACAGAATATCCATTTTATCATTTTTTTTTTCCTTTCTTAAAAAGCAGCTGACAGATTACTGAACCTTAGGAAAACTGACCTGACAGTAATGGGAAAGACTTCCTAAGAGGGAAGATGAGATGGAGATGAGACCAGATAGGAGGCCAGGGTAAGAATCATGATTACCTGTAGGTGAGGGTGAGTCCTGGACCTGGGAATAAAAATTCACAGATTTTTGTGTAAGGCTGGAATGGCCCCTCCGGTCACGTGATGTCAGGGGACCATGGCTTTCTGCACCTCTCCCTGCCCTCCCATCCACATACACAAATTGACCTGTCTTTGGATTGTGAGCTGTCTGCAGAGAATAGGCATAACCTAGGGCAAGACACTATTTGTATCACCTCACACCAGGTAGAATGGCCATCATCAAAAAGCCTACAGACAATAAATGCTGGAGGGATGTGGAGAAAAGGGAACCCTCCTACACTGTTGGTGGGAATGTAAATTGGTACAGGCACTATGGAGAACAGAATGGAGGTTCCTGAAAAAACTAAAAATAGAACTACCGTATGATCCAGCAATCCCACTCCTAGGCATATACCCGGAGAAAACCATAATTCAAAAAGATACATGCACCCCAATATTCATTGCAGCACTATTTACAATAGGCAGGACATGGAAGCAACCTAAGTGTCTATCAACAGAGGAATGGATAAAGAAGGTGTTGTACATACATACAATGGAATATTACTCAACCATAAAAAAGAACAAAATAATGCCATTTGCAGCAACATAGATAGACCTAGAGATTATCATACTGAATGAAGTAAGTCAGGCAGAGAAAGACAAACATCATAGGATATCATTCATATGTGGAATCTCATTTTTAAAAAAATGATTTAAACTTATTTACAAAACAGAAACAGACTCACAGGTTTCTAAAACAAACTTACCAAAGGGGAAAGGTGGGGAGGGAGGGATAAATCAGGAGTTTGGGATTAACATATACACACTACTATGTATAAATTAGCCAACAAGGACCTACTGTATAGGACAGGGAACTCTACTCAATCTTCTGTAATAACCTATATGGGAAAGAATCTGAAAAAAAGAATGAATATATGTATATGTATAACTGAATCACTTTGCTGTACACCTGAAACACAACATTGTAAATCAACTATACTCCAATAAATTTTTTTTTAAAGAAAGACACTATTTGGCTGACAATTCCCAGAGAGAGGGACTCCAATAGGTGCTGAGCTTTCAGCAGTTGAGGTAATAAGAACCTCAGTCCTCATCCGGGAAATCTGGGCAGCTTACCCTGGCACCCATCACACTCTCCATTTCCTTGTCCTTCAGCATTTACAACGATGACATGTTTCTCCCATGTTGCATGCAGTTGATGATTGTGTCTGTGTTTTGTTTTGTTGGCTATTATGAAGGAGTGGTGTATTTGCATAAAGAGAGCATGTGTTGACAAGAAATAGATCTATTGCTTTAAATTCATCTTGCAAATGGTTTTCATCGAAATAGCAGGAAACTAATGTCGTTTTAAAACTTTATTAAAATCATCTGGATATACTCAGCCTAATAAAAACAGAGTACACGGCTGCTGGACTTCCTGTAGCTTTAGATATGGAGCAAGAAGAGGCTTAAGTGATATCCTACATTTGAAATTGTGTAGAAAGATATGTTATTGGCCTAAGAAAATATGTCCCTTATGAAGCAGATTCACAGCTAGCATCCCTGCTCCATTTCTGTTTGCATGACTTTTTAGTGTCTCTGGCATTCAGTCCTACTTGGCCTCTTCGTTCTCTGTGTGTTTATATACATCAGTGCTGTTTTACTGAGGCTGCTGCCTTGTCTTGTTCAGTATGAGACATTTCACTTCTCCACTTAAGAAAGGTCAATTCTGAAGTGAACCTTTAGAAAGAGCTGTATCACCCTAAGCTTCAGAATCATTTCGATTTTCTCTTCCAAAGAGGCAAGTTGACCCTTCATCATAATTGAGTCCTATTTAATCTAGCTATTTTCATGATTGATTACAAATGGGAACTCTGGTCGGGATGGGGCAACCATGTTTAATGAGGTCACTCAGGTGGCCAGGCCACTTTCTAGGGCCTCGTGCTCTTTTACTAACTTTTGGCAAAAAAGCGTCAAATAACTTGCGCCCTGTTGTTGAGTTATTTTAGAAAAAATGCCACCAGCGTTCATTAAGGATGTAAATGCCTATAAATTCACATAAACACATGCCTTCCCCCTATCCAAATCCATCATGCAACCG
The DNA here is from genome assembly GCF_949987515.2 of Delphinus delphis. NCBI lineage: Eukaryota > Metazoa > Chordata > Mammalia > Artiodactyla > Delphinidae > Delphinus > Delphinus delphis. Next base: position 79,100,932 of record NC_082692.2, on the reverse strand, counting down.
CGATTGCATTTGATTCTAGGGCTTTGAAATGCAAAGGAAAACCCTGAACGCTGTGAGGTAAAACTCTTCTGCAATGGGGAACTAGGATGAAGTCTTGAATAGCATTACTCCAGCCAACATACACAAGCTTAACATTACATTTTGAACCTATGGCCATGTGCATTAAAGATGAACATTTTGCCTGTGAAAAATTAATGTCCCAGAGCCCTCGCAACCACTGTTTCTTTGTGAAATGGAGTATGCAAAATGTCTTTTCAAAAGGCAACCTTTTGGTGAATAGATTGCTTCTCCTCTTTCGGTTTGTGCTACTAGTTGGAAAGGCCCCTAAAGGAGCATTAAACAAATGAGCCAGTAGTTCTAAAAGAGCCTGAGACCAGAGTCACAGAAACCTGGAGATGGATGGAACCAGAGAGCGAGACCAGTTTTCGTCCTTGTGTGAAAAAAATAAAATGTCTCTTTCTCCTCTTTCATTTTCTTGATCTTTTAAAAATGTAAAGGCTGTGCTTTTTTTGTTGGTTAACAGGTCGAGATTTAAACAAAGAAGGCTCCTTGGGAAGGCCCAAGTAAGAAGCGCCAAGCTGCAGAGGACAGAGCTGGCCTGGGAGCTCCGTGAGTTATCAGGTAAGTGTTATGTCTGGAGTAGAAACCAAGATAACCAAGCCTCGAGGGGCCTTGGATCAATTTAATTTTGATAAATGACCAGTTTGGTAAGTATTATTTACATTACTCCACAAGTCAGGTCTGTTTCTGTTCCATTCAAGTTTGAACAACCCACATCGTCGGCCGTGGAAATAGCTTCTCAAGTAATCCCCACGGCCCAGCTTTCCCCACTGTTAACTCACAATTAGAAGGATAATTAGTAATGAGGGTGCTTGGCTTTTGAACTAAAAATGAAAACATGAACAAACAGCTCAGTAATCTAGATTTGAAGCAATTCTTGAACCACGAGGCCTCCATATTCCCAACAGTCTACAAAGGTGGTGGTATTACTTTAAAATGTTTGTATCTGCTTTAAAAAAATGACATTCTTAAATATTACAGGATTTAAAAAGAAAAAAAAATTTCAAGCATAGTCCTAGCCCGTTAACACGCTATTTTTATTTATCTGCATTTTCCTCCGCTCTTTATCTATGTTATACGTTTATTGAGTCATTCACTCCTTCATTCTGCAAGTGTTTATTAAGCACCTAATATGTATCAGTTAGTGGTTTAGGCCAGAGATCAACAGATATTTTCTGTATTGAGCCACACAGTAATAAATTTAGGTTTTGAGGGCCACCCAGTCTCTGTCACAACTACTCAAGTCAGGTGTTGTAGGGCAAAAGTGGCCAAAGACAGTGTGTGAACAAATAGGTCTGGTGGTGTTCCGATAAAACTTTATTTACAAAACAGGCAGTAAGTCGGATTTGGCCAGCTGGCCACAGTTTGCCAAACTCTGCCATAAGACGATGGTGTCCAAGAGACCAACAAAATAGACAAAGTCCCATTGAACAAACACTGTAATTGGAGGAGGCAAATAATAAATAGCAAACAAATGCTTTCAGTGAATAAATGGTACAGTGAAGGAAACCATCCCATATTTTAGTTAATCCTTCTTCCGTTTTGTGGATTTAGCTAAATCTTATTGATGAGCATGCAAATGAAGGAAACAAAGAAATCAAGGTGTCCATCTGATAATAAACTTTTTCTAAATCCTTTGTTTCTGCTTTGGGCAGACAGGAATTTTAGGTTAGGAATAATGCACGGGTAAGGAAGGTGAACGTAAAGAGTGTTTGCCTTGCGGTAAGAAACTTTTTTTAGCTTTAGCCACCCAGCTTTCTGGGTAGCACTGAAAATCAGGGTCTAGAAGTCTAGATTGTTCAGAATAAAGGGAACAGACAAATGGGAACGTCGTACTTCCTGCTCAGGGCCTGTGTTTTGCCACCAGGCAGCAGCCCCTCACGATTTAGTCGATTAAGGAACAAGATAGCTCAAGAAGGATGCTCCCATTCAAATCCATCAAACACTTACTGTAATTAGCACAGTGCATGCAAAGCACAGTACATGACCCTACATTATAGGGAGGATATACTGATGAATATGACAAATCCCCTTCTTCCCAGGTGGAGACGGGCACCTGAGGGATAGGACAGATTCAGGACCAAGGTATCAAGTGATAGTGTATATGGGAGGTCAGCCCTTACTCCCCTCATGTTCAGCATAGAGGAAAGGCTTTAAACCCCATGCCCCAGGAAGGGAATGCATAGGAAATATGTATTCCATTTTCTTTCAGAAATATTTTCTCCTCCTTTGTTCTTCCCCTTGGGAAGAACAGTAACCTCTCTGGTGGATGGGATTGGAGAAGCATGGGGTACAGCGTTCTCTGTATTCTTTTTTCAGATACTGGTCATGACAAACATATATTAGGGTTTCTATGTGCCAGACACCAACACTTTCATTTCTTTACTCCTTAAAACAGTCCTATGAGGTAGTACTTTTTCATTCCCATCTTCTGGATGAGGAGACTAAGTCATAGAAACTCTGAGAGACTTGCATGGCTACTTGGCTTTTGAATGGACAGCCAGGTTTACTCACTCAAACGAACTCCAGGATCCCTGCTCTCAATTTCTCTGCTCTGTGGTTCCCCGGAGGAGCGCGAGTGTTCTGTTTACTTCTTCCATGATGTAAGCATCTCTGAGTCAGGGCGAGGTCCCAGCCTTGCTCAAACCCTCTGTGTCTCTGACGGAGGGCACAAGAGCATTTTTGCTGTGCAGATATGCAGGTTTCCTTGAGTTAGGTGCACTGATCACTAGATTTGGCAGAAGTGAGCAGAAAAGCCAATCATGTTCTTGAATTCAGCAATATAAAGCTGATGTTTTCACCTCTCTTGGTTTAACTCCTGCATCTGTTTTCTCAAAATTTGGTGCCCAACTTAGAGGAAGAAGGATGATTAATTCTCATCCCAGACTCACAACCTAAGTATGAATACTAGCAGTAGTAAAAAGTAACCAAAAACAATTATGATATAGCAGGCATTGTGCTCAGTGCTTTAGATATGTGTCATCTTTTTGTATCGTCACCACAATCCCAAACAAGTAGGTACTCCATGTTATGGAAGAGAAAAGAGGGATTAAATTTTAGGTTGTCAAATAGGTTTCTAATGAATGAAAGGGTGATTAGTATTTTATTGGCTATATGACATATTAATAGGCAAACCCAACACTTGATTGCAGTGGGCTTTGACATTAACATCAAATAATTCTGCTCTTCACAGAGTCACTCACAATAGTTGATGTTTAATATTGTCTGAGAGCACTCAGAGGTCAAAATAATTCAGCAGCACTGGTCAAGAAATAGCAGAATGAGGGTAGGTTAAGACAATTCACTTGATAACCTCTTTCATCTGTCTACTTCTTCCCACCATTTTTGCCATGGTCCTAGACAAACCACCATCCTTTCTCACTTGTGCTACCAAAGAGTCCTCATACTGTCAACCACATATATTCTTGTCCGTGTCAAATGTCTTCTCCATATGCACAAGCATGGCCTTACTACAGGTCATTCTCCTGCATAGGACATCTAATGTTTTCCAGTTTTTCTTAGAACGAAGACCAAAGTTCTCAACACATCCTTCAAAACTCTGTAAAGTTTGGCCCCCAGCTTCCTCTCCAGTCCCATCTCCTCCATCTCGCATGTTTTCACTCCAGCCACACTGGTCTGGTTCAGTTCCTTGGCTATCCCATACTCCTTCCTGACCTAATTTGTTGTTGTTGTTGTTCTCTCTTACTGAAACATCCTTCCCTAACCTGGCTTTCACATCCATAAACAAACGTATCCTTCATGTTTCAACTTAAATGTTGTTTCCTCTGAATTTCTTCCCTGGCAGCCCAGAGTATTAGGTCTCCCTGTTAGAGGTCCTTAAGCTATCCTGTCCCTATACTTCTAGGACTGATCTCAGTTTATGTTCATTTGGTTTTTGTAGTTACTCTTTTTTTGTCTGACTTCATCTAAACTAAAGCTTCGTGGGGGCACGGTCCAAGTCTGTCTTTCTCACTGCTCTGTTCTCAGTGCCAAGCACGGTGCCTGGCACATACTCACCCGGTATATGTTGTTGAATCGATGTCACCTAATATGTGCAGCCTGTGTCCTGTCCAGCTCCAAGGGCACTATACACATAGACAATGATATCATTGGTACTGCCTGGCAATGTACACACAGCAGCCCTCTACTGAATGGAAGAATGAATAAATGAATAAGTAAATGGATGAGTAAATGAAACCTTTGGTACAAAATTGCCTTACTGAAGAAAGCTATGTTTAATGTCCAGTATTTCCTAAAAACCATAAAATCCCACGTGGTTTATATATGCCTTGCATATATGTCACACTGAAGCAGTTATTTTGGCATTTTATGTGTTACAAATGAGATCTCTTTTGCCCTTATTGGAATTCTGCGTACACTTTTTCATAATCTTGAACTTGGTCCACAACCCTCCAGGTGCCCATATAAAGTCCCACTTGGGCTTTTTAGTGGTACAGGGACCTCATTTTTGACTTGCAGGTGAGAAAGCGCTGACGCTGCATTCCATTTGTGAGTTGAAGTACATTTTTAATATAGTATTTTTATTCATTGGGGCCCCTGAGTAATATCTGCAATGTATTATAATATGTTGGTAAAATATACACAATCATCAGGGGAAGAAAAGAGTGTCATCCAAAAGAAGGTTATAGGTCACGGTGCTGAGAGCCAGATTACCTGGCACGGGGGACTCCTGATAACTCAGTGTCTGTTGGAAATAATAAATCTGAGCCGTGTTGCCCATATCCAAATCTTGCCACACATTTACATTCTGTTTGTGACTCCAGGCTTTCCTCCAGCAGAAATTGAGCCATGGTTATTACTGATGCCATTTATTAATAAACTTTAAAAGGCTAGCAGCTTAAAAAACAAAATGGGAATTTGGGTTGGGTGAATCATGATTTCTTAGGACCAAGAATTGCTACTTCACCCCCAATACTGCCATCATTTCACCTTGTAATTCACATCCCTGCATTCCCCAGAGGCTCTAAGCTCCACATGTCTTGAATTTGTTTTAGGATCCAACTTACCCACACCTGCCTTGCACATACAGAGTTTGCAGGTCTTGATATTCATGGGATGACTGAATGAAATTATTAAACCAAATGGTTTCATTAAACCAGACTTACTTAAAATTCCACACTGCTTCAAAAACATCACTTCATTGGCTTTTCAAACTAAGAACAGAACGTCAGCTTGGGCAAGTTTCTCACTGGGACTTAACCCATGAGATGGTAGATGCCTTGGTGCCTCACCCGGAATGCCTTCAGGAGTGAAGGACTTACTCTCTGAACCACTGGGAGTGCAGCCAGAAGGCAACCCTTGGTTGTTTGGCCCGCTTTGGGAAAAGACTACTGAGGAGAGCCGCCTCGCTCTTCCGGGGGCGTCCTCGGCCAATAGCTGGTCAACTCCAGCTTGTAAAGGCTGGGCCCCCTTCCTCCCCTTTGGAGGCCAGTCCTGCAGAGCCGCCTCAGCTCCAGAACTTCCCATGGGGTCAGCCGAGGCCTTTGCTGAGGATACATCCCAACGTCTCCCTCTACCCCATCCTCCTTGCGTTCCACTCCCGTTCACAGGTGTTGATCTCAAGACCACTCTAATAAACCTCCTCAGCACTAGTTTGTCGCAGAGTTAGCTTCCCACAGAGCACAACCTACAACCCATGCCTGTAAGTTTCAAAGAATTAAATACAAAGGAATCAATTCAAGGACTTTCCCCCACCATTAGAGCAATCTCATAACAAATGACATTATCTTCTGAGAAAGTGACTGGGTCTTGGTAGCAGCTGCAGCAGAGGGCTGGATTCACACTATTCATAGAACAGAAACACTCTCATAGCTTGGAGTAACCGGCAGTGTGGTCCTTCAATGCATGGGAATGCTGCTCCCAAAACAACACTAGGAATTTAGGAAATTATGGTGGTGGAACAAATATACAGTTAAGGGCAGTGTCAGAGTTCTTGCATTTTTTAATTGACCTCCAGAAAACTATTTTTCTTTAATGCCTGGTAGTTGTTTTTTCATATCTAATTCTCCAAAATGTGCACTAACAAGAAAACACTTGAAGAAATTTCCAAGATCTAGAGGATCAAAAAATCTTACATTTTCCCTAATAACTATTATAACAAATATAATTCTTGACGATACTCTAGTATAATTATATTTAATAATATAACTATTGACGAGGCTCTTGCCTAGGGGTCAGCAAACTACAGATTGTTGGAGAAACCCAGCCCACCATGGGCAGAATTTGGCCACATCCATTCATTAAGAGATTGTCTCTGTTTGCTTTCACGCTACAATGGCAGAGTTGAGTAGTTGGGACAGAAACCGCGTGGCCCACGAAATCTAATATTTTTTTATAATTTGGCTCTTCGCAGAAATTCTGCTGACTTCTGCTCTCATGTAGTAACATTTAGTGATCCTAATGTAGTATTAAATGAAATAAGAAAATGTTGTTGAAGAAAAGTAACACTATGTGTACACACACACACACACACATACACACACACACACACACACAGAGTTATCTCTGGTCATTGAGATTAGAGGTGAATTTTTGTATTTTCTTCTTTTGGCTTTTTTGTATTTTCCACAGGAAACATGCATTGTTCTTTTTTGTTTGTTTGTTTGCGGTACGTGGGCCTCTCACTGTTGTGGCCTCTCCCGTTGCGGAGCACAGGCTCCGGATGCGCAGGCTCAGCGGCCATGGCTCACGGGCCTAGCTGCTCCGCGGCATGTGGGATCTTCCCGGACCGGGGCACGAACCCGTGTACCCTGCATTGGCAGGTGGACTCTCAACCACTGCGCCACCAGGGAAGCCCGTACATTGTTTTTTTAATAAGAGAAATAATAAATGCTATTCAGTGTGTGATTTGTGCTTTTTCTTCAAAACCATTTAGAATTTTATTAGCTAGCTGTCTATAAAAAATAAAGTTATTTGTCTAAAGTCCAGTTAGAAAGCAGCTCTGAATGTTTGTGTACTGAAGGATTTGTTTCATAATACTACTCCATGTCTAAGGAAAATATGTAAACAATGCAATGTAGAGAAGCTTGTCCAGCTACTGGATTAAGCATCCAGTTGGCCTTGAGAAGCTTAAAAAAGAAAAACCCACCACCAACAACCCTGGGTTATTTTGTGACAGCTGGCTCCATTTGGTAAGCTTATACACATTGTGCTAAGAAATATGGTTTATTCACCTTCTGGTTTGTAATGCTTTTTAAGTTCTCCCATCAATTTTCTTCTGTATTTCAAGAAGAAAATACCAAAAAAAGCTTCTATTTTCCAAAACCAGGCCATCTCTGGACTATAAAAATAACACAGTGGTCCTTACAGTAATATAGCTCACCATTTTAAAGCAATTTTCTTAATAAATAACAAGGCTCAAGTTCAGTGCTATTTATCAGCATCCTCTTAACAAACAGATGAGAAATACTCTCTCAGCCTATTTTCAGGTGAGGAAACTGATCCTCAGGCAGGTTGAGTAGGTGGCCAAAGGCTCACCAGCCTAACACATGGCTTAGCCAAAAGTCCAGAGGTCAAGCCACCTCTCTCTGACTCTAGAATTCTGAGTCCTTGCTAACAAAGCTGTGTGGTCTTCTGACCATCTGCATGTTCCAAAACATCATATAACCCCAGAACCCATCTCCATGGAAACACATAGTTGGCACTCAAAAAATATCTGTAGAATGACCAAAAGACTGTGCTCTTTAGTCCATTAAATAAGGACTAGCACAAGGAAGTAGGAGTTGTAGCATTAAGAAGTATTGGGAGGACTTCCCTGGTGGCACAGTGGTTAAAAATCCACCTGCCAGTGCAGGAGACACAGGTTTGAGCCCTGGTCTGGGAAGATCCCACATGTCACGGGGCAACTAAGCCCATGCGCCACAACTACTGAGCCTGTGCTCTAGAGCCCGCGAGCCATAACTACTGAAGCCCTCACGCCTAGAGCTGGCTCCGCAACAAGAGAAGCCACCGCAATGAGATGCCCACGCACCGCAACGAAGAGTAGCCCCTGCTCACCACAACTAGAGAAAGCCTGCGTGCAGCAATGAAGACCCAATGCAGCCAAAAAAATAGAACAAAATAAACCATTAAAAATATGTATATATTAAAAAAAATATATATATAAATTTAAAAAGTATTGGGAGATCATGATTTTCATTTATCAAATTATTTGGGGACAGTATTTTCAGAGTTGGTATAAAGAACTAGCAGACTACTTCTGTGCAATAGTAGAACACTTCTTATTGGAAATAATTTCAGGAAACTATTTTTGTATAAACATGTTATAAGTCCAAATTGATTTCTTTATTCAAATATTAAATTTTGTATAGAAGTCATATTTGCTTAACGTGATATGATATTACATATCAGTGTTACATAGAAAAATATCAGAATATGATTTATATTTTCATTTTCTTCCACTCATAGGCATTTTTAGAGTACTGTGTCTTTGCTCACTGGCAACCTGGGGCTTTTGTTTATTTATTTATTTTTTAACTATTTGAATTAAAGCAAGTATTTATTATATTTCTGGGCCTGTGTGGTGCTGAAGAACCTGTATATTCATAATGCATCCTTTCCTGTTACGAAAAACAGAATGGATCTTTGAGATTTTGAAATTAATATCACTTAGTCACCCCAAAAGAGAAGTCAATTATTGCCAAATCTGTTTTCTAAATAAAATTATGCATTTTGCATCCTTCTATTATGTACTAATATTGATATAAAGAGAAAATAAAATCTGGGTTTGAAACTAATATTTAAAAGTGGACAATTTCCCCTCAAGTTGTGGCAGTTTGCCACAATATATAGTAATATATTACTATATATTAATTAGTGAATATATAATATATTAATTGATGACTATATAGTAATTGGTCAATTAAAATAGAATATAGTATTTTTAAACCCTTAAAAATGCCACCAAAGTACATACTTTATCATCTCCATTTGACAGAAGAGAGACCTAAGGTTCAGAGAAACCAAGAAACTTACCCAAGATCACACAGCCAATAAAAGAGTAAAGTTGGGCTGTGAATTCAAGCGTATAAGGCTCTAGGGCAGAGTTTCTCAACCTCAGCACTATTGACTTTTGGACTGGATAATCCTTTGTCATAGGGAGCTGTCCTGGGCACTGTAAGATATTTAGCAGCATCCTTGGCCTCCACTCATTAGATGCCAGCAGCACCTCCCTCCCAACAAGTTGTAACCACCCAAAATATCTCCAGACATTGTCACATTTCCCCTGGGGAGGCAAAATCACCCCTGGTTTAGAAACACTGCCCTAAAGCTCCTGTCTTAAGTGCTGTGCTTTTCTGCCTGCCTTTCAATTTAGGTCAAGATCACCCTTCCAGAATGGGCCCCTAGCAAGCTTGTCATAGTCTGTGCATGTCTGGACCTCAGCCAATTTAGTTTCTCCCTCATTTTACATAGGAAGGAAATGCCAGGTGCCCACAATCTGGAGTGGTTTGGGATATGTACCCAAAGCTAAAATTAATTTAAAAAAATAATGAATCCCCCTGTTCTCATTACCAGAAATTTGAGCCAGAACTGGATCCATGTGCTTGGGGATGAGGTTGTAAAAAAGGGACAGGAATAGGAAGACTTATTGAAGCTCAGAGTACTCATTATTTCACTTAGAATTAATTTGATGAAGAACTAGAATAAGAATTGCAAAGTCATCAAAGATGATGGCTTTTCCTTTATGACCCTTGGCACCAGAACAAAGAGCCTATTTTTGTGGGTTTTGGGGTTTCTAGCATAAAGGGAATAAAATGTTTAGGTAATGTTTGGATGGTTTAGAGACTGTATGTACATTAGTGATAGGTCAATTAATATCTGCACAGTTCAAAGAGGCAATTATTTTAATTTATAAGTCACTTCAGAGGTAGAGCGCTGCCATCCATTTATGTAGTTTTTACGAATAAGAGTGCTCATTGTTATGCGTTTGTGTCTGTGCATTTCTGCCGGTGTCATTCTATCTGGCCTGAATTTTCCGACCAGATCACATACCTCTGTGATTATGTATTTGTCTCTAGAGCACTGCCACATACATAAAGCATTGTATCTGCAATCTGACCCTTGGCCGAGACCACCCTCTTTTCCGAGTTTTTACTGTGCTAAGAGGTACCACCACGCACATTGTTGCTTCCAGAAAAGGACTTCTTACGTTACCCTCTAAATGGCAGAGTCTGGGAGCTAAGCCTCCCCGGGGGTGGGGAGGGGGTAGGGGCGGGGGTGCTTACAAAGCCTCTTGGTAATCATTCAAAAAGGAGAGAGGGCCAAAGTGATTTCTGGGCATGGTGGGCTTATCGGACACTTTGACAGTTGATGAGAAGTTCCCAAGTGGCAACACAGAGACTTCCTTTAAAACCATGTCATAAGCATCCCTTTATTTTGTCTTGTTTTTTACGATTACTGAGTGACAACAAAGTACCAAGCATAGTGCTCAGTTCTAGAGGAATAAGAGTATGTAAGACAGATACAGTCTGATGGGAGAGGCAAACTAGGAAGCTGGGCTAAGAGAATAGTCTGACGTTTGGGATAATGGGTAAAGTGTAAAGTACTGGAGAAGGTGTGGTGGTTGGAGAAGCTTCCAGAAGGAAGTAACCTCTCCTTCAGAGCTGAAAGATGAATATGTATTAGTCCAGTGAACTGCGGCGGGGAATGTTCCAGGCAGAGGGGTGCGAAATGGAGAAAAGGCCCAAAGGCAAGAGAGAACATGGTAATTTCAGGAAACCAAACTAAAAATGGCTGGTGTCTGGAAAGGAAGAAAAGTGAGGGGCAAGCAATGAAGCTCGAGATGTGAGCTCAGATAGGATTGCAAAATATTTTCCTAGTCATGTTAAAGAGTTGACTTTACCTAAGGGCATTGGCATGTAATGGTAATGCTTTAAGCTGGGGAATGATATGGTCAGATTAAGAAAACCAACAGGAGGAGACAGGAATGGCTTGGGAAGAGTAGAGGGGTTTGATAGTACGTCAGGGAAGATAGTACATCAGCAGGCCCAAGAACTGGAAAGAAGAAACTTATAGATGATGTTTAATGGAAATAAGAGAATTTAGTGAAGACTAAAAAAGATCTAGGTAATAATAAATTCACTTGATAACCCTTCCTATTGTATATACTCCTTCACTTTTAACTCTGCATACTTCTATGGCAAAAAAAAAAAAAGACAATTATATGATTTATATGCCTTCGGTTTCATTAATAAAAAATTACAAGTATTTATTGAGCATTTCTTACATGTCTGGCATTATTCTAGGTACTGAAGAAGGTACTGCAGACCAGAGATCATCTCTACCTTCAGCAAGTTTCATTTTAGTGATGGAGACAGACAGTAACAGGAAATCAAACGAGTTATTCAGACAGCAGTCAGTGCTGTGAAGATGAGGAATTATAAGGTCATGTAAACGGTCATGCCCGGTAGAAAGAAAGGACTCTGAGAAGGTGATATTTCCTTTGAGACCAGAGCAAAGAGGAGCCAGCTCTGAGAACACCAGTGGAGCAGGCATCCCAGTGGAGGGACCATTACTGGCCCTGAGATGGAAGTGATCACAACCTTCTGGGGAAGCAGAAAGCCAGTGGACGCACAGCACGGAGGGCCTTGGGAGCCATGGTAAGGTGCTTGGATACTATTCTGAGGGCAGTTTAGACCTTGGAATCAGTCTCTTTTTTAATTTAATTAATTGTATTGAAGTATAGTTGATTTACAATGTGTTAATTTCTGCTGTACAGCAAAGTGATTCAGTTACATATATATACACATATATATGAGAAAGAATATATATACTTATACATTGTTACATACATATATTCTTTTTCATATTGTGTTCCATTATGGTTTATCACGGGATATTGAATATAGTCCCCTGTACTATTCAGTAAGACCTTGTTGTTTATCCATTCTATATATAACAGTTTGCATCTGCTAATCCCAAACTCCCAATTCATCCCTCCCCTCCCCTCTTCTCTCCTTCTCCCTCGGCAGCCACCAGTCTGTTCTCTATGTCTGTGAGTATGTTTCTGTTTTGTAGCTAAGTTCATTTGTGTCATATTTTATATTCCATGTATAAGTGATATCATACGATATTTGTTTTCTCTTTCTGACTTATTTCACTTAGTTTGATAATCCCTAAGTCCATCCATGTTGCTGCAGATGGCATTATTTCATTCTTTTTTATGGCCGAGTAGTATTCTATAATATGTGTGTGTGTGTGTGTGTGTGTGTGTGTGTGTGTGTGTGTGTGTGTGTGTGTGTGTGTGTGTGTGTGTGTGTGTGTGTGTGTGTATATATACCACATCTTCTTTATCCATTCATCTGTCATTGGACATTTAGGTTGTTTCCATGTCTTGGCTTTTGTAAATAGTGCTGCTATGAACGTTGGGGTACATGTATCTTTTCAAATTAGAATTTTGTCCAGATATGTGCCCAGGAGTGGGATCGCTGGATCATATGGTAGTTCTGTTTTCAGTTTTTTAAGAAACCTCCATACTGCTTTCCATCAGGGCTGCACCAATTTACATTTCCACCAACAGTGTAGGAATGTTGCCTTTTCTTGGAGTCAGTCCCTTTTATGACTGGACATTGTTAAATCCATTCCAGTGTTTGGAATAAATAGTCCTTCTTGGAACTGTGGCCCATCCCAGGATTCACTGATGAAAATGTTTTATTACGAGATGTCTACTTTCTACCTTGGGATGATATCCCTTTCAGTGCAATGCACTTTGTGGAGAAAACAGATCAGATAGCCTAGGCAGAGCCTTCCCTGGTGCAATGATTATTTATGTCCAAAGATCAGGCTGCTGGACACTGACCAATTGTCAAGCCCTTTCTTGAAGGAAGAACAAAACAATACTGCACACATTCCCATTGCCCCACTTAGAGAGAACACATCCCACGTGAGTGGGATTTTTGCTCTGTGCTGGCCAGCTGCCTCGTCAATAATTAATTCAGTTCCTTAATCACAGGAAAAGTGTTTGGGAAGCTGAAGTAATGAGGAGAGGATGATCCTCAGGGACGTGTGTGCTCCGAGGACTCCCTACGCATTGCCCGCTTTCCTCCTGCCCCAGCACAGAATGATGGCAGAGGAGCGAATTTACCAGCAGACAGATGTGGATGTGTATGCTCACAGGGTTCCTCTCCCTACAGGTTCTGTGGCCTCGCTTTCCCGGCTCTGTAGAATGGAAATAACACTTGGCTCATAGGACTATGATGATAGGAAATTCTTTAGTCTTCGTAGAGTAGATTTTTTCTTGTTTACATGGCGGCTTTGCTTCATTTGGGCTCCACTTTTTTTTAAAAGCAGAATATCAGGCTTTATAGCCTGCCAACAAAGCATTGATATTTCTTTTGCAGCCACCATCTTTGACTGGAAATGAGAGCAGAATGTTATTAACTTGACTTCATTTTATCATCACCAAAGGGTGGCAGTTAATCAACGTGCTATTTATAAAGAAAACCTTGAGATTCTCTTTCTGATGAAAGACTTACCTAAAGGCTATGGCTTGTTATTGAAGTCGTATCAGTGCCTAGTAAAATTTAAAAATACAAAACAAGATGAGGGTTGGAGCGAGTTAAGGAGGAGAGGGAGGATTCTGGGAGAAGTTAAATTATGTTTGGCTCACATCCCTAACAAGTTACGTCATATTGTAATGAAAAGCTTCGCATGGTATTAAAAAACTTTTGTGAATGTACCATTAAATTATTTTTTGTATTCTGATGGCATCATTTCAATCACATTAAAATGGAGAACGTTTGCTGCTGTGACAGATATGATAATAGCTTTCTGCTGTGAACGGCGTTCAACTTTTCAAAGAGTTGTTTTTTGGGAGGGGGTACACTTCAGCATAATACTTTCCATCTTTTCCTTCTAAAGTTATGTTTAATGGCAGCTAATCTCAGTAAACAGAGGCAATGGGAGGCCATGTGATGTTGAAAGAACTATAGAAAAGGACTTGCTTTGTAATTAACTGCTAACACTTCATGAATGGAAATATAGTTGCACAGATGACATCTGGGCTCTGGAATTAGACCGAGATTCCACTCCCAGTTCTAACCCTTACAGCTGTATGACCTCAGGACAAGTTAAATATTATCTCTAAGCCTCAGTTTCCTTATCTGTAAAATGGAGATAATAACAATAGTATTTGCCTGGCAAGTTGTAATTAAATTTAAATCTATAAGCCTCCTAACAAGACTTAAAATGGTACCTGGTACATAGTAAGAGCTCAAAAAACATTAACCATTGTTAACATTAATTAACTGTGTTATTCTTAGCAGGTTGCTTTAGTAACCCAGATTTTAAGTTTCTCACTTGTAAAATAGAGGATTTGAGGTAGCATCAATGTTTCCCAAATTTAATCATTCGAACACAGCCTTCATAGTTTTTGCCATTTTGGGAGAAAATATCCATGAAATGTAGCCCTGAAAAGAATAAAGCCATACACACATATATTCAGTATATCTGTGTAAATCTGTAAATTGAAAACAAATCTGTAATTTAATATAGGTGCATTGGTTTTGATTTAATAGCACAAGGTATCATAATACCCATCTTTCCAGTGTGATATTGTAGAAGGTGTCGTCACTGAAGGCTTGACCCATTTATGAGCACATCAGGGCATCATATCTGTACCAAATGGATTACCAGTACCTTCTATATTTTAGGCTTATCTAGAGCAATAATACCTTGTTATCTTTTTGTTTCGGATATGCATTAAGATAGACACATGTGAAACCGATAAGTACAGTGGCTGAGAGCACAGACCTGGGAGCCAGACAGCCTAGGTTCAAATCCCACGTCTGCTGTTTGCTAGCGTTGCGATGATGGGCAAGACATTTAACATCCCTGTGCTCAGATTCCTCATCTGTAACATCAAAATAATAAGAACATTTACTTCTGACTGTTACTGTGATATCTTAGGTAATAATGGAAAGTGCTTAGAACAGTGCCTGGTACCAGCATCTAGTTAACGAACTTTGCCTACCAACATAGGCAAATGTCGCACTTCAACAAACACTGTCTTGGATCACCTTTATTTTGCACTGTGGTTCTGAAGTCTTTAAGGGTCCTCACACTTGGAGTAGACCCCTCATGCCTCTGGCTCAGATTTTTCCTTCTATAAAATTATTATAGTACTGTCTCCTTCTAGGTACTTCCTAAAAATTGGTAAGGTCTAGGATGGGTAATGGGTTTGTATTTGAATAGTTTTAAATCCCCCAACACTTGACAGTAGAAGATCCTGTTGTTAACTGGCAACCTGTGATTCTTTATCCTGAACAGAGGATCAATGTAAGAACCAAATGTTGGTTGGTGACTCTCCACTGCTTAAGCAAAACCACAAGGGAAAAGAAAGCCATTTCTCTCACTATGGCTTTTCTGCCAACAACATTGAAGAAAATGAAACATGACATGAATTCCATATGTCCAAATATATTACTATTCCATTTGGTTGTAAAAATATGTCTCTCTGGCCTACCGTATGTTTTTTTAACATCTTTATTGGAGTATAATTGTTTTATGATGTTGTGTTAGTTTCTGCTGTATAACAAAGTGAATCAGCTATACGTATACATATATCCCCATATCTCCTCCCTCTTGCGTCTCCCTCCCACCCTCCCTATCCCACCCCTCTAGGTGGTCACAAAGCACCGAGCTGATCTCCCTGTGCTATGCGGCTGCTTCCCACTATCTATCTCTTTTACATTTGGTAGTGTATATATGTCCATGCCAGTTTCTCACTTCATCCCAGCTTACCCTTTCCCCCTCCCCATGTCCTCAAGTCCATTCTCTATGTCTGTGTCTTTATTCCTGTCCTGCCCCTAGGTTCTTCAGAACAATTTTTTTTTCTTTTTTAGATTCCATATACATGTGTTAGCATACGGTATTTGTTTTTCTCTTTCTGACTTACTTCACTCTGTATGACAGACTCTAGGTCCATCCACCTCACTACAAATAACTCAGTTTCATTTCTTTTTATGGCTGAGTCATATTCCATTGTATCTAGGTGCCACATCTTCTTTATCCATTCATCTGTCAATGGACACTTAGGTTGCTTCCATGTCCTGGCTGTTGTAAATAGTGCTGCAGTGAACACTGTGGTACCTGACTCTTTGAATTATGGTTTTCTCAGGGTATATTGGCCTACCATATTTGAAACCCGAATCATTTATATCTCAGCCTCAAATCCTTCCTCTGAATCTTCACAGACATGCAACATGATGACATCCAAAATAAACATGATTCATTGAAAAATGTGAGATTTCTGTCTAAAAAGAAGCTCCACGAGGATAAGGGAGCCTCTGTGCTCAGAGATTGGAAGTAAAATATGCAGATGGGGTTAGTGTGGCAAATAGATCCCAGCCTTTGGATGTAGCGGGAGAAACTCAAGGGGACAAATCAAATGTTTAAATTACTCAAGTAGAATTATTGTGTGTTTAAGTATTATGTCTCAGATGAGAAAGGTTTTGTAATCACAGTGAACTGGTAATTACGCTCTCAGATACACTACAGCCAGTTTTAATAAGCCACGAGAGCCCCTGTACCTTTCAGCTTGAAGGCACTCAAGTTTCCTCTGGGTAACAGACAAGTTATTGTGTCAGAACTGTAAGCACGTGGACAAATCGAAAATAAGGCAGCAAAAAGGGTTGATAAGAAGGGAAGCCAAGAGCAGGGCATGTTGTTTTATCCCACATTGATTTTGTGTGGTTTGGAAAGAGATGATCCCAAGTCGAGAGAACATGTATGGTTTGGTTTCACTTTGTCTGTTACCCAGCTGACTACCTCTGGGACAAGAATTCCCTCTTCAGAGATTACCTCCTTCTCCAGAATCCATTTATAGGTTTCCAAGAGTGAATAGACCATGGTTGTGGTTATGGTCTGTCTGTTGCTAACAATATTTGGTAATTTTTTAGATAGGAAAGTCATAGTATACAGTATATGTTGCTAAATTAAAACCCATCCACGGGCTTCCCTGGTGGCGCAGTGGCTGAGAGTCCGCCTGCCGATGCAGGGGACGCGGGTTCGTGACCCGGTCCGGGAAGATCCCACGTGCCGCGGAGCGGCTGGGCCCGTGAGCCGTGGCCGCTGAGCCTTTGCATCCGGAGCCTGTGCTCCGCAACGGGAGAGGCCACAATAGTGAGAGGCCCGCATACTGCAAAAACAAACAAACAAACAAACAAACAAAAAACCATCCACTAAATTTGACATCATACTGGGCTTTGACTCATATCCGGGGTGTGTAACAGCCTCCTTCAGTACCTGTTTTGGAAACCAAATCTATCTTATAGACCTAGGTCAGATTATTAACTAGGATGAGAGTATCTTTCAGTCTTACTGCATCATCTTTTCACCAGTTTCCTTTCTGAGATGACCTCCTCCTTTGCTCCGCCCACCCTGCCGAGGCCTGGGCAGGTGAGACAGTGAAGGATTCTCTGCAGGCACCAGGTTCTTGACTGATTCTGGTTCTTCAGAGACACCCTCACCACCTTGCTAATAAAATTCCTGTTTTGCTTAACTTAGGCAAAGTCTATTTCTGTCTTTCCTACCCAAACGAGCCCATCTAATATGATACTAACCAAAATGTCATATGTATACATACATATATAATTACATTACTAAATATATTACATAATATATAATATACATTACTAAATATACCATATGTGTGTGTGTTTATGTGTGTGTTTAGTTGAGGACTTACCATGCTAGGCACCATTCTAAGCTCTTAACATGTAGCAACTTATTTATATTTACAAGTTTACAGAGGTACCCCTTCTCTGCCCACTCTTCTGTACTTCCATTTTCATTCCCTGCTTTATTTTTTTTTCCTGTTTTTCAATGTACTTCTCTCTTTCCAACATAACTTACCATATTCTTATTAGGTGTATTGTGTATCAATCTCCCCCCACCACTGAAACATAAGCTCACCGATGTGTCTCAAGTGCCCAGGACAGTCTCTGACGTATGGCAGGGGCTCAGTAAATATGTGTTTAATTAATTAAATAATGAATTAATGAGCTCATGCTACTATTTAGTTTATTATTAATATTCCTTTCAATCCTTAACCTCCTCCCACCTACCTTGCAGGACCTGCTTAAGTACAATGTTTGTTCTCCTCCGTAAAGCTTTTTTTTTTTTTTTTTTTCCTCCGTAAAGCTTTTTAAGCTTGGGCTAGATGTTCACATCTGTGCTCTGGTCCAGCAACAGGAGACTAGGTCAGATGACCTCCTGAGAGCTGTCTGGCCCTTGACAATCGAACTCAATTCCACTTAAATGTTCTAAAAGTAAGTTGTGGAGAAATTCTTTTCCTCGTCTTCTCCCTGATTGGAGTGCACATTTATCTAATTATTTTCTTGGTAGCTTGACCTAGCTTTAAAGGAGTCCCATGTCAGCTCTCCCGCATTTTCTCTAAGCACTCATTTTATAAAACTAAGAGACCAAAGACTCAGCTCTCTAGAGAATTAAATTGCGTTCAAATAAGATTAAGGATTTTTAACTCACAAAAGCAAGGACAATCAGAGGCTAACTAAAATGGGCAATTGTTCAGCAAACTAATCCAGACATGTTATTCACAAAGGGACTCTCAACAATTGGCCAGGGAAGAAAAATTCCCTGTGAAGGATTGGGTGGGCTGCACTGAGTTAGGGGAACCTTCTTCCTTCTAAGGCTTCAAGCCCAGTCACTCACTTCCTAGATGGTGAATATGTTTATTTTCTAAATTTAGTTGATTGTGTCCCAATATCCTCCCATTGAACAGGAGTAGATTAGAGCCTGAGAGCGCGAGCCCTAAGATTAGATCTTGAAAGCCAGGCACGATGGCTTGTTCCTCTAAGGAAGCGATGGATTGGTGACGTGGTGTCAGGAGTGGAGAAAGAGTGTTGATGTTGATCTAAGGAAGTTTGTCTGTCACCCCTAGGTTTAGAACATGGGTCCTTAACCACTTGTGGGCCATGGACTCCTTATCGGCATGTTTTTAAATGTGTAAAAAGGAGCATAAGATTGCAAAGCAAACTTACTATATTGAAATGCGTTTGTCAAAATATTTTTTTCAAAACAGATCAGTAATACATGTATTTATTAACACATTAAATATCAGGGCTGCGGTAGGCCTGGTAATTACTGTAATTTTAAAGTGGTGATGAGCTTAAATGATAGTGTGAAGTATCTCAACAGCTTTAATGTGATAGGAAAATATATACAATTTATATAAGTGATAAAGTCACAGGTACAGCTAATAATTCTGTGGTTGATTCTTTGGAATCATAATGGAAGGAAATGCTGAATTTCAGTTAGAGGTTAATGAAAATAGTGATGTAATTTCATGGATGCCCCCTAATGTCTACCCCAGGTTAAGAACTCCTGGCATCGAGATTGAAGTGAAACAGCCCATGAAGCTCCACTATTAAATATTGTATTCAACTTCATGGTGGGATGCCTACATTTGCTGACATTTGTTCCAACTATTACCCAGCCCCCTAAGAAAATGTTCTTGCTGGCTCACATCAACAATGAGAAAGATTTAAAAAATGGAAAAATATCAGTATCTGCCACATGTATTTTTTCTTTTTATGCCTTTATTTGTATATTTATTTTGGGCTGTGTTGGGTCTTTGTTGCTGTGCGCAGGCTTTCTCTACTTGGCGGCGAGCGGGGCCTATGCTTCATCGCAGTGTGCAGGCTTCTCATTGCGGTGGCTTCTCTTGTTGCAGAGTATGGGCTCTGGACTTGTGGTCTTCAGTAGTTGTGGCACACGGGCTCAGTAGTTGTGGCTTGTGGACTCTAGGGCACAGGCTCTGTAGTTGTGGCACACGGGCTTGGTTGCTCCGCAGCATGTGGGATCTTCCCAGAGCAGGGCTCGAACCTGTGTCCCCTGCATTGGCAAGTGGATTCTTTTTTTGTTTTTTTTAAGTCTTTATTGAATTTGTTGCAGTACTGCTTCTGTTTTATGTTTTGGTTTTTTTGGCCCCGAGGCATGTGGGATCTTAGCTCCCCGACCAGGGATCAAACCCGCACCCCCTGCCTTGGAAGGTGAGGTCTTAACCACTGGACCACCAGGGAAGTCCCGGCAGGTGGATTCTTAACCCGTGCGCCACCAGGGCAGTCCCTGCCACGTGTATTTTATGCTTAATGAAAAGGCCTCTTGACACTGCTGGACAAGAGCCCCAACTTGCCATAACAGAGTATTAGAACTCTGGCATTAGGGTGACCAACTTGTTCCACTTTGATCAGGACTGTCCGTGTTTTAAAATGAAGAGTCCCAGGCTGTAGGAACCCCTCAGTCCCTGGTAAACCTGGATGGTTGGTAGGTACTTTGGAGTCAGAAAGAACACTGATTTAGATCAACTTACTTGTCCCTGAGCCTTAGCATCTTCGTCTCCAAATGAGAATAAGAATATCTTTTCCACAAGGTTGTAATAAGGGTTAAATGAGTTTATGCATAGAAAAAGCTTAATCACGTTATAAGCACTCAGAAACCAGTGACTAGTATTATTATTGCCACGGCTGCTATTTCCCCCTGCCTGACTCCATCCTTCAGAAAGAATCTCACCTTCCTCTCTGCCTTTGTACATTGTAAACAGTCCTCAGGCCACTCCTGAACTCTACTTTTTCATGAAGAATTAATTTGCTAACATCACATGCAGTGATGAAATAGTACATTAGGTTGAACTGTATGAAAGTGACAGTTTTATAAGTCAAAAACAGTCCAGTACTGATAATGTCATACAGTTCAACCTAATGTGTGTACGTATCAGGCACAGGGTGTGTCTTATAGGAGGCTGTCATTTCATAAATGTGGTCCTTTCTTCCTTAATGACTCTGATATTCATAGGCATCTTGTTAATTCATCCTCCTGTAATCATCCTAGGTTTTCAAAGAGACTTCAGATTTCATGTCATTATATTCTTTTAAATTAAGAGAATCTATTAAATGCTTAAGTAAAATGATTTTCTAAGCTTTCATAAACTGCATGTAAAAAATTCACAAACCAGAAGAAAAATTCTTTAGTTTTGGAACTATGTGTTTGCTCTAGACACAGTTGCTCTTGTGTATCCCTTGCTTTTTGGCAATGAATAATATACCGCCTTGCCTTCTTCTTTATCTTATGTGCATGTGTCTTGGGCCTAATCTTCACCATGTTATATTCCACTATATCTTTTACAATACCCAGTGTTAGAAAGAAACACATTAATGGTAGATAATTGAAAAGGGGACTTTAAATGCCATAGAAACCAAATGGGAAGTTTACATCAGTAAGGTGTCAGGCTCAAAGGAACATCATTAAAGAGAAGGGCCCCAAGTAAATCTCTGGAGCAGCTCTGACCAGGATGGTAACCCCTAGCCTCATGTGGTTATTGAGAGCTTGAAATGTGGCTGGGCCAGATTAACATGTGATGTAAATATAAAATACGTACTATATCCCAAAGACTTAGGAATAAATAAAGGACATAAAATATGTTCTTAATAATTTTACATGTTGAAATGATAGCAAGTCGGATGTATTGGGTTAAATCAAAAATGTAATTAAAATTAACTTCACTTTTGACTTTTTTAATGTGGCTCTAGAACAGTGGTCCCCAACCTTTTTGGCACCAGGGACCGGTTTGGTGGAAGACAGTTTATCCACAGCCAGGGGTGTGGGGGAGGGGTAGGATGGCTCAGGCAGTAATGCGAGCGACAGGGAGCCATGGGGAGCGGTAGATGAAGCTTCGCTCACTTGACCGCCGCTCCCCTCCTGCTGTGCGGGCCGGTTCTTAACAGGCCGTGGACCCGTAGCGGCCTGTTAGGAAATCACCCAGATGCCTGTCCAGAGATGAGTGGATAAATAAAATGTGGTATATACATGCAACGGAATATTATTCAACCTTAAAAGGAAGGAAATTGTGATACATGCAGCAACATGGATGAGGCTTTGAAAAGTACTTCATGCTAAGTAAAATAAGTCAGACATCAAAGGACAAATATTATGTGATTCCATTTACATGAAGTACCTAGAATAAGCAAATTCATAGAGACAGAGAGTAGAAATCGAGGTGACCATGGGCTGGGGATGGGGGTATTTTAGTATTTAAAGGGTAAGGAGTTGCTCTTGTGGGTGATGAAAAAGTTCTGGGGATGGATAGTGGTGATGGTGAATGTACTTATTGCCAATGAATTACACCAATTATAAAACGGTAAATTTTACCACAATTTTTCAAAGTTCTCAGGTGGCTTACATTGCATTTCTTTCGGATAGAGTTTAGAGTTTAAACTGGCTCTAGAGTTTAATGAAGAGCCAGGCAAACATGGCCTTCTATCTGCAATACTCGCAGAGTTTGAGAGCTCAGCCTTTGGAGTCAGATGTTAGGATTCAAGTTCCAGAATCTGTTCCTGACCAGCTAAGGAACCTTGCGCCATCCCAGCATCACTCACCACCTCAGTTTCCTCATCTGCAAAATGGGGATTATAAAATGTACCATATAGGGTTGCTGTAAGTCTAAAAGACATATATACATTGAGTAATATGAACATAAGAGGCAATACTGAATGAATGGTACACATTGTCACTATAGATGGAAGCAGGATCTTCCATTTTTATTGATAGCTAGCAGTTTTGCTAACATCTGAGGGATAATCCAAAAGGCTCAACAGAATTCCACTTACCCGAGTGAAGCCTAGTCAGTAAATGTGATCCCCTTTGCTGGGACTGTGGGGAAAGAGCTCAGTTCTACTCTAAAGAAAGAGTTCATTTAGAACGTCTCTTATATTTTTGTCTGTAAGTGTATCACCTCATAATGTATAATATGCATTCCTAAAACATATCCTGTTGGGCGAAAGTATGCACTGAAAATAACTAAGACTATGGAGCAAATAATGTTAGGGGCAGACCACCTCAAAACCTACACTGTTTTGCAACCAGAGCACTAACAAAAACAACGGGTCCACTGGGAAATAACTTAGCCAGCCAAGGCGGGTGATCCAGCTTGGCTGGAGGTGGCCACAGCGTATCTAGAAAATGCACACTCACACACATGCACACCTGCACAAAGAAAGTGGAAATGCTTGGCAGTGCCTTAGCTGGAGCAGGGCTGGCAGGTGCAGAGACAATGTGGATGGAAGCGGATCCCTGCCATTAAGGGAGGAAGTACAACCTCCCCTGAGCTAACAGCTGAGTAAGGCTGTTACATGGCTCGAGAAGGAGCCCAGGTGTGGGGCTTATATTAAAATACTCTATAAAAGCAACTGAAAGGTTCACAGCTGCCAATACAGCAGGCCAAGTTGAGGACATTTTCCTTTCCTGCTAAAGGTTTTCATTGGACTCCTGCTAATCCAGTTCCCCTTGCCTAGGGGAAAAAGAAAATCACATATGATCCAGTATGTCTTCTGCTATTATGTAGGTAGCTGTCCCCTCTTATAATAGAATATGACCTAACTCATATTTCGGAGTCATACATGTCTATATTTTCTTTGTGCCAGGGACAGGGCTGTATACATTGTCCTGTCTGAGATTCAGCTGGCGTAATTGCATCCATTATAACGTTGATTCCCTTGCTCAAAGATCCCCGGCAAGTAGGTAGCACTAGGATTTACATTAAGTGTACTTATCTCAAAGCTCATCCTCTTAACTACTACACTCTATTGCCTCATCATTTTAGGCCATTTAGGTGATGACAAATGTGACCAGATACTTTAGCAGATTTTAGGCTTAGCCTTGCCTAAGCTCACCCCTCAACATACTTCCCTTCCTCTTTCTGAATTCACCTAGTGTGGTACTAGCAAAGAGAGAAGAAATGATTCAGGCATACTGCTTCTCAAAAGTACTTGGGGGAAGTGGCAGGTATAATGTCATCATCTAAGATCTCTACCTCTGAGGCTATAATTGTGAGTTTATCTTCTGTCAGGTATGAAAATGAAAATCATTAAGCTGTAAGTTTTCTGTGTTCTACTAAGGTTTCAAATGGTGAGCTCAGTGGAAGAGTGTCCAAGCGGAACTGGGTATGCCCCAATGGCCAGATCAGATACTGTTAGGATTCGTAATATGGAAACCAGTCTTGAAAGCTAGTGCAGACTCCGATGGAAGAGATTCTTGGATGAAATTCAGAACTTGCTTCCCCTCCTGGGATATTCAGTTAATAAATACATAGCAGCCATACTGGTTATTAAGATATTAGGTATTTCTGTACTGGTGGGTAAACAGTCACTGCCTGAATCCTCCACATGCCTCTCTTTACTACCTTAGCTTCCCTTCCCCTCCTCCTGGGTCCCTCCAAACCTCCTTATTCCAGAAACTAAATGCCTGGCTTCCTAAGGGAGCTCTGGTTCTTTAGGTAGCATCCGTTCTCACTGGCCAATGCCTAACCGTACTGCTTCTTAAATATCTCCACATTCTATAGCTAAAGAATTAGCTTAATTCCTGAGATCTCAGTTGCCCATCTTTATATTGATGGGATAGGAAGTATAGATGGAAATGAGGATTTGGAAAATAACCTGACCTTGCTGAATGATTCATCTATTATTTTGAGTATAAGAATGTTTTTTTAAAGAGTTTGAATTCGTTTATAGAAAGTCTCTAAATCAAGAGTTGCAAACTCCTGTGGATTGGCCAAATTTGGACTGCAGGTGGGTTTTTTTTAATGGCCAGGAATGTATAAAAATACTGAATTCGTATTTTAAGCCAAAAAAAAAAAAGGGTTCATCCCAGCTACCCTCTTGTCCTACTGTTCAGTTGTACATTTAAAATCCCATCCTGTTCCCTGAAAGCGTTCAAATTTGAAACCCCTGTTCTAAATTCATACAACACCATCTCCATTCTATTAGTATTTACTCATCATCCCATCATACCTGACATCCCATCCCAGTCTATAACTTGAGGTGTAATGTTTCTATTTTGTTTAAGAAATGGATGCAAAGCTACATTCAGAGGTAGCCAATTAAGATTAATTAAACATTTCACCAGACTTAACAGGTCTAATTAGATTTGATTCATCTCTAATTTTATTACCAGTGAGCATATCTGGATGACTAAATTATATCTCCTTAACTTCATGGGAGAGAAATCCTCGTCTCTTCCCCCTGGGCTTTTTTCCTCCCTGTAAGGGATGGGATGGTGAGTCCTCATGCATGTTCCCCCTGCCTCCTGGTGCCATTAAGAAAAGCCCATCTGAGAGCTGAGGACGGAATCGGGGGCCTGGGGCAGCTTCTGGCTTTGGGCCATCTCCCTGAATTATTCATGTGGAGCCAGGGAGGGTAAGTGTCCAGCCACAGAGATCCAGAACCAATGCCAAGGGGGAGACGCTGGTCTAAAATAACTGAGGAAACGACCACTGGCGCCACTGACTTGGAAGCTCCAAGAAGAACCACATGACTTCAGCTCAGGTCCAGGTGGCCCTTGACCCACTCCCCCCAGCACTCTTGTGTTAACTATGAAAGGAGCTCTGAGGCGCCAAGATGTCTCTCTGACCTGCTGTAAACCTGGTCCTTTGTGTTACTCCTCTCAGCAACCCTGCAAGAGGTTTGGGATTTTTCAGAATAAACAGCAATCCCCAACCTCTAATTTTCCCCTGGCTGCACTCTTGTAATTATCCCATTGGTGTTAAGTTGATTGTATGTTTTTAGTAGATTTACTGAGTACCTATTAAGCACAAAGCACTATGAGAGTCCTGGTAGGGAGATGCAGAGGGGAACAGGTTGCAGATCTTGATCTTCAAGCATAATAAGTAAGTTTCATTTGGAGTCAACTTGATGGTTGCTGTTGGAAGTGATGTCTTTTGAAGAATTCTAAGGGTCCAAGGAGAATCAGTGGGAAATAACGCTGTGATCAAGTCATGATGTCTCCTCTGGCAGAGCACAGAAGGGTGTCACTCCTGACCAGCAGCCTAATAAGGGAAATAACACTCTTGTCTAGTGGTCCATTCATCTATAATGTCCTGCATAACAGAAAAAAATAACCACTACCGTATAGTCACTGCCATTTACTCTGTACTGTATACAAGCAAGACATTAGGTAGGTGCCTAATACGCATTTGCTCTCATATTTTAAGAATATTTGGCATTGTTTCACCTCGATCACTAATGACTACTTTTAGACCTGTGATTTGACCTGTGTGGTCTGTATGGTTATCCTGGCTCTAGAGGCACAAACCCTTACATTTTACTGTGTGGTATAGGAAGAGTGCGTTAGCAGTTCGAAGGCTCAGATGCTAGTAAGCCGTTTCCCATCTACAGTCCTCATTTTCCAAAGTGTAAAATTTTAGGGACAATGTGATGATTTCTCAGGTCCCTTTCAATTCCACAAGTCCTCTGAGGAAACCTAGCTCACTTCACTGATGTGTGGATGGACTTAAAGTAATTAACAGAAAATGACCCAAACCATACGCATTTTCCTCTTCCATAAACATCCAAGAGGCTTAATTGTTTGCTGTCATCCCAAGAAGGGAAAGGGATGCTGTTGGAGTAACCCCATGCAATCCATCTGGGTAGATTTTGGAGTCTCCTGGGTTTGGGAATGATATGTTCAAGGAAATTGCCTAGGGTACAGTGACCTTAGTACGTAAAGTAAAACGAGAGTTATTTGTCTCTAGTAGCTGTGACCAGGTCACTGAAGGTATGCAGGGGGAATATGTTCTGATAAAGGCTACAAAATTGTTAACACTTTTAATTATGTTTGGGGCACACAGCATTATAGAACCAGCCGAGTTGGCATTATTGAAAACCTTGTCAGCTGCCATTCAGTGACTCAGCCAGCCAAGGAAGCTCTTGGGAAAGTTTGCTCATTTCTTTATTCAGGTTGTTTGTCTATCCATGTAATTTTAGAAGTATTCTTTCGAAGAATCCAACAGCCGTTAATCCTAACAAACAATAGCTTTTAAATTCCAGACTACCCTTTATCACATACAGTTAAGGTAGTAGTGGAGACTCTCCTAGTTATATTTTTCCATCCTTTCCAGAATACAGTTTTGAGGAAACACAGAGGTATTTGAAATACGGAAGCAGGAAGATATAGTCATTTTTCAGATGCATATCCTAGGTAGTATTCATTAGTTAAACCATGTTGAGAAACGCAGTAAAACTTAAAGACCTAGAGGATGTTAATTTGTTTTATATTATTTTATTTTGCTACATATTTTTATTTGAGCTTAACTCACAATTCCTTATGTTAAATAGAAAAGGTTTTAATAGCTACAACATTTTTGGTATAATATTATATTATGTAGGTAGAGGAAATAAGTTTACATCACTACTTATATTCTAACAGTAATAGGAGAGAAAACCCCCAAAACTTGCTTTGGTAAAGTCACACATTGGTAATTGTGCCAGGGAGTTCATGCTTCAGAATGCCAAGTGTAAGTAGAGGCTGACCTATGATGAAATGTTTAATTTCATACCACAGAACCCAGTGGCATCCCATTAAAAACAGTCTCTTGGTGTTCAAATGTATGAATCAAACATAAGGGTTGGGGCTTCCCTGGTGGCACAGTGGTTGAGAGTCCGCCTGCCAATGCAGGGGACACGGGTTCATGCCCCGGTCCAGGAGGATCCCCCAATGCCGCGGAGCGGCTGGGCCCCGTGAGCCATGGCCGCTGAGCCTGCACATCTGGAGCCTGTACTCCGCAACGGGAGAGGCCACAACAGTGAGAGGCCTGCGTACCGCAAAAAAACAAAACAAACAAAAAAAAACATAAGAGTTGTCTTCCCCAAGAAATTTTCTGAAGAAGTAGCTCATGAGGCAGAGAAGCGAGTTTTATTTACCTCCTGTGAACATTCTGCTCAGCTACGCAGCCAAGGAGAACCCAGCATAACCATCCAAAGAAAAGCCAAATGGGGAATAGAAAAACCTGAGAAAGAAAAAGCCATCTCTTTCTTTCATAGTATCCTATTCTTTTCTGCCGTCATCCACTTGCCCCATCTTCTGATCCCTCAGCCCCTCGTGAACTATAGAGAGAAGTCAACTGCATGAATATTAAGTGAACAGCCAGGAGTTGCTGGATTTGTCAGTCTCTACCCAGTCAAAAGTAGGTGTCTCAGTTATCTATTCCTGCATCCAAAGCTTGGTAGCTTAAAAGAACTATCTTATTTGCTCATAATTTGAGGTTAGCCCTTTGGGCTGGGGTCGGCTGGTGGTTCTTCTGTGGGTCTCATCTGGTGTCATGCGTGCAGCTGCAGTTAACTAATGGTTCAACTGGAGCTGGAGGTTCTGAGATGGCCTCACTCACGTGTGCAGCATTGGGTGCTGGTTCTAGCTTGGCTCATATGTCTGCAGGATTGCCTGGGCTTTTCCATATGGTAATAGCATTCTGAGAGATAAGCCCCAGTGCCATGGGGTTTTCAAGCTTCTGCTTGCATTACATGTTCTGATGTCCCATTGGCCAAATCCAGTCAAATGTCCAAGCCCGGTCCATGTGGGAGGGGACTGCACAAGGGCATAGCCGCAGGAAGGCATGATTCACTGGGGGCCATACCTATCACAGTAATCAAGGGTAAATGGCAGGAAAAAAGCTTGTTCTAATTGACCTGGGTGGCATGGCTCAAGGAACAAGGGAAGCATGCTCTAAGACTTGGGATACTGCCTCTAGTTTGGCTTTAGAAAACACTAGATGGAATGATGCAGGTTTTTTTTTTTTTTTTTTTTTTTTTTTGAAATGCAGGGAGGTTCTCAGCCCTGCTTTGAAAAACTGGCTTGTTCAAAACTAATTGGGTCTTTCCAAAACATTCACTTACCTAAGCCAACCTAAGGACAAAGGGAGTCTAGGCTCTGTTGTCCTTGATTACTCTTTTCTGATGGTCTGAATTCATTTCCAGATATTTCCCAAAGCACCTGCTGTGTATGGTAAAAGCAAACCAAACAAAATCCCTTGTTTATTCTTGAGCAAATTCATGGAGTGCTCTTGCTGTGTGAGCAGAAAGAAATAAGTCAAATGATTTAGAAGTCAATTATTTAAAAAGCATACAGTGGCATCAGTGACCTCTCCTGGAACTTCAAAATGGAGAAATTGCCTTGGTCTACTCGCTAGCTTGAGCAGCCCAACTAGGTAATGGACATTCTAGAACATACTTGCTTTTAAGAGAGGTGTCAAATGGACCATCTGTAAGATCAGAGAATCACAAAGTTGGAAAGAATCTCAGAAGTTTCCCTTTGCTAGTCAACTTATGGTCTGAATTATTCAAGACAAATGGACCATCATCCTATTTTAACGTCTTATACTGATGTTTGCCTCTTGCCAAATCCCTCTACCCTGCACACATCCTTTTCTATGATGTAAAAGAAATTGTAATATCTGACTCGCTTGATCCATTTATAAACCTACTTAAGATAAATGGAACTTCAGGATTGGCTAAATCCATACAGGTCTCGGTTGAGAAAGAGAGACAGAGAATGAGATAAAGACAGAGAAGGGAGGGGACCATTCATATGTACCATACCTTCCATGATCAAGCTAGTCATTTAATCTAAGATGCATGGACCTCTCCTAAAAATTTCCTCATGTATATAGTAACATCAGCAACAAGTTACACTGATTGAGTGATTGAGTGCTCATTGTATGCCAAGGAATGGACTGAGTGCCTTGCAATGTCAGCACAGAAACTGTTTCAGGCTGGGTTCACTTTGAACAGTTAGCTCCCCAACAGATGAGGGAAATCTTCAAAGAGAAATCAGAACCAATAAGGCAGCCCTTAGGGACCAGGCCAGTGCCAGCCCTGTGGTGTTATGGCAAAATGGAAAGCCACGGAGGAGGAAGGAGATTTGCAGTGCTCCTTATACTTGTGGAGCGTTTTCCCCCTGAAAAACACCTGAACATACAGACGTTTGCACACAATTCTAGGAATTCTTACAGAGACCCTGAAACCTAATCATAGGCAGCTTGGACCTCCTGGGTTACGACAAAAAGAGACGGGAGGAGAAAGAGTCTGATTCTTACTAGAAGCCTACTTTATCGCAGGCATTTGACATACATATAAATACACCTTCACAGTGGCCATGAAAGATAGGGGTTGTGGTCCCCATTTAGCAGATCCAGAATCTGAGATTCGCTGAAGTTAAACATCCACAGGGATCACATGGCTAGCAAGCACTAGGCAGGCATTCAAAACTGTTTCTTCCTGACCTCCCAGTCTTAACATTTGAGTCAACCACTAGAAAGAGAGAGACAGAGAGCCTAAAACACAACAGGGATGGGCATTTTTATAAGAGATCATTGATATTAGAAACTATGTAAATATCTCACGATAGTTACTGTTAAATATACCACAGTTCACCCATACAGTGGAATACTGTGCATCATTAAAAGCCGTATTTTCAGAAAGTATGTAATGATTTGAGGACACAATTGCAAGGTCACAGAAGCAGGATTCAAATATGTGTATTCATCATAGCCTGTGTGTGTATGTGTGTGTGCGTGTACAAACATATACACATTGGGAAAACTTGATGATGGGAAAAGAAGTGATTTTTGTCTTTTTAGTCATACATCTTTGTATTATAATGATTATTTGTTATTTTTATAATCAGGAAATAGTCACTCTTTTTAAAAGTTGAAGTATAGTACTTAGATGTTCAAACTGTCTTCTAAAGCACAGAATAAAGGAGCTAGAAGAGATATAGCACAATCCCATTTTTTCCCTTTAAAAATTTTTTTAATTGAATTTTACAAATTAATATATTACAATATTATATAGTTTCAATATTATATTAGTTTATAATGTTATATTAGTTTCAGGTATACATCATAGTGATTCAGTATTTATGAGGATTATACTCCATTATAGGTTATTGCAAGATACTGGCTATAATCCCGTGTGGTATATAGTATATCCTTGTTGCTTATTTATTTTCTACATATTAGTTTGTATCTCTTAATCCCATGCCTCTAATTTGTCCCTCCTGCCTTTCCTTTACCCTTTGGTAACCACAAGTTTGTTTTCTATATCTATGAGTCTGTTTCTGTTTTGCATATACATTCATTTGTGTGTTTTTTTAGATTCCACATATAATTGATATCATACAGTATTTGTCTTTCTCTGACTGACTTATTTCACTAAGCATAATATTCTCTAGGTCCATCCATGTTGCTGCAAATGGCAGAATTTAATTCTTTTTTTATGGCTGAGTAATATTTCAGTGTGTGCACACGCACACGCGCGTGTGTGTGAGTGTATGTCACATCTTCTTAATGCAGTCATCTGTTGATGGGCACTTGGGTTGCTTCCATGTCTCAGCTATTGTAATAGTGCTGCTATGACCATTGAGATGTATGTACCATTTCAAAGTAGCGCTTTTGTTTTTTCTGCATATGTATCCAGGAGTGGAATGCTGAATCATATGGTAGTTCTATTTTTAGTTTTTTGAGGAACCCCCATACTGTTTTCCATAGTGGCTGCACCAATTTACATTCCCACTAGCATTGTACAAGCATTCCCTTTTCTCTGCATCGTCTCCAACATTTGTTATGTGTAGACTTTTTGATGATAAGCATTGTGGCAGGTGTGAGGTGATATCTCATTGTTGCTTTGATTTGCATTTCTCCAATAATTAGTGATGTTGAGCCTCTTTTCATGTGCCTATTAGCAATCTGTATGTCTTCTTCAGAAAAATGTCTATTCAAATCTGCCCATTTTTTGATTGGGTTGTCAGTTGTTGCTGTTTTTTATATTGAGTTGTGTGAGCTGTTTGTATGTTTTGGATATTAACCACTTGTCAGTCGCATCATTTGCAAATATTTTTTCCCATTCCATAGGTTGCCTTTGGTTTCCTTTGCTGTGCAAAAGCTTATACGTTTGTTTAGGTCCCATTTGTTGATTTTTGCTTCTATTTCTTTTGCCTTAGGAGACTGATCCAAAAAATATTGCTACGATTTATGTCAAAGAGTGTTCTGCCTGTGTTCTTTTCTAGGAGTTTTATGGTTTCCATTCTTACATTTAAGTCTTTAAACTATTTTGAGTTACTTTTATATATGCTATGAGGGAATGGTACAATCCCTGTTTAATGGTGGGAAGACTAAGGCCACATAAGCGTAGCCTAAAATCAAGTAGCACTTGCATAATATTGGTGGAGATGTTGTAATTCATAGTATAGTCTTTTATTTTTTCTTTTTACATGCTTTGTGAAGAAGTACAACCTTATCTGGAAACATTGAAACAATGTTTTTGATCTCTCTGGTTACCATGTGTATGTGAACTCTAAAGTAGGGCTCTGATCAGAAAGACAGATTGCCCAGATCCCTGCAAACTCTCTGTCTTCTGTCCCTCAGTACGTCTCGCCAAAGGGACATCTAGTGTTACCCCACCCAGGATTTGAAACCAAGAGAACAGGGATTCCGGCTTCTATTCTGAAAGGCAGTTTACTGAAGGCAATTTACTGGCTCCTTCCCTTGGAATCTCCCTCGAATACTCATTTTCTAGAGCCTGAGCCAGATTCAAAGCAAAACACCCCACTTCTCAGCAGAACCCACCAGAGACTTTTTCTGCCAAAGGTTTACAATGGATGGATTTCAGCCTCTGGGGAATATTCAAATATGTGTACAATTGTGTCCCTAATTGCTGTAAATATTTACATTGTCCTTATCAGTAGATTATATATTTATTTAGAACTATGATTTACAGTGCTCTCCCCTAATTGGGAAATGAAACAGCTGTTTGGCACTTAAAAGAACATGTCATGTCCCCTTTGACTGATCACTTAAAGAGGACAGGGATTATAAGTATTTACTTAAGGATTTCTAAAGGAGGGCTGACCAGATCTAGGCAGAATGAAAATGATTTCTCAGGAATGTTCTGCTACAACAGATTATAGAGATATGTGGGGAGGAGTGATGAGTGGAAGAGCAGGTCCTTGGGATTAAATGGCATTTGTCATCAATTTTAATGGGACTGGACAGTGGTGTAGTTGGTATTTCAATTTGAATGGTGCTATTTACTTGGTCAGGATCCTTGCTGCTGAGTATGTAATGGTGATTATGTAAGTCTCAGGGTTACTCCTTGATTTGCTGACTAGTTTGCCAGTGAGCTGCTCAGGAAAGCTCTTCAAAACTGTTTATTCCAAAGGGGAAAAAGATACCTCTTTTAAGTTATATTTGCCAATAATTTAAATTATAAAAATGTTTTAAAAAGTCAAGTTTTTAAGATAACTAATTTGTATTATATTATCTTGGATGCAAATGGAAAGGAAAGACTTAAAACTAAGTTTTTTTAAAAAATTAAACTAGATGTAAAGGCAACATTTCTGCTTGGATTTACCTGTAGGAACTATAAAGTGCATGATGAATGTTGGCTTTTTCTGGCATTGCCCACGTAAAAATATATTGCTTATGTATGAAAAAGTGACAACTGTGTGGGAAAAAACTTAAAGTGAGTTCACCCTAAGCGTAGCTGTGTTAACACAAGAGGAAAGATTGCATTTACTAATGCCATATCTAGTTAACAGGGTGTGAAGTTTAATTTTAAAATCCTATACAGTTTATTGCATACAAATGGGGTCAGTTAAAATAAATTTCTTAAAGCATAGCAGATTTAAATAGATTTATGTCAACATAGCTTTTCAATCCACCAGCATTATCAAATTATTCCATATTATCTTCAAGGGGAAATGGACCCAGTGGTTAACATAGTTTAGCGCTCTACTTTGAAGGGTGGGAGGAGGTAGGGGTCGTGTATGGAGTGCGGAAATAACTCACCACTTTAGTCCATGGTATTAGACATTTTTGAATAATAGCCAAAGAGTTCTTGTCAGTTTCAGGAATTTACTGAGTACACACTTTCACTTTTCAGAAGTGGGCCTGGAGTCAAACTCTTAATAGAATCAAACTCTTAATAGAATGAAATAGTAAGTCAGTGTCAGAGACTCCAGAAATGACTTGAGGGCTCTCTGTAGAATTTCCACATACGAGGAATGTTCAAAAGAGTCAATAAAAGTAAACTATGGAGCCAAACAGTCATGGCGGGAAATGTCCACTTAAAGATTGCCAACAGAAAAGATAAGCATGTGGACCTTCAAATAGTGATCGAGCAATCAGGCATGGGTGAAGGCATAGCAGAGTGATTCCCAAGGGGGTTCCAAGTTAACAGTTCTGGACCAAAAGCCAGGCTCTTCTTCTTACTTAAGTTGTGACCTGAGACAAATCATGTCAGTTTTCTCAAAGTGATTTATTTTATCTCTGCTGTGAGTACAGTAGCACCAGATGCCTCCTTTGCACAGGTTGATACAGTTGATACAGCTGTAAATGTTACACTTCTTTCTGTGATCTTTGCTTAATATTTGTCTTCTCTTTTACGGTACGCGGGCCTCTCACTGTTGTGGCCTCTCCCGTTGCGGAGCACAGGCTCCGGACGCGCAGGTTCAGCGGCCATGGCTCACGGGCTCAGCCGCTCCGCGGCATGTGGAATCTTCCCGGACCGGGGCACGAACCCGTGTCCCCTGCATCGACAGGTGGACTCCCAACCACTGCGCCACCAGGGAAGCCCTGTCTTCTCTTTTAGACATCAAGTTCCTTTGCTCACCCTTACATTCCCAGCATCAGTCACATGCCTGCCACACAGCAAACATTCCATGATGATTTGTTGAACAAGACCTTATTTCACTAGAAAATTATGGAGAGCATATGAAACAACTTGTGTAGAGTAGTTAGCCTTGCGCCTGCACTAAGTCTTCAGTGCATGTGAGACACCCTTATTGTTGTTGTTGTTTGCATTGGATAAATGTCTGTTAAATAGAATATTAAATGCCAGGCTCTTTTAGGATAAAGCTCACCAGGTAACTCAAATCTGAGGGCACTAAGAAACTACATTTTATTAGTTCATTTTGTACTGCTCAAGCCTAAGGAAACCACTAAAATTTGGCTTCTAAGCTGCAAAGGCAATTCATCAGTTTACAATAGAAGATATATTATTTTCTAGTGGTCAGGACTTCGTGAAATCAATGTCTTTGGAACACAGAAGTAGTTCCAAAAGTTGCTTGTAAGCTCTGAATCAGAGCAAAGGGAGCTATCTCTATGGTCTTGTAGGACAT
Organism: Delphinus delphis; assembly: GCF_949987515.2. Lineage (NCBI taxonomy): Eukaryota > Metazoa > Chordata > Mammalia > Artiodactyla > Delphinidae > Delphinus > Delphinus delphis. Next base: position 79,065,895 of record NC_082692.2, on the reverse strand, counting down.
GTGATGTGAGCTGGAGACTTACCCTGATTCTACCATTCTGGTACCTTTCTGGTGGCTGGGAAGTTTGTATCCACCAAGTAAAATCTGTCTGTCTGTCTGTCTCTTTCTCTCGCACTTTCTGTCCCCTTAGAGAATAAAGGATAAATACGACAGTTCTTGGGGCTTCCCTGCTGGCACAGTGGTTGAGAGTCTGCCTGCCGATGCAGGGGACATGGGTTCGTGCCCCGGTCCGGGAAGATCCTACATGCTGCGGAGTGGCTGGGCCCGTGAGCCATGGCCGTTGAGCCTGGACATCCGGAGCCTGTGCTCCGCAGTGGGAGAGGCCACAGCAGTGAGAGGCCCGCGTACCACAAAAAAAAAAATACGACAGTTCTGTCCATATATGTATAAAACAATTTTGAAGCTGAAAGGAACCTCAGGGAGCGTCTGTTTTCCTAAACCCAACACCTATATTATAGATGATAAAAGTGAGTCTTGAAGAGGTGACTTTCCCAAGGAAATATAGCTAGCTAGATAGATGATAACAAAGCAAGGGCCTGACCCTCGTTTCCTAGTGAACTTTTACTCTTTCCAGTTCACAATTCTGCTTTATCTAACATTCCCTAATGTTGTAGTCTGGAAAACAGACCCTCAAACAGTGTTCACGTCTTAGTCCCTAGTATCTGTACATGTTGCCTTATGTAAAAAGTAAAAGTGTGAGTAAAAGGTGAAGGGAGAATCTTGGGATGAGAGATTATCCTGAATTTATCAGGGTGGGCTTTAAATGCAATCACATGTATGTTTATGAGAACTAGGGAAAGGAGGATCAGAATACACAATGGAAAAGGTGATGTGAAGACCTAGCAGAGAGAGATTTGAAGAAGCTGGCCTAGAAGACTGGAGTGATGCGGCCACAAATCAAAGAATGCTGGCAGATACCTGGAGCTGGAAGAGGCAAGGAATGGATTCTCCCCTAGAGCCTCTGGAGGGAGAAAGGCACTGCCAACACCTTGATTTTGGCCCATTGATACTGATTTAAGACTTCTGGCCTCCAGAACTATGAGAGGATCAGTTTCTGCTGTTCTAAGGCACGAAGTTTGTGGCAATTGGTTACAGCAGCCATGGGAAACTTATATTCCTATGAAAATGGACGTCATATTTTCCTAGTTAAAAGTTACTGATTTATTTGCTGCCCGACATGGCTACAACGTTAACAACAGTACTGCTTCAGAATTAAAACTTAAGTGAATGCCTGCTTTATAGCAGCATTTAACCAAATCCTACTGCTTCCCTAGTAGTTTTGAGCAAATAAAATCTGGACTAATGTGATTTCATTGGCAAAAAAAAAAAATTATAGATTTATGATATGACCACAGGGCAAAATATTTCATACATAGACCATCCTGGAAATTGCACACAATTCTTTGTCCAAAATCACCGTTTATAATGTCTCACAGTTAATTGGACTACAGTTTGTTTTGTATTTCACATATATTTTGAAGGGATTCTTGCTGATAAGATTTTTTTAGCCGGGTTTAGGAAAGAGCCGTCTTTGATAAGATGATAATCTACATACATAGATTATCATTTGGTATCTAACTTTTTCAAAAAACTAATTTCATGATACTGTATTGATTTTATTAGCTTTAGTTTCAGAGAATGGTATTTTTTAAACTTCCTCCAAAAGCTAGACATACACCATTTGGGAGAACTGCAATCCCTAGATACTCCCCGTAGCAATAACATCTCATTGTCTTCCCATGTGTGGATTTATCCATTGCATAATCTTGTCTTGCATGTAATTGGCTGGTATTTTTTTTACCTTAAAGAAAACAACTCTCTTTTAAGCTTAAATCTTCAAAGTGTGCGAGCCAGCACTGGGAAGGACGGGTTAGTATTGGCTGTAGATTAGTAAGCCACCCCTTAGTTTTATGAGGAAGTACAATTATTTCAGGTAGGTGACAGAATAAAAGGGTGCGTATTGTTAACACCAGGTGTTAGTCTAAATAAATGTTAGCCAGGAGTAGAATTTTCAGTCGCCGATACGGTATTGGTCCAAAAGCTTTTGTGATCATTAATACACACATATTTCTAGGGACACCGGATTCTTACTGTCTGGAGTTGGATTAATTTGCGTATGTGTTTATCAGAAATCCCCAGTTAGTAAATATAGTAGCAAAGCCATGGTAACTTTAATTCACTAATACAAAATTAAATACTGGGACCAAGTCTGCATGCTTATCTATCAGATATTTTACTAGAGGAACCAACAGAGAAAAATCTATCACTCACCACTAAAGTAGGAAAAAATGCTCCCAAACAACCGGGAAATAAATGAAGATGAACAGCAAGAATCATCTGTTAGTTGAGCCATAGGACATTGCCATCTTGTAGGTCAGAAAATGGTAGAATGATAGCAGTTTCTTATGATTCAGCTTAGTAGTTTGCTTGGAGTTGGTTGGTCTTGAATGGTATAAAAGCGATCCATTTCGAAGGTATGCCATGGACATGTCACTCCTTATGACCTATTTCCCCACTTTGTCCCTTTCAACCAATTTACCTTTCACAGGCCTAACAGAGCTGTTCTTATAGGACTTGGTGTCAAAATTTAAAGAGAGGGCTTCCCTGGTGGCGCAGTGGTTGAGAGTCCGCCTGCCGATGCAGGGGACGCGGGTTCGTGCCCCGGTCCGGGAAGATCCCACATACCGCGGAGCGGCTGCGCCTGTGAGCCATGGCCGCTGAGCCTGCGTGTCCGGAGCCTGTGCTCCACAACGGGAGAGGCCACAGCAGTGAGAGGCCCGCGTAACGCAAAAAAAAAAAAAAAAAAAAAAAAAAAATTAAAGAGAAAAATGGAGTTTTTCCATTTTCAAAATAGCTGGCATTCTACATGGAACAGTTTGAGACCCAAAAATGATTAAAAACAGGAAATAAATGCGACTTAGGTATCCTATCTCTCTTCCCCCCACCCCACCCAGGGGTAACAGAATCTTCTGCTGTTTCTTATATCAAGATCATTACCAGATCTTTTATAATCTGTGAACCCCAAATGAAGGAAGCATCACCATGTCTCAGAAGGGAGTACAGGTTTTCCAAAGAAGATAATTGTTTTAAACATGAGCTACATTTAAGTAAAATGCCTTCATTCAGCCTGGGGATTTTTCCCCTACTTACAGAGATAAGAATTTATCTCAGTTGATTTTTAGAAGGACCCTCATCCAATTAGAGTAATAATGACATCAAGTTTATTCTTGATGTCAGGGCTAGTCAAGGCTCCAGGAGGAAAATAATAGTGTTGTCAAATTGGGTAATTTGAGGAGAGATTAACAAAGAAGTAATTAACAAAGGTGTGGATGGAGTGGAGATATACCACAGGGGATTATGCCATACCATGGCACTAGTGTTATAGACTGAATGTTCGTCCCCTGCCAAAATTCATATGTTGAAAACCTAATGCCCAATGTGATGATACTTGGAGGTGGAGCCTTTGGGAAGTGATTGGGTCATGAGGGTGGAGCACTCACCAATGGGATTAATGCTCTTATAAAAGAGGCTCCAGAGAGATGCCTTGCGCCTTCCACCACGTGAGGACATAACAAAAGATGCCCATTTGTGAACCAGGAAACCCTTACCACACACCGAATCTGCCAGCGTCTTGATTTTGGACTTCCCCGCCTCCAGAACTATGAGAAATACATTTCTGTCATTCATAAGCCACCCAGTCTATAGTATTTTGCTATAGTCCTGCAAATGGACTAAGAGAGTAAAGGTCAGGGTGCCGTGCACACTTCTAGGCCTGAAGGATGGGGAGAGAGAAAGGGAGGGAGAGAGAATAGGAGGTGGGTAGGGAAGCCTGTTGTCTGCCAAGAGCCGTGATATCTCTACAGGAAGGAAATCTGGGGAATAACAACTCCAATTTACTCTTTTCTCCCTCCATCACCTGTTGGTCTGTTTGTTGAGCCCACCATTCCCTGCATGAAAATCAGTTAATCCAATCCTTAAATGCCAGCCTCCTAGAGCACCCGCAGAGTGGAGTGGATCTGGGGAGGGAAAAGGAATTATCCAGCACAGTTGCCAGTATTTACACACAGCTCAGTTAGAGCATAGCTTTGATGCTGTGGGTAGCAAGTAAGTGGTTGCTACATACATATTAAAGCAAATCAATTTCATGAGCTTATTAGAGACAGCGTAGAGAATGGGAAGAGGAACACGGAGAAACATGAAGAAGGGAAGGTCACTAGCATGCATTGAGTGTCTGTTATGTCGCAGACACCATTTGGGGTGATTTGCATACATCATCTCAGTTCTCAGAAGGGCAATATGCCGTAGATGTATCACCATCCCACAGATAAAAGCACTGAAGCTGAACAACTCCAATTACTTCTCCAAAGTCGTAAAGCTAGTAGGTGGCTGAGCTGGGATTCATACCAGGTGTGACTAAATTCAAAGCCTCTGCTGATTTCACCATTGCATGTAATGTGTCCATGCTTGTTTACAGTTTGAGAGCAGAAGCCTTGTATAATACATGAGTCGTCACTAAATACACTATATGTTGATGCCAAGGAAACAATTCAGGCCTCAAGAGTCAGAAGTGTCATATTTGTATCAACCTACATGCCCTCAATATGCACTGGTCTACCATCCTCCAAAAGGTACCACCCCCATACACATTTCACAATGTATTTGCCTATTACTCTCTCTGCCTGAAATGTCCTCTCCCAGTCTCCCCCCTCACCCACCATTTTCTCCAGTCAAAATCTTCATGTCTTTCAAAGCTCAACACTGAACTTTGTTATTTTTTCTGAAAAACCCAGTTCCTAGATATCTCAGAATTAATGGCTTCTCAACTTTGTTCTCCAAATAAGTCATTGAGAATACCTATTACCATTAGCTGTTTATGACAGTAATCTGTGTGTGTTTCTCCATGTTCCTTCGCCTGTGTAGTAGACATTTGTGGGGTTTGCCTTCACAGCATCTAGTCCTCCTTCTCTGTGTGTTAGTGTCCTGAATTTCCTTTGGGGAATGATCCCTCCCCCACTCTCCATCCCTGTGGTTAGTTTGGAGCCATCTGTATTTCACCTCCAGGATTGCCCATGTGACTCAAGCTTGGCCCATCAGAGTACCACCTCCTCCTGGACTCAGTGATTGGCTTGGGAATGGCCTATGACCAATCACAGCCAATCAAAGCTAATTGCAGGACTTTTGCTAGAATGAGCAAGAAAAAGGAGCTTGGGTGAGGGGGTTGGGGAAGGGGGAGGTTTCTTCTTTTCTTTTTTTTTTAGGTTTGAATCAGACAGTATAAAATCGGGAACTACCATTGTAGAGACAGCCTGGTAGTAGTGAAGTAGACTCAAGAAACTGGAGTAAAAAGACGTGAAGAGGCCAAATTCTGATGACGTTTGCTTGAACCACTTGGTTTATTTAGCCAGGGCTACTCTGGGCTTTCCAAGTATATGAGCTGATAGGTTAAGTTTTCAGATACTTGCTATCATAAAAATAGCCTAACTCTTAACTCCCTAACAGAGCATCTGGTAGACTGGAAATGCTCAGAAAACATTCATTGAACTAATTAAATGGAATCCTCGCAAACTGTTGTTTGTCCATGTGCCAAAGTCCTAAAACCCAAATCAAGAAGATGATCAGGTCTCACACTCTTGCCTTTCGTTTTAAGACAGTCCTTGAAATGTGTTTGCTGAAGACAGACAGAACTTTATCTTCTCGTCCAGCACATGACCCGATCAGAGAGAAGATGCTTTGTGGTTGAATAACACATGAGCTAGCAAGGGCCGAGCCTGATGTTTTCAAGGTGTTGAAAACTTATGATGAGCCTGTTGATTTTCTCAACCCATTTGCTAAGCTGCTCCTGAGGGTCATTTGACAGTTTCTCTGGGGCGGGGCAGGGGGGGGGAATGTTTGGAATACTGTTTCTTCCTACTCTGTAGGAAAAATAAGAATAAGGTTTTGCTTTCTCGTGCCCTGTTGTTTTCCCTTTTCCAAATTCATCTGGCCCTGAGCACTCCTACAATAGTAGATACTTTTTGGAGTTTCTGAGCTGCTGACAGTCACTCCTTTAGTTTTCATCTGACGCAAAGCAGCAGACGGACAGCAGCCATGCTGGGGAATTTCACAGCCAGCTGGGCCAGGAGTGAGAGCCTGAAGTGAACTAGGTCAGTTTTTGCCAGGGATTTGGAATTAGAGCAGAGAGCTAGAGAATGAAACGGATTCAGTCATCCCATGTGCCTGGAACTACAACACGTGGCCTCGGGAGCTGTGGGTGGGCATCCTCCCTCCTCTGTGTGGAATAAGGAGCAGAGATGAGTCTGCTGGGACCAAAATAAATAAATAAATAAATGAAGCAGATGTGCAGATACAGACAGAGATGGAGAGAGTGCACTGCTTTCCGCCCTCCCTCAAGTTCACTCTTCTAGTCTTCTCTGAGCCCTGTCTGCATTCCTGCTTATCATTCCACTGTAACACAATTACATCTGTATATTAGGTCCTCATCTTTTGATTAAGGTAAGCTAATTTGACTTCTGTTCCAAGCAACCCAAACAAACAAAAACAAAACCTCATACATCAGCCCAGAGCTTCTTAAGATGGGGAATTACCTAGGCGAGAAAAATATCCCAGCTGAGAGAAACAAAACAAAAATCGTCAAGAAGAGCTGGCGACAGTCGTTCTGAAATCATTTAAAAGATGTCTCTCAGCTCTGAGAAGAGAAAAATAAAGCTGCTCATTCGGCCAGCTTTGCAGAACTGAAATAGAACAGCCCTGCTCCATGGATTCACAGTCACTAAAAGTGAATTCCGTTCTGCAGCCTGCAGCCTGCAGCTGAGCCCTGAAATGTATTCCCAGTTAAAATTCCTCTCCAAGCCCTACCCCATGACTTCATGAAGTTGTCTGCGCACAAGAGCGGCTCTACAGCCCAGAGATGTAATGTTTGCATCATCGCTGACGTGGAGACAGGTGTTTAGATGGTCCATTAAGTAAATGCCCCTTACGAGTCTAGGGCACATCTGGTAATTTGATAGCCCTGCCCTGCTTCCATATGGTTGGAAATCCTCAGCTTGACTTATTAAGGAGAAACAGGCACAATCGTTATATCAAGACACATTAATGTGTTTTATTCTGCCATTGCATTTGCTTACTGGAGTTTGATGAAGCTAAAGAGATTTTAGGTTATGAAATTTGTGTTTCCTCTTTGTCTTTGTTTAGAAAGTATGTGTGGTATAATGTGGGTGAGGAATATCACTTAAGCTTCTGGCCAGTTCTCCCCAAACCACAGATGGATTAGCATCTTCTTAAAAAAAAATCTGTCCCTGCTCTTTTTATCTTGTTTGTTTTCTGAGCAAAAGAACTATTGAAAACAACAGAATGCCAGTCCCTTTTCATCCTCAAAAAAAAAAAAAAAAAAGACCTTTCCCTTACTTTAATTGTACAATGATTATCTACATTATTGGACACCCTTTGGAAATATCGGGCCAAAAATACAAACAGCATGTTAATGAAATCCACAGATGATACTAAATTGGGAAATACTCTGTTTTCTTCATTAATGACAATGGATCAGGCAGCCAGACTCAACGACAGCATCTGTGAGAGGGAAAGGAAGCAGTAGAGAAAGTTATATTGGTGAAAAAGGCAAAAGAAGCTGAACACATTGAAATGACTCGAAAACGCAGATGCAGTGTGAGCGGTAGACAGGTGAACCTTGAATATTCACTTGTCAAGTCAACATGGACATGAGTAGAAGGCCAATTAGAGATCCTTGTACACTGGGGAGTGAGAGCTGAGCTATTTTTAGCTCCATAAGTAGAGACATTGTGTCTCAAAACAGATAGTCTTTTCTTCCAAAACTTTAATAAGACTGCACCTGGAGTAGGGTGCTCAGTTCTGGAACTGCAACAGAATGATGTTTTAAAAAACTCTTACATGTAATTTTTCAGGGTTTTTTTTTTCAAGAAAGAAATACAGCCACCTTAAATTTTTTTTTTAACAATTCCTAACAATATATCAGCTGCTTTTATCGATTTGGATCATCCTTGAGTGTTATCTAAAGCAATCTGGGTACCTAGTAGGCATCCTAAAACTAACATATTCAAACCTGATCTCTGGTCTCCCTACTGCTCCCAGCAAACCTGCCCTTTCCTCCGTCTTCCCTGTCTCAAATTTTGGAATTCCATCCTACCAGGTTCTTAGGTTTAGAGTGATCCTGAATTCCATTCTTTTTCTCAAACCTCACATCACATACATCAGCAAATCCTGTTGACTCTAGTTTCAAAACAGATCTGGAATCTGCCCATTTGTCACCACACCCATGGCTACCCCATAACCCAAGTCACCAGGCTCTCTTGCCATGTATATTGCAATAGTATCCTAAGTAGGCTCTCTGTGTCTGTTAAAATGAAGGTCAAATCATGTCACTTCCTTTCCCAGAAGTCTTCAGTGGCTTTCCAAATCAGTGTGTAAAGGCCAACAGGACCCTTTGTGGTCCAGCACCCCTTACCTCTCTGATCTTCTGCTCCTGCCTTGCCCACTCAACTCCAGCCACACTGGCCTCCTTGCTGTCCCTATAACATGCCAGGAAGATTCCTGTGATGTCTTTGCACCTGCTACACCCTCTGTCTGGCATTCTCTTGCCCAGATATCCACATGGACCACTCCCTCAGGTTTTACTCCAAAATTACCTCTGCAATGAAGCCTTTCCTGACTACCCTCATGAAAATGCAGGCCACATTCATATCACATATCCTTACCCCCTCCCTGTTTTATTTCTCTTCATCGTACCTAGTATCAGCTGACGTTCTGTATATTTTTATTTGTTCGTTGTTTGTCTCTCCCCTGATGAACACGCCCAAAATACACATTATTGCCATCATTTGCTTTCATCTGTTTTATTCCCACACCACAAAGAGTACTGATCCCCCAGAAGGGGCCCCATAAATATTTACTGGAAAACAGAATGTAACTTGATGCCTGTTGAAATGTTGGCAGTGCTAACTTTCATAATAAAAATACTTGATCAGAGTCAGTCAATTATAAAAAATATCTAAGTTCAAATCCAAGGAGCACTTCTAAATCTATGGCAGAGCTAGGTGTGCTTTGAAAATAACTTCCTTTGTCCACACGGTGCATTTAACCTCCACTCAAAGGCTAATTTCTAAGCTGGCATCACTTCTAGCTAGAATGCTGCTCTATTATGTTTTTAATCAGTAGGGAATATATTTGCAAAGGCATGCAATGGCTAAGCGGAAGGACTTTAAAAATAAGTCTCAGAAGTAAGTAAGGTGATGCTCAGAAAGGTGAATCTAGTGGAAAGAACACTGGCTCTGGCATCAGACAAGAGCTGATACCTACAGGAAGTGTTCTTAGAATGTATCAATATTAACTTGTTTCGCATTCACAAGGAGATAGGAACTGTTGTTTTCGTTTCCATGATATAGATGGGAAAACTAAGGCAGAGAGAGTGGGAATAATTTGCCCAAGGTGCTGTATCGCTTATGAGCTAGTGGTAAGGATTTGAACCCAGGAAGATCTGGCCCCAGAGTCCACGTTCTTATGCACTGTACCAAGGCTCCTTTGGCCTCGGGACCCCCCTACACTCATGAAAACTATTAAGGATCCCAAAAAGTTTTGCTCATGGGCATTGTACCTGTAGATATTTATTGTATTCAAAATCAAAACTAAGACAATTTTAAAAATATTTCTTCCTCAACTCATTTTAAAATAACATCAATAAACTCATTATATGCTAACATAAATAACATACGTTAAGAGAAATAATTATATTTTTCAAAATAGAAAGCATTTGGCAAAAAGAGTAGCATTGTATGACATTCAATGTGCAGACAGTTTGATGATCACATTTGCTTCTGCGTTTGATCTATTATATGTTGTTTCGATTGGAGTATACAAAGAAAATCCAGCTTTACACAGATACATAATTGGGAAAGAAGGAAATGGTTTAACAGCAGTTTAATTGTAGCTGTTCTTTGATAGTACACAAAACTTGACAAGTACTATGTTCATCAATTCAGTTGTAATGTGGAATCTGAAACCATACCGATGAACTGTCATACTTTGTTAGAGTAAAATCCATGAGTCCATTCTGTATTTTCAATAGTTCTTTTACCCATGCATGTTTTTTTAACACTATGCATTGGACATTTGGAAGATACTAGTCCACTGAGTTTTACAGATCTTCCAGAACCTTTTTTTTTTAAGTTCATGAATATTAGAACTCTCATTTTTAAAAAAATAAATTTATTTTATTTATTTATTTTTGGCTGCATTGAGTCTTCGTTGCTGCCCGTGGGCTTTCTCTAGTTGCGGTGAGTGGGGGCTACTCTTAGTTGCCATGTGCGGGCTTCTCATTGCGGTGGCTTCTCTTGTTGCGGAGCATGGGCTCTAGGCGCGCGGGCTTCAGTAGTTGTGGCATATGGGCTCAACAGTTGTGGCACGTGGGATCAGTAGTTGTGGTGCACAGGCTTAATTGCTCCGTGGCATGTGAGATCTTCCTGGACCAGGGCTCAAACCGTGTCCCCTGCATTGGCAGGCAGATTCTTAACCACTGCACCACCAGGGAAGCCCACAACTCTCATTTTTTTTCTAAAAAAAAAAGGGGGCTTTAGGAATTGGAAAGCTGACAGGCTAATGGTGGCAGATACAAGTTTTCCAAAATTCTAATTTTTGCCTGAAAGCTCAAAAATTATATTATTGGCAAGAAATACTTTCAGGTTATCATCCCAGAGACCTTTATGATTATTGACATAGCATATATTTCTAGGCATTAGCTTCCAGTTATAGTTATGTTTTGATCTTCTGAAACTTTGTTGATTTATGTGAGTATGTTTATCAAAAGTACTCATATACCTCGAGGAAAAAAGTTACTTCAACTTATACAATTAACATTGCTAATAAAAAATTAAATATTTGGCTAAGACACCAACAACTTTACTCACCATTGCTTTTGAATCATTAGTGCAAATATCAATACAATATTAAAAGATAGATAACTAATGTCTTTGTATTATGATGCAAAGAGCTTTGACCACCCCCACTGAAAAGGCATTAGACATGATGAGGGGTCCACAGATCACACTTTGAGAACTGTTGAACGACCTCTCCCATCCCTGCCCTAATTCTTACAAGTTATGCCACTTTAACTTCTCCAAGCTTCAGTTTCCTTACCTGTAAAATGCAGATATTAATATACAACTCTGATCTGACAAAATTATTTTGAAAATTTGGGATAATCGTGTGTTGAGCTCTTGGCAACGTCTCAGGCACACAGTAGGTACTTGAAAAGTGGTAGCTGTCATGACTCTTGCCCAAGCCCATAGCCTGTTATTGGCAAAGCTAGAACCCAATGTCCTATTTTCTGATTCCTGCTCAGAGGTTTCCCTGCGACATCACATCAGCAAGAGCAGAACAGATTCCACTGTGGCTGTTTTTACAAGAAAGAAGAAAGTAGCCAATTCATTTGATTCAGTTGATTCAGTGATCTTCCTAGTTAATGTCCTAGGTGATAAACGGAAGCAGTGAAGTGGAGTCGTTGAGACTGTGTATGATCTGCACTGGAGTCCTGACTAGCTCTGTACTAGTTGTGTGACCTCTGCAAGTTCTCTGAGCCTCAGACCTCTCTTCTGTGAATCTGGATAATCATAGCACCTACCTTACGAGGTTGCTATGAGAATTAAATGAGATAATGCCCAGAGATAGTAAAGTACCAGCCCATTGTAAGTGTTCAGTAATGGTTAGCTGCTTGCTGTTATAATAATGATGACTCTTGTTATTATCTTCATAGCTCAGCTCAGTATCACTCCCTGAGGGAATCCTTTTCTAACCCTCTAATGAAGACACCCCATTTTAAGATCTCATCACCCCTGCACCTTTCATTGGACTTAATATAGTTGCAGTATTATATTTCAATATGTGATTATCTGATTCTTTGTCATAGGCACTGGGCTCTCAACAAAGACAGGGAGAGGGTCTGTTAGGCTCATCATTTTTTCCCCAACACCTAGCACAGAGCCCAGTGCAGAGCAGTTTTCAATGAATAGTGACTGAGGGAATGAGTGAGAGAATTCATTTACTAGCTTGGCAAATCACGCATATAATCATGTATATGTAATGTTAAAACTTCCTCTAGCACGTGTTATTCTAAGTATGATCTGCGGGCCAGGAAAGAAGCCTAATCTGGAAGCTTGTTGGAAATGCAGACTCTCAGGCCTCACCCCAGAGCTACAAAATATAAAGATTCACTTGAACAGAATCCCCAGGCAATTCATATGCTCATCAGAGTTTTAGAAGTAAAGACCTCTGTCTGCTCTTCATCAGTCCCTCTGTGTGTGTGTGTGTGTGTGTGTGTGTGTGTGTGTGTGTGAGAGAGAGAGAGAGAGAGAGAGAGAGAGAGAGAGAGAGAGAGAGAGGGAGAGAGAGAGGGAGAGAGACACGAGAAGAAGGGGGTAGGAAAGAAAGACACGAGAAGAAGGAGAGGAGGGAAGAGAAGGAAAAGGGGAGGGGAGGGCTTCCCTGGTGGCACAGTGGTTGAGAGTCCGCTGCCGATGCAGGGGACACGGGTTTGTGCCCCGGTCCGGGAAGATCCCACATGCCGCAGAGCGGCTGGGCCCGTGAGCCATGGCCACTGAGCCTGCACGTCCGGAGCCTGTGCTCCACAACGGGAGGGGCCACAACAGTGAGAGGCCCTCATACTGCAAAAAAAAAAAAAGGGGGGGGGAGAGGGGCGGGGATGAAAGAACAGACAGTCACTAAATTTCCTCGGTAAAGCTGTGCTGCCTTCCACAATTCCAGGTCTCATTACATTCGCAATACAAGCATTATTACAAATATTACCAATTCTAAAAACCAGCTGCATTTTCATTTTTTTTAGCCCCAGCCAGGCTGCTCTTATTTCCTATTCATATATGATTTTTTTCCAGAAGGCTATTTTGGCCTCAGTTGAATCATTTATTTCAGAGACTTTACATCCTAAAATATTCTCTAGAGGAGACAGAAACACCATCTGTGCCCACTTTTGGAAAAACAGCCCCAAACCATGAAGTAGGGGTGTCATTTTAGTTACAGAGTTGCAAAATTTGGATGCCTGCGTGTCCACCACAACCTCAGAAAGAGGAGAGAAAACTACACATCAAAATCCCTTCTCCTATAATAGCACCAAACCAGTCCCACTCCAGCAACCCAAAGAGATTATAAAAATATGCATGGTACCCAGCTGACCCCTGGAAAAATTACAACCTCGCTTTTTCATGAAAAGGGTATTATTTTTAGAATGTATTCCCATTTTTGAGTGGTCAAGCCCGTCCATTGTTGGATAATAACATGCAAGAACTCACAAAGAGATTCAGCGAATGGTTCATTTGCCTGTGTTCGTTCCTTTACATTTTGTGGGACCCAATTTCAAAAATTCCCTTTGCTATGGTGTCCTCTCCTCCCAAAGGAAGAAATGGGCCTGGCCAGAAGCAAAACACATTTCACTCAGTTGGGTCCCCCATCCCGTCGGTGCAATGACCGTGGCAGGACCTGAGTCTGCGAGCTGTTGGTTATCAAATAGCATCTGAATTTGCTGCTGCATGTTCTCCTGTAGCTTCTTACTTGCCCAGGACTTTCTTCTGTCTCTCTCCCTTCTGTCTCCTACAGGTATAAGATACAGATATACTTTATTTCTGTGCCTCGAGAAATAAAGTAGCTGCTGAATCTATAGACTTAGCCCCTAGATTGGGTTATTTGGGTTTAATCCACTAAAGCATGTGGGTTTATTCATCCCATAAACACTACCAGCATTTCCTTACAGTGAATGAGATTTAAAGGTGTTAAATAATTTGCCCATGGTTACACAGTTAGCACGTTTCAGAGGTGAGACTTTAAGCCTGGGATTTGCGGTCTCATTTGGCATGCGACAATGAGTTGTGTAAGTGAGGCAGTGTCCCACTTTTAATGAAGATTTTTATTATTTTCTGTTGGCATCACCAGAGCTAACACAGTGATAGTCCTGTGATACTTTGTATAAAATAGTTGCTGAATTAGACATTTTTCTGACCTCTCAGCCTGCTATGGAAAACACATATAGGACGATTGTAATATAATATATTAGTGGTTGCCTGAAGTGTTGTCAGAACACTAATAAGGCAGTTGATCCTGCTTCGGTGGAGAAGATGGTGTCAGGGGAGGTTTACAGATAGGAGAGGGTATGTTTTGGAGCGCTTTAAAGAGTGACTAGGAGCCTCCCAAGCTGGAAAGAAAGAAGCATGCCAAATGGAGGGAACAGGAGGACCAAAGACACAGGTATAAAAATATGAGGAATTCTGACGGGGCTTCCCTGGTGGCGCAGTGGTTGAGAGTCCGCCTGCCGATGCAGGGGACACGGGTTCGTGCCCCGGTCCGGGAAGATCCCACATGCCGCGGAGCGGCTAGGCCCGTGAGCCATGGCCGCTGAACCTGCGCGTCCGGAGCCTATGCTCCGCAACGGGAGAGGCCACAACAGTGAGAGGCCCACGTACCGCAAAAATCAGAAAAAAAAAAAAAAAAAAGGAATTCTGGAGAAATGATCAGCCTGTATTGGTGGTTCTCAAAATTAAGTGTGCATTGGAATCATCTGAAGGCTTGTTAAACCACAGATTGCTGGGCCCAATTCCCAGAGCTTCAGATTCAGTAGGACTGGGTGAGACCAAGAGTTTGCGTTTCTGCTGAGTTCTCAGGTGATGCTGATCCTCCTTGTCCGAGGACCACTCTTTGTTGAGAGCCCTGTTCTACAGAGAAGTCATCTGGAAACCCCTACGGCGTGTGTGTACATGAGAGGCGTGCCAAAGCCTGCAAGACTTACACCAAAAGAAAATTCCCGGAAGGGATGAGGATTTCTTCTTTTCCTGCAAGGAGTGGTGATTAAATTTTACTGTTGGTTTTGGGAGCAATTCATGCTGAAGCTGGCCAGTGGGAGGAAAAAGAGAAACCACAACTCAGGACTGAAATGAAGGCACCTGGGATTTTATTGCGTTTCTGCCCCATCGGTGCCCCTATTCACTAGCCAGTGAGGGCCTGCGGCTACAGGAGCTGAAACACGCTGGCTCTTTTGAGTTCGTGACCAATTCACTGGGAGGATGGCATTTTTCAGAGCTCATCCTCCCATTTTGGTCCTGTGGCTGCTGACCAGAGGTGAGTTCCTGTGTTTATCTCCAACATGCTCTGTTGACCGCCAATGGCCCTGAGGAGTGGGGGGACGGGGAGGGGGGACATGTCAAGATGCTTTCAGTTGCAGAGAATGAAAAGGGTGCCGGAATGGCAGGCTCAGCTGGATGGACTGGGACAGATGACATCCTTGTGAAATTCTTCCCTCTCCTCCACTTCTAATTCATTACCATGCTTTGCTTGTCTCATTTTCCAGCATGGAGGAACATAGGTTGCACCTGCCATTCCTCTCCAGTCCCTTCAGATGGGGGGAACAGCTCTGAAAGTCCTGCCTCCATGGCTGGGATGGCTCTCTCTCAACTCCTGACCTACCAGGACAGATACCAGCTAAATCTGGAGGTCACATTTGTCCAGTAATTAGGGAACATGAGACATCTAGCACCACATCCCTGCTTTTTCTTTTTTTCTTTTTCTTTTTTTACACTAGGTTGCTTTGCCAGTGGATAGCCAACAGCTTTGTGTATGACACTCCTACCCCGGGGCCGTCCCAAACCCCACCGTTACTGCCAGGATTCACAGAGAGGAGTCGGAATCCCCAGTCATAGAAAGAGAAAGGAAACAAGATCATGTTGTTCAGATTCTACGTTTTAGCTTTGTTTTCGGTTCTCCTGCAATTCCCCATTACTCTGTTGCAATCTTCTGGGAAACTTCTAGAAATCGGTTTAGTAGTCCACTTAGTTACTGGCCGATGTGGTGCTGGAGAGGCTCACTTTTCATTTCGGAATTTTCATTTTCTTGTTGGCGCCAGGAAGGAGGAGAAAGAGATGATGGTCTAAAAGACGAATATGACCTGAGACCAGATGAGCCTGGTATCAGGGGTGGCATGGGAGGCCCGTTCTCCATTTCTGCGGGGGATGGGAGCTTTATTATCCATGTCATTGAAGAGACTCTGGCCTCCTTTCCAGAGGTGAAGTCTTTTTGTCACCATGTCTATTGTCCCCCACAAGTGTCCAATTAGGAAAGATTGCCTCAACAGAGGAGGCTGATTAAATTCACAGATTTATTGCAAAACCGTTTGGGGAGTTGTGGAAAATGAATTTCACTGCTGCGCTTCCTTGCGTTAAAAAAGGAAAAAAAAAAAAAAATCAAGCTGCAAGCCTGCACCTTGGATTGTCCGTCTCTTACAGATCATAAAACATCCATAACCTTGCATACAGTTTATTCTTCTCCAGAGAGGCTCCAGATGCTTCTTCCAGGCTCCCTAAGGAGGTGATGCTTCTGTGTTCATAGGACACAAGGGGAAATGCTAACCCAGGAGCAGGATAGGGTAGACACAGGCCTGCTGTCCACGTAGAGGTCAGAAGAGAAAACTTTGCTTTGCAAAGCTTGCAACCAGTTTGAGCAGGCAGTCCTTGTTTTTCGTTGGGTCCCAGAAAAGCTACTGTTAGTAGGCATGACGGAAATGGAATCCGATCTTTCGCAGAAGCGAGGACAGCACAGAGGAGACGTTCCTGACGCCTAACCTGATGCGCAAAATGCTACAGAAATAACTATAAGCACTACTTTAAAACTCTTCCGTTTCTAATGAGGATATTTAAGACATACATCCCATCTCCCCACCCACCCAACCCAAGTCTTAGGTTTTACTTATTTAAGGCAGCATTTCCCAAATTGTTCTATGCAGAGCATAAACTTCACAGGATACCCTGGAATAAAAGGTTTTATGGCAGCAAAATGGGACCATACTGCATGCTCTGTGCCCTTTGATTCATACTCCTTATTAACATACTAAAAATAACAGCTAACTCTTATTGGAAGTCTGTCTGAGCCAAGCATTATCAAGCACTTTTGTATTTTATCTCAGCCAGTCTTCAAAAAATAATCCTCTGAGGTAGATACTAATTTATCCCATCTACACATGAGGAAAGTGAGGTTTGGAGTAGTTAAATGTCACACAGTTAAAGGTAAAACGTGAATGCGGAGGCAGGTTTCAAATCTACTCTCATTCCGGAGTTTATGCTCTTAACCCCGAAGCTTTATCACTTTCCCACTAACTATACAGATACTTTCTCACATTGCCTTTTTTTCCTTATTACTTTCTTGCACAATTGAGTCCATTCTTAACTGTATTCGTTGGTCATCTTTTGTGGGTATCTTTAATTTTTTTTCATGTCATCACACAGAGCCACTTGGTATCATTTTAGATAATATCTTCTCTAACATCAAGCTTTTATGCTCCAGTCTCCTTTGGCCTTTGTCTAACTGCTTCGTGCATGCTTCAGTGGATTTTCATCTGTATCTTTGACAGTTTATGGATAAACAAAGATGTAAAAGAGACAGGATGTGTCTGAGTTTATTTATCCTGCCTTTGGCAAGGGAGTCTTTGTCTGCAAAATGAAAGTAGTTAAAAAGCAAAAGTAGGATTAAAAAAGGATACCCACAGTATATATGTAGTTAGCTTTTGTGTTGTGTGGGGTTGAGATTTCTTGCACCATTGGGATCTGAATAACTAGAAGATAAGTTACTTGAGGGGTGGGGAAGGGGTGAGGAGAGGAGAGACAGAGAATGATGCTATACCCTTCAGTTTCACTCTGAAGAAATTGTCCGTTAAACCTGGGAACTGGGTTTGCTTGCTAATCACCTTTCCAAAGCATGGCGCTTGCTCAGGAAGTGGACTTTCAGAGAGAAGAGAAGGATGTGAGCTATTAGCAGTGGTCCTGTCTCTCAGCAGGGGTAGAGCCAAAAGGCAGTAGGAGTCATGTTCTTGGTTCCATAAGATTGCACAGGGTACCTAATCTGCTCCATCACGCTCAATCCCAATTAAGTTGACTTCCTCCACTGTGTTCTCTGAGAATCCACATGAGATAGGGTTACCCTCCCTTTGCCCCCTTGATCAATTATAAATGATTTCGTGAGCATCTACTCTGTACTCAGCATTTCCTTTGTACACAGGCCAGTTGCCTGATGTGGCTTGGCTGATGTTTGAGGAAGTTTTTTGTTGTTGAAACTGTGCTTGACGTTCTCCGTGGATTATCTCCTTCCATATCCAGGACAGTCTTACAAGAAAGAGCCTATTATTAGCTGCGGTTTATGAAAGAAAAAACTGGGGCAGAGAGAGGAGAAATGACTTGTTAAAAGACACACAGCTAGGGCTTCCCTGGTGGCGCAGTGGTTGAGGGTCCGCCTGCCGATGCAGGGGACGCGGGTTCGTGGCCCGGTCCGGGAGGATCCCACATGCCACGGAGCGGCTGGGCCCGTGAGCCATGGCCGCTGAGCCTGCGCGTCCGGAGCCTGTGCTCCGCAACGGGAGGGGCCACAACAGTGAGAGGCCCTCATACTGCAAAAAAAAAGACAGACACACAGCTAGTCAAGGGGCAGAGTGGGGATGCTCACCTCACTCCCTCGAATTCTAAAGCCTGTGCATTTTATGACTATCAGACAGCAGATTAGTGAATGGGAACTCCTCCTCTACTACTGTTCTTATGAACAAAGTGGATTCTGTTGAGGAAATAAAGAAGAGAAGTGCTTTGTTCATGTATTAAAAACGAATGTTATCAGTAATCAGGTGAGCGGGACCTCCGTCCGATGCTGCTAGAAAAAAAAAGTCAGGAAATCATTTCTTTTCAGAAAAACACTAATCTCAGAGATATAAATTGTTCTGGGTAAAGATGGCAAGAACACCAGTGTTGTCTGCAGCCTAAATAGACCTTCTCTAGTTTGGCTGGGATTGAAGTATTAGAATTTGCTCTTCATTCCTCCAGTCTTAAAAAAGGTACTTGAAATTGTTCTTTAATACTTAATTCTTTCAAATAACACATAGAGTAAGCCCACTTTTAAAAACTTTGGTGAGCACCAGTAATCTCTTAGGTTTACAAAAATGCCAGTGAAGGAGGAAGTGAGAGGTGGGGACAATTTTATTCTTCTCGTAGGCTGAAAGCTTTAAATATTAAGCAGAAACTATTTAGCAACAAAAAGAAATGAGCTCTCAAGCCACAAAAAGACATGGAGGAAACTTCAGTGCAGATCGCTAAGTGAAACAGACCAATATGAAAAGGCCACCTACTGAATGATTCCCACTATACGACATTCTGGAAAAGAAGAAAGTATGGAGACAGTAAAGAGATCCGTGGTTGATCAATTGGGATTGGGGAGGAGAGAGGGTTGAATAGTCAGAGCACAGAGCATTTTTAGGGCAATGAAATGGTTCTCTGATACTGTAATGGCAGATACAAGTCATTATGTGTGAAAACCCATTGAATATACATTGTACAGAGTAAACCCTAATGTAAACTATGGATTTTCGTTAATGATAATGTTGTAATATTGGCTCATCAATTATAGCCAATATACTACACTAACCCACTGATGCAAGGTGTGAATAACAAGGGAAACTGGATTGGAGGGGGCAGGGCGAGGGAGTAGATGGGAATTCTACTTTGGATTCATTTTTTTCTATAAACCTAAAACCGCTTTTTTTTTTTAAAAAAAAGCCTATTTTTTTAAGCAGAAGAAAATCACACTGTTTTTCAGCATCATAGCATCTCTGTAGATGATAGTGCCTTTTGGAGAATAAGAATAATCCCCTCAGCGCATAATACCAACTCAGTGCTCAGATTGTGACGGAGGGATATATGAAAGGTCAGTTTAAACATCTCATTGGATTGGAAAGACAAAGGGGACTTTGTGTCACAATAGTTCTCATCCCATGGAACTGTGGAGATGGCAGGAGATAAAACAATACTCTTTATCACCAGCAGATTAACTAGCAAGGACATATTCTTTCTATTTATCCTATAGTCTCCTAAGGACAATAGGCCTTTTGTCCTTACACCTGTTGCAGGGGAACGGAGCCCTTGACTGAGACCTAATGGGGTTTATGTGAGGCCATGCAGTTCAGATTTCTTATGTGTGTCTCTGGCAGGACATTCCATTTCATAATATGCCTTTCAGCAAAGGAACTTGGAGACAGAGCCCTCAGCATTCAAAGGGAGAGAAGCAGATCCATGGTTACTTGAGAAGAATGATAGGTATAGAAATCCATGCTGGAGAGCAATACAGGTGTGTGGCAAGTTCTCACTCCCAGCCAGAACGTCCTCCTCTTTCCTGGTCCTCAGCTTCCTACTCAGCGCCAGGCACAGGGTGAAGGCTCTACAGAGGTGAGACTTTGCTGGATGAGTGAACCTCCAGGACTTGGCTGAAGAAAGGGAAACAGCAAAACGATTCATCAAAATGAACACCTGATTTTTTGCAGCTATTTCACTAGTTTCCAGATAAACGTCTATAGGCACATGTGTGTGGATGGCTTTCTGCATTCTAAATCCTTGTTTGGAATGGGATCTGTAGGGATTTTTGGCTGCCTTCTTTTGGGAACAACACTCCATTCTTCTTTGGGGCAACCAGCCTTCCACTTATTCTTAGTGTGTGAAGTTTGAGTTGAATATTTCCTCTTGGCTTGAGGAAATGGTCTGTGGCCTGGACCCAGTCAGTCAGAGCGCTGTTTCCCTTGGCCTCAGTGAATTGGGAGTCAAGATGTACCCCTGAGAATCCCACCTGGGATTTTGCTGGCATGATTGGAAAAGAAGTGTTGTTTATCTGCTGGCGTTCGAAATTGGTAAAATGCAAGCCTAGAGGTACTAGTAGACATAGTAGCCACCACTGGGGAAAATACTCATTGAAACTAAAGCCGGAATAAAGGAAAACTGAGCTGAAAGATGGAGAGAGAACAAGTCTCAGTGAAAATATTTGAGCAACTTGAACTAGCCAAGCTTGAAGTCAACACATTTCCTGGACCCTTCAGTGAAACGGGCTCTAAATTCCCCAGATTTCAACCATTTTATAACGAATTATAATTTATGACTGTATCCATTTGGGAGATGGGAACTTTATTATCAGTACTCTTGTACTGAAATTCTGAGTCTTTAGTGCACTTTCCTATGTCCATGTCCTTCAGATTAGAATTTAGTAGGAAAATCCTAACCGGGAGATATACCGTCCAGAGCCTCCACCACTTCCCTCCGCCTAATCACACCTCCACATGGAAAAAGACACCATCTGAAATGAAGAGTCCTTGAAATACCGCTTGCGCATCCCAACAAAAGGAAGAATTCTCCTTTGTTGAACATCTCATTTCACATCAACTCTAAGTGTTTTCGTGGCTTAGCAAAAGTTGGCAGTGGCAGAGTCCTCCTGAACAGATTGAGACATCAGAGACTAGGCCCTTGGCCATGCCTGCAACACGTTCTGAAGACATGGCCCATGTCCCCTCTCCCCCTCACACTCAATGTGCCATTAACACTAGGAGTACAGCTCAAGAGGAAGGCAGCCTGTACTTGAAAAATAACCTTGCAATTCGTGGATGGGTTTGAAGGATGAAGAGAAATGCTCTGTAGCTCTTCACCCAACTCTGACCATTAATATAATAAAAAGTAACGTCTCTTGCGTGCTTCTGTACCAAGCATAGTTCTAAGTTCTTTTCTTGCATTATCCCTTGTAACCCTCATCTACTACAGCCCTGTGTGATTGATAATACTCCCCTTTCTACATTTGAAGAAATGGGACCGAGAAAACTTACAGAACCTGCCCAGGATCACTGAGCAAGATTCAGACCCAAGTAGCAGGACCCAGGCTTTCAATTACACCATATTTTGTGTTAAAGAATAAAAACAGTGGCAGGATCATGGCTTTAGAAATAGTGAAAACCAATGTTAGGATCGGAAGGAAGCTATGATGTAGTGCGATAGAAAAACAGGTTGAAGGGGATAAGCCAGTTCCCGAAAGTCACATAGCAGGTTAAAGAACCGGGCCCTGAAATCTAGCCCTGATGCCCCAGTCCTGTTGCAGTGCACACCTGTCCTTTGAGGACGTATACACGCTGCACCAAATATCCAGTTACCTGCCTAGTCACCAGGCACCTATTGTTAAAATTCTAAAATATGTCCAGACCAGTTAGCAAGTTGTACTGTCCTGAGGCTATTTCCCTCTCCCCTCAGGATTCCTGGACCTCCCCACAATTCAGAAATTAAAGGGCTAATGTCTGTCTCTGTGGCCGGCTTCCATCCTCATTAGTCAGTTCCCGCCCTCCGTTAAGTAGCTTTAACACGAGCCCTTCGTGAGCACAGAAGCCAGCACACAGACCGTTATTCCTCCAGATAACGGGAACTTCTTGGGTGAGTTGCAGGCCACATCTCAGTCATTTGGGGTAACACTGCTATCTCAAATACGAGATAGACGACAGCTAATCGTGCCAAGCGTGCCCAAGACAGCATGAGGGGTCCAGAAAGGAGAAAGCTCAGCCCCAGCATCTGGGCACTCTGTAGAGGTCTTTTCATGCCCTTCCAGGTGTCTTGCCCATAGAGGTGAGGAGTTCAGGGCACCTGAACTGTCAGAGGCAAGAGGAGTCTTGCCCTCTCTCTCACTTTCCTTGTTTCTTTTGGGAACGGCAGAGGCATTCCTCAAGCCACAGCAGCCCCACTGACAACAAATGGGAAATACCGGGAAAGCAGCCCTTGCCAGCTGCGCAGACGGCAGGCCCAGGCTCCTTTTGAAGTCAGTGGGAGGTAAATTGTTCTTTCTCACTCTTCTCAGCAGCAGCAGAGATGGAGAAAGGAATTGTTAGTGGAAGGGAGGCTCTGAGGCACAGAATGCCCAGCTAGAGTCAACTGATGGTGCGCTGCTAACCAGCCTGAAAACCGTTTAGGTCCCAGCGGCCTGCGCCCATGAGATGGTGGTTTGCAGAGGACTCAACTCAGGCCATTGCAATATCCATGCCCCTGTTGCGCCTTCCCAGAAATCTGTTTCCGTGGTAGGCACAACTTCTTTGTATAATGTTTGAAGCAAGAGATATTACAGGGGCTGATAGCAAATATAGAAAAAAACAGAAAGCTCCCCATCTCTTTCCTTTACATCTGGTGATCTTCTCATTCTCTGGATGTTTGCTACATGTCATTCCCCATTCCAGCCTCTCCCCCAGGACTAAGTCAGCATTCCCCTCGCACCTTAGGATTTCCTTGTTGTAGCATTTATTACATTTAAACTTATTTGCTTAATGCCTGTCTTCCCCATTAGACCCATAAAACCCATGGGGACTGAGATTGCATTATTACTCTTACAGATCCCCAGGACCTAGAAGGATGTTATGTGTAACAGTGAATATTTACTGAATAATGAATGAACACTGCAGGATTTTGACACCAAGTCCTAGCTATTTATGGAGGGTACCTTTTTTTATTGAAGTATAGTGGATTTACAATGTTGTATTAATTTGTGCTGTACAGCAAAGTGGTTCAGTTATACATATATATATATATATATATGTATATATATATATACACATTCTTTTTTTAATATTCTTTCCATTATGGTTTATCATAGGATACTGAATATAGTTCTCTGTGCTGTACAGTAGGACCTTGATGTTTATCCATTCTCTGTATAATACTTATATCTGCTGACCCCAGCCTCCCACTCCATCCCACCCCAGACCCCTCCCCCTTGGCAACTACAAGTCTGTTCTCTATGTCCATGAGTATATTTCT
This sequence comes from Delphinus delphis, assembly GCF_949987515.2. Taxonomy (NCBI): domain Eukaryota; kingdom Metazoa; phylum Chordata; class Mammalia; order Artiodactyla; family Delphinidae; genus Delphinus; species Delphinus delphis. The sequence goes on along the minus strand of NC_082692.2, from coordinate 79,042,241 downwards.
ATTTCATAAAAAGGTTCGTTTGTGTCATATTTTAGATGCCACATATAAGTGATATCATATGGTATTTGTCTTTCTCTTTTTGACTTTCTTCACCTAGTATGATAATCTCAGTTGCATCCATGTTTCTGCAAATGGCATTATTTTGTTCTTTTTTGTGCCTGAGTAATATTCCATTGTATATATGTACCACATCTTCTTTATCCATTCATCTGCTGATGGATATTTAGGTTGTTTCTATGTCTTGGCTATTATAAATAGTGAGTGCTGCTATGAACATAGGGGTGCGTGTATCTTTTTGGATTAGAGTTCTGTCTGGACATATGCCCAGGAGTGGGATTGCTGGATCATATGGTAACTCTATTTTTAGTTTTCTAAGCAACCTCCATACTGTTTTCCATAATGGCTGTACCAACCTACATTCCCACCAACAGTGTAGGAGGGTTCCCTTTTTGGATGGGGCGTCTTAACCACCATTAGAATATGTGGGAAAGAAAGTTAAAAATAAATAAAATCATCCTTGCATACATCAAGTTTTTCAGCTTCACCAATTCGCAAAATGCTTTCCAGTTTGTCTTCTCTTCTCTTCCTATTTATTTTTTGGGGGAGGGGGTAAATTATTTTATTGTTTTAATAAACCATGTTCTGTTTTTAAGAGGAGAGCTTGTAAATGCAGATGCATGTAATTAATATAGTATTTTAGAAGTATTCATTATTATTCATTAATCTTTGGGGTAATAAAATCAAAATAAGCGAGTGAACCAAAACTCTATCAAAAAAGAACAGATTGAACCTTATAAAGGACATTTGATGGGGTCTCAAAGGATTCAGAAATCTGTCTTGTTACTATCATATGTTTGGTTAATGATTGAAGTCCTTAACAGAGTGCTTGCGTTAGTATAGCATAAGGAGCATTGGTTTTTCGAGAGCCATTTTTAAAGATTACTTAATCCTGGATAGGTCTATTTTGGGCATCTCATATCAAATCCAAAGCGAACTTTAAAATAAAATTGATTTCATTACTTCAGGTAAATTATACATCTCTTGACTTAACATGTAATCTAGTAAAAAAATTCTCCCAAGACTATTCTTTTCTTCCCTCTATTTTTTGAAGTCCATTCTCTCCTACCCCATAATTTAGGGAAACCTCCATTTCATGTATTGTAATTGGAGCATAAGTGAATTTTCCTCAAACTGGGGCATCCACAGACCAGTGAGGGATGCCTTCCCTTCTCTTGGGGTTCTGTGAGTTCCCTGTGAGATGTGTAAAGAGATGAAAGCATACACTGAATCGTGCAGATGAACATTTTTAAATGAAATATGGCCACATGACGTCAATATCTGAAGGTTTTCAAATAGATTGCAAGTTCTCTCATACTCGCCCCTTCCAAAAGAGGATTCTGATTTTCCTTCCCTTGGATGCAGACAAGACTTAGTGACTTGCTTCTAATGAGAAGAATGAGGTAAGGTGATCTTGCATGACTCCCAAGGCGAGGCTGGAAAAGGCAATATGGCTTCCACCTGGCTCTCTGTCTTGGGGCATGTACCTGGGAAGAAAGTGAGACACCATTTAAGAAATGTTGCTTTCCTAAAGCTGTCACGCCACAGACCCAATGAAGAGATTTCATAGATGCTGGTAGAGGAACCCCAGCTGTTCAAGTCTTCCCAGCGCAGCTACTGGGCATGCGAGTGATAAAGACTTCCAGCCTCAGCCACCATCTGAGTACAGCCTCCTGAAAGACCGCCCCCTCCACAAGCCAGAACTACCCAGCTGAACCCCTGGTGGGTTCCTGACCCAAAGAAACCATGAGAGAGAAGTGATGATGCTGTTCTGAGCCACTGAGTTTTGTGATGTTTGTTAAAAAGCAAAAGATAACTACGACGGTGTCCTTCTTTGCAGTTGGGTTTATGATACATTGGAACCATGTATTTATTAGAGAATAGAGGAGAAGAGAGGCAGACTTAATATATGCATGTCAAGTGAGGGGTAAAGTAGTTCAAATAGAGGAAAGTGACAGGAAAATGGCTCATCACCCCCAACTTGATGTTTGAGGAGGGCTGAACTCAAAGGAATCTTTGTTCGGTCAATTCCATACTTGTGTCACAAGCAGTTACTGGGCTCCAGCAAAGCAGCATCAGCAATTCCATTTAACAAATGCAATCAGTTTTAATTGTATTGGCTTGGCTTGGCTTTTATTTTGTCCTCTGATTCCACTTAACTTTACATCTGCTTGTATCTAGGTCTATATGTAAGCATTTAAGTAGCATCATAATAAAATCACTGGATACACCAGCAAACCACAGTTTTTCTTTCAAAGGAATCTTAACTTTGAGAATCAATGAGGGAAGATCATCAGGAAGGCATATGTTGTCTATGACACGCTGTCATCTCATTCACCTCCCACTATGCACCCTAGAACATTCTTCATAATTGTCCATACGTATAATGGTTCAGCTGTAAGGTTAGTGTATCTGTCTGTAAGTCTCCCAGTTTAAGTCTTATGTTTGAAACTTAAGTTACTGACAGTGATGTCTTCAGTCCTTGTATTCCTAGTACACATGGCCTGACTTTTTTCATCAGCAATCACTTTCTCTTCCTGTTTATCAGTTTCAGCTAGAAAGTGGCCACCTTTGTAGTGCCCTCGACTTCCCCAAAATAAATTTTTGAGTAGGGAACTTAAATGACATTTTAATTCAGACCACTGTCAATGTACCTTTCAAATCCATTCATTCATTCTCCTATTACCCTTAAATTAAAATATAGAAACAATTGATAACTTAGGTTAATATATTTACATGGGTATTTTTGTCTTATACGGGGATGATTGACAGACATAACATAGCTTTCTGTTATAAGCTGTGACACATATCTGAAGTATTTTCATATTTTAAAGCAGTAGATTATTAATTATTATAGTAACAATATCAGTCATCTCTTGCAGTCTGGCAGTATTTGCACAGTACAGTGTTAAACATTTCATCTATATTCTTTCATTTAATCCACACAATTTACCTAATGACTTATGTAAAATTGCCAGTTACAATGGCTTGGAGGGATGGTCATTTGTCGAAAGTTAACGTAACTGGAAACAGAGGAGCTAAGATTTGAACCCAGATAAATGTTCCCTTAGCACCTCAGTTTTGTGACTTTTCTAAATTCTTTTGACTGTTTGTACTTTGTTTACCATATTTCAGTAAAGCTAAGTTGTCATCAGTTGTGAGGTGTTCCATTATTTATGAGCCAGTATGACAAAGACTGACAGTTAAACTATCACACAGCACTTTAGCACTAGAATTTTTATTTTATAATGCTTTGAAAGTGCTCTATTTAATAAACAGACCTAGTTAGACATATGTGTTTTTTTAATTTATTTATTTTTATTTATTTATTATTTTTGGCTGCATTGGGTCTTCGTTGCCACGTGGGCTTTCTCTAGTTGTGGCGAACACGGGCTACTCTTCGTTGTGGTGCGCGGGCTTCTCATTGTGGTGGCTCCTCTTGTTGCGGAGCATGGGCTCTAGGCGCGTGGGCTTCAGTAGTTGTGGCGCACAGCCTCAGTAGTTGTGGTGCACAGGCTTAGTTGCTCCACAGCATGTGGGATCTTCCCGGACCAGGGCTCAAACCCTTGTCCCCTGCATTGGCCACCAGGGAAGCCCTAGACATGCCTTTTTATCAAACATTACTGTTGTGCATGTATAACACGGAAAGCATAAACAAAACAAATGGGAGGAGGTATTTTCTGGAACTTCCCATTAAGAGTCTGGTTCTTCTGAATCATTTTGCAGATGAGGGTCGTTAGGGACATTCTACAATGTCATCCTCCATGTCAAGGAGAATATTGATGATGTAGCATTTCTGAAAAGAATGTTCCATTATTGGGTCTGGAATTTTCTTCCAAGCTGATGTCATCCTTTCCAGAAGTTTTGATATATATTTGCAGGCAAAGTTAGTGCCTCTCATTTAAGTATTTAAAAATGCACATCATAGAGTCAATGGAATATGATATTATTATGTTTCCTGCAAACCATGTTAAAAACTCAACTATCCACAAATTTAGTATTTTACAGTGTTTTAGTTATACTAGGCATCTAGGTTTAATATCAGACTTTAACCTGATGTATATTACCATACATTTATGTTGCTTTACTTACATTATGTCCATTGTTTTGAATGCTTAGAGATATGTCAGATACCAGTTTAAATTCTTTGCATGTGTTAACTCATTAAACCCAAGGAAATGGTATATTGTCCTTTGTATCAATAAAGAAACTAAGACTTAGAGAATTTAAATAATTTATTCAAAGTCACATTGCTTCTTAAATGACAAAGCCAGAGTTTGACTTTAATCTCTGCGACACCAAATTGCATTCTGCTAACTGCTTTGCGATATTACCGTTCACATAAACGCACACAGTTGCAGTATGAGAATCGGTAACTAATATTAGTGATCCTTCTTATGTGCTATGTAAATGATTTCTACTTCCCTTAGCCTTCCCTTTGCTTGCACATGAGTATAAAAAGTACCCTACATGTGGATTTTTATTGACTCCTCTCTCCCTGAGGCCAAATATTAACAGTAACCCTTCAGGGACTGATCTGGTGGTAATGGGCCAACATTTCTTACAGCCTGGCAATGCGTCACTCCATGGCCATTTTGCTTTAAAGGTTTCTGAGGGAAGTAGCTATAAAATGACCATAGTACTGGCCATGTCACAGAACTCTTTACATAGATATAGGTCCATGCATTCCTGTTTATTACTGATCAGAAAATTTAATCTTGGCAGTCATTCTCTAGAAAATTAATGTTGCTTACATTACATGTTTATGACCCACCATATGAAAAGGAAGGAATACGTGCAATTGCTTTATGATGTGCCTGAAGCAAAATACTTTATTATTAGGTGCTGCCCAGTGGAGCCATGCTTAGGTCTTTATCTTGCTTTTAAAAAGAAGGAAAATAATCACAGAGGAACTCTGACCTCATTTTATAATTGGGGGTCAGTGACACCAATAGTTAGCCACACAAGTAATGAACCCAGGAATGACTTAGAAAATAAAGTGAAGCAGCTTTTGTAATGTTAGGTCATGGATTTGGAAACTTTTATTTGAACATTCTTCCCATGATACTGCATCTTTTTTTCTTTTTTTTTTTTTTTTTTGCGATACGCGGGCCTCTCACTGTTGCGGCCTCTCCCGTTGCGGAGCACAGGCTGCAGACGCGCAGGCTCAGCGGCCATGGCTCACGGGCCCAGCCGCTCCGCGGCATGTGGGATCTTCCCAGACCAGGGCACGAACCCGTGTCCCCTGCATCCGCAGGCAGACTCTCAACCACTGCGCCACCAGGGAAGCCCGATACTCCATCTTTAACAACTCTGTCCAGGTGTGTGGAAACAAGAAGAGGATTTTCGTGTTTGTGAGCCATGCTTTCCTGAGAAAATGCCAGCTTTATATGAAGAGGCTTGTGAGACACTGTGAACCAATTCTGACCCAAATGAGATGCACTGTAAAAGAAGATACCTGTGCTTTCTCCCATTTTCTCAATTCTTGGCATCTGGCACCAACACCTCCCCAGCTACCTAAAGTCGGAATCATTATTGACTTGCCTCTCTTATTTGGTCCCTATATCCAATAAATTTCTGAGTCCTCTTAGTCTCCCTCCACAGTAACTCCCTACCTAATCTGCCTATTTCTCTCTATCCTGCCATTACTTCCAGTTACCACCATGGCCCACCTGGATAACTGCATCAATCTTTGTAATCTAACTGAGGCTTTCTGCCTCTGATCCTGCTGTTTCTGAAGCCAGAAACCTCATCGTGTGACTTCTCAAACTCTTTGATGACTTCCTGTGGCTCTTGAGATAAGGCCCCAAGTCCACTGTTTAGCTCACAAGGCCCTTCGTGATGAGGCCCCTGTTGACTTCCCAAGCCCCATCTCTCTCCTTCCCATGGAGGGCCTTGAAAGGGCCTAAAATATCCTGTACTTTCAAGTCCACAGTTAGATTTCATACCTTCTTAAGATGACTGCCTCCATGCCCAGGCTTGTGTCGTACCTCCTGCTCTGTGTCTTTTTACTTCTTTATGATGATCCCATCACTTAGTTAACTCTATTATAACTACTCACTTGTTTACCTTCTCTACCAACCATGAGTTCCTTGCAAGCAGAAACTGTCTCTTGTTCACAGTTGTAAGTCATACCGTATGGAGCACTTGTGGTACAGAGGATGATTTGAAGCAGTACACAGATGCTCTCTTTTAAACTTTTAAAAACTATCCTACATTTTTTAATGTTTATATTCTCTTTATAACAAGTAGCTTGTTTTCTTTATCATGAACCTCAGATGCACAGGATTAAATTAACTATAAAAAATTTTTTTTAATTAACTATAATCTTTATTCTATGGCACAGTCATCATTGGTCCTTTCATGACCCATTTATATTTATTTTGCTAGTTATTTTATACCTTAAGAAGCATCCCTAAATTCAATGTGCAAAACAGAAGCTAAGATCGTCATAATAGGCAACTTCTAGCCATATGGTACATGGGTTCTGTTCTTCTGCATCATTGTACCTGACCCAACATACTGTGATCACCATTCTCTCACTTTCTTCACTTGGCTCTCTATTTCTAAACTTTATTTTTTTTTAATATTATGAAAGGTATTTAATAATTCAATTTTTAAATATATTCTACTTTCCTTTTTAATTAGATACATGCAATTGCATATCACAACAGAGTAGAAGAGTGTATTTCCTTTTCTTATTGAGATATAATTGACATATAACACTATATTAGTTTCAGGTGTACAATATAATGACTTAATACTTGTATATATTGCAAAAATAATCACCACAATAAGTTTAGTTAACATCCATCAGTATACATAGTTGCAAATATTTTTCTCGTGATAAGAATTTTTAAAATCTGCTCTCTAGCAACTTTCAAATTTGTAATGCAGCACTATTAACTATAACTACCGTACTTTCCATTCCAAACCTTATTTTCTTATGTTAGTTGTTTTTAACTTTATAAAAAGCATATCACACTTAAGCGATATTTGGGGCTTTCTCTACTTAATATAATGTTGCTGAGGGTCCTCTGTATTATTATGTGCTGTTGTAGTTCACTCGGTTTGACTGCTGTAGTCCACTGATAACTATATCACAGTTTAAGCATCCACTCACCCATTGGTGGGCACCTGGGTTGTCACCAGGTTTTTGTTTGGCCGCTCAGCTACCAGGAAAATGGATCTCACGTGATCTTGATTTGTATTTTCCTGATCACTAATAATACTGAACATTTCTTTATGCATCTATTGTACATATGTGTTTTCTCCCCTGTGAGATGTTTGCTCCTGTTTTCTGCCCATTTTTCTCTTGGATTCTTTGTGTTATTCCTACTGGTTTGTAGACATTTTTACATATTTTGATAGCAGTTCTTTGAAGACTACATGTACTTATTGTAGAATATCATACTGAAGTTGGTAACTCATCTTCGTAATATCTTTAAGGTATCCTAACAAAAACAAAGTTCTTAAGATAACATGTATGACATTCAGTAATGCCAAAGTAGATTTCTAGATAACATGGCAAGGAGTGAAATTACCTGATTTCTTGACTGATGAAGTGGGTTGTGGTGGAGTAGAGGTTTTGCCCTGTGTTTGAGCTGTTTTTGAACTAGAACCTATTGCTTTCCACACATCCATAAGGTGCTAGGCACATCGTGAGCACTCGGCCAGAACTTGCTGGAATGAACTAAAATGCCCTGTGGAAAAAGGCACACTAATAAGAACATTTACCCTCCAAGTTGTTTAAACAGATGGCATGTTTTTGAAAGAAGAAAAATTGTAAGAGAAACTAAAGAACAGGACTGATTTCCAGTTGATTTTCATGGTGTTTTTGGCAGACTATTGCATGTGGTTAGGTTGGGCAATTTTCCCCTTTTCTAAGACAGTATTTTGGGGACACGCTGGCATAGGTGTTTTGTACTGACTCATCTAAAAGAGACTTTTGCATATATTGTGAAAATTCTCTTTGGAGTTAAAGAAAGGGAAAGAATAAGAAGTAAATACTGCTCCTCTTACAAGTCATCCATGACCTCAAATCCCCCCAAGTGGACCCACCTCTCTCTCCTTCTTCTTCACTCCTCAGTTCTCACTCAGGCACAAAGCAGGACATACCAACACAGACATTCTGATTTGAAATCATAATGTAAACATTTTTACATTATTTTTATTCTTACATGATTTTTGATATATATGTAATTTTTTTTTACCTAAAATATGGGGTCAACCAAACTCCCTGAGACTCTTCCTGTGACTACCCTCTACTCAATGTTCCTATCTCCCTTGAAGGCCAAGGCAGAGGCAGGAATACATTGGGCCTGAGGGATGGGGTGAGGATATCTTTTATATTTATATAGTATTGTTTCTCAGTATGAAAATTAAGTAGTATATTTTTAATTTTATAGCATATTGTATTTTACAATACAGAAGACTGTATCTCGCATATATATGTAGTATAAGAAATACTATTACTCATACCCTAAGTACCCATCGCCCAGCTTAAGTAACTGACCTTTACCAGTCTACTGCAACTCCCCATATCAGTCCCTCTCTCCTCACTTATTTATTCAAAAGCGTTCATTTGAATGATTATTACGTATCATGCACTATTCTAGGTAATACAAAACAGTAAAATAAAAAACAGACAAAAAGCTCTGACTCCTGGAGCTTACATTTTATAAAAGGAAGCTACCATTTTTAATTTTGGGTTTATCATTCCCTTTTCCATATAAATATATATATCTCCAAACAATATATTAGTTTACTATTATACTATCTAGTGTTCTTCTGTGCCTCGCTTTTTTCACTTAATGTATTTGTGCGTGAAATGCTAGTTCATCCATTTTCAATATTTCTGGACTTCTGTTATGTAAATACTTCACAGCATATCCCTCTTCCTGTTTATGGATATTAGGATTATCTTCAGATTTTTGCTATTACGAACAATGCTGCTATGAAATGGTAGCATATGACACATATATTATACACGTTATATTTGTGAGAGTCATTTCTGTTGTGCATAGCAATAACTCATTGTTCATTGTTGTATAGTTTGTATGGGTATGTATATACCCAACTTATTTGTAATTATTTCAACATTTGAGTTATTTCAAGGGTTTGTTTAATGCCATGTTTATGTACATGTCTTTTGAAGCATGTGTTGTGTTGGGTATTGCTGGGTCTTAAGATATATGTAAGTCCAATTATAGTAGATACAGTCAAATAATTATCCAAAGGGATAATACAGTTTGCTCTCCCACAGCCATTCTGGTGGCTGTGTATCAAATTGTGCTTTTAATTTCCATTTACTTGATGATTAATGAAGGTGAGCACTCTGTAAAAATTCATTTGTTGTTTAATATCATATTTTGTAAAGTACCAGTTCAACACTTTCACCCACTTTATTCTGTTGAATTGTCTGGCCTTTTTTTATTGATTTGAAAAAATATATACAGGAGTATTCCCAAACACATAGAGGAGAGAACAAACGGCAAATAGAAGAGGTAATAATAGGCACATTTGTCTTATTATCAATCTGAGGTAAAATTCAATATTTCACTTAAATATGACATTAGTATAGTTTCAAAAATTGATTTATCAGAATAAGGAAGTTCCCTTTCATTATAAAATATAGTTTGCTATATTTTATTATGAAAGCAAGTAGAATTTCTTAAGTGCCTTTTCTGCACCGATTGAGATAATTGTGTGCATTTTTTCCTTCATGTTATTGACATGTTGATTTGTATTGATTGAATTTTGAATGTTAACCCAACCATGCATTCCTGGAGTAAATTCGTTTTTTTGTAGTATAGTATCCTTTTTGAATATTGCTGGATTCAGAATTCTAATACTTTGCTTAGAATTTTAAAAATCTATTTTCATGGGAAAGGTTGGCCTATAGGTTTACTTTCTTGGAATAGCCTTGCCAGCTTTTGGTATTAAGGTTATGCTAGCCTCAAAATCACATTGGAAAATAATACCTCTTCATTCTTCTGACCTCTCTCTCTCCCTTCCCTAATTCTCTCTTCACCTGTATCTAACTTCTATTAAGCCCATTGGTTGGGTACTTAACTTCATTTATTACATTTTTTTAATTATCAACTTTCCACTTGATCCCATTGTATAATATCTAGTTTTCCACCAGAATTCTCTATGTTGTTAATTAATGTTTTAACCTATTTACCCTGATTATTTTAATATCCGTGTCTGATAACAAATATATCTGGATACCTGTGGCTCTGTTTTTAATATTTATTCTTTTCTCTTGGTTATTAGTCAAGTCTCATCTTTTTGGGTGTTTTGCTATTTTTGTTTGAGTGCTGAACATTGACTTTGAAAAACTGTAGAAATAATTTAAGACTCTCAACTGTTCATTTCATAACAGCAAATTCCATTAAGGAGAAACATAGTTCAGGTTTCAGGCCTACTTCCTTGGGATTTCACTCTCTCTCCAGTTGTAGAATTGCAAGTTCTTCCTGTATTGATATTGTCCTGTCAATGTTTTCAAATATATTTTTAAAAAATATTTTGTTGAGCTTGTCTAGTTATTCTCACAGGGAGAATTTGTCTAAAATTAGTATGCTATTGCCAGAAGGGGCACCAATTATGTTACTGGATTTTAATTTGTGTTTTCCATAGTTCAAAACAGTTAAGCCTTTTAAAATAAGCTTATCAGCCACTAGTGTTTTCACTTATGCACGTTTCTATTTACTTATTCATTTTTCTACTGAGCCATAGAAATTATATTATCATATGGGTTTTTATTCTCATTATGTGTATTTTAAATTCTTTCTCTCTAGTTACAGGTTTTCTTTTTATTCTTTAATTATTTGTTTTGATGAACGTAAGTATTTTTTAATGTAGTTATATTCATCAGTCTTTTCTCTTTTGAGCCTTTTATCTTTTTTAAAAAATTATTTTATTTATTTAGTTTATACAGCAGGTTCTTATTAGTTATCTATTTTATACATATTAGTGTATATATCTCAATCTCCCAATTCATCCTACCACCACCACCACCCCCACTGCCCTCTGCTTGGTGTCCATACGTTTGTTCTCTACAACTGTGTCTTTATTTCTGCCTTGCATACCGGTTTTTCTAGATTCCACATATATGCGTTAACATGTGATATTTGTTTTTCTCTTTCTGACATACTTCACTCTGTGTGACAGTTTCTAGGTTCATCCACATCTCTACAAATGACCCAATTTCATTCCTTTTTATGGCTGAGTAATATTCCATTGTATGTATGTACCACATCTTCTTTATCCATTTGTCTGTCACTGGGCATTTAGGTTACTTCCATGCCCGGCTATTGTGAATAGTGCTGCAATGAACATTGGGGTGCATATGTCTTTTTGAATTATGGGTTTCTCTGGGTATATGCCCAGTAGTGGGATTGCTGGGTCATATGGTAATTCTATTTTTACCTTTTTAAGGAACCTCCATACTGTTTTCCATAGTGGCTGTATCAGTTTACATTCCCATCAACAGTGCAAGAGGGTTCCCTTTTCTCCACACCCTCTCTAGCATCTGTTGTTTGTAGATTTTCTGATGATGCCCATTCTAACTGGTGTGAGGTGATACCTCATTGTAGTTTTGATTTGCATTTCTCTAATAATTAGTGATATTAAGCAGCTTTTCATGTGCCTCTTGGCCATCTGTATGTCTTCTTTGGAGAAATGTCTGTTTAGGTCTTCTGCCCATTTTTTGATTGGGTTGTTTGTTTTCTTAATATTGAGCTGCATGAGCTGTTTATATATTTTGGAGATTAATCCTTTGTCCGTTGATTCATTTGCAAATATTTTCTCCCATTCTGAGAGTTGTCTTTTTGTCTTGTTTATAGTTTCCTTTGCTGTGCAAAAGCATTTAAGTTTCATTAGGTCCCATTTGTTTATTTTTGTTTTTGTTTCCATTTCTGTAGGAGGTGGTTCAAAAAGGATCTTGCTGTGATTTATGTCATAGAGTGTTCTGCCTATGTTTTCCTCTAAGAGTTTTATAGTGTCCGGTCTTATATTTAGGTCTTTAATCCATTTTGGGTGTATTTTTGTGTCTGGTGTTTTTGAGTGTTCTAATTTCATTCTTTGACATGTAGCTGTCCAGTTTTCCCAGCACCACTTACTGGAGAGACTGTCTTTTCTCCTTTGTATATCCTTGCCTCCTTTTTCATAGATTAGTTGACCATAGGTGTGTGGGTTTATCTCTGGGCTTTCTGTCCTGTTCTATTGATCTATATTTCTGTTTTTGTGCCAGTACCATATTGACTTGATTACTGTAGCTTTGTAGTATAGTCTGAAGTCAGGGAGTCTGATTCCTCCAGCGCTGTTTTTTTCCCTCAAGACTGCTTTGGATATTCAGGGTCTTTTGTGTCTCTATATAAATTTTACAATTTTTTTGTTCTAGTTCTGTAAAAATTGCCATTCATAATTTGATAGGGTTTGAATTGAATCTGTAGATTGCTTTGGGTAGAATAGTCATTTTCACAATATTGATTCTTCCAATCTAAGAACACGGTATATCTCTCTACCTGTTTGTGTCATCTTTGATTTCTTTCATCAGTGTCTTATAGTTTTCTGAGTACAGGTCTTTTACCTCCTTAGGTAGGTTTATTCCTAGGTATTTTATTCTTTTTGTTGTGATGGTAAATGGGATTGGTTTCTTAATTTCTTTTTCTGATCTTTTGTTGTAAGTGTATAGGAATGCCAGAGATTTCTGTGCATTAATTTTGTATCCTGCAGCTTTACCAAATTCATTGATTAGCTCTAGCAGTTTTCTGGTGGCATCTTTAGGATTTTCTATGTATAGTGTTATGTCATCTGAAAACAGTGACAGTTTTACTTCTTTTCCAATTTGAATTCTTTTTATTTTTTTTTCTTCTCTGATTGTCATGGATAGGACTTCCAAAACTATGTTGAATAACATGCAGCTCAATAACAAAAAAACAAACAACCCAATCCAAAAATGGGCAGAAGACCTAAATAGACATTTCTCCAAAGATGATATACAGATTGCCAACAAACACCTGAAAGAATGCTCAACATCATTAATCATTAGAGAGATGCAAATCAAAACTACAATGAGATATCATCTCACACCAGTCAGAATGGCCATCATCAAAAAATCTAGAAACAATAAATGCTGGAGAGGGTGTGGAGAAAAGGGAACACTCTTGCACTGCTGGTGGGAATGTGAATTGGTACAGCCACTATGGAGAACAGTATGGAGGGTCCTTAAAAAACTAAAAATAGAACTACCATACGATCTAGCAGTCCCACTACTGGGCATATACCCTGAGAAAACCATAATTCAAAAAGAGTCATGTACCGAAATGTTCATTGCAGCTCTATTTACAATAGCCAGGAGATGGAAACAACATAAGTGTCCATGATCGGATGAATGGATAAAGAAGATGTGGCACATATATACAATGGAATATTACTCAGCCATAAAAAGAAACAAAATTGAGTTATTTGTAGTGAGGTGGATGGACCTAGAGTCTGTCATACAGAGTGAAGTAAGTCAGAAAGAGAAAGACAAATACCGTATGCTAACACATATATATGGAATATAAGAAAAAAATAAAATGTCATGAAGAACCTAGGGATAAGACGGGAATAAAGACACAGACCTACTAGAGAATGGACTTGAGGATATGGGGAGGGGGAAGGGTAAGCTGTGACAAAGTGAGAGAGTGGCATGGACATATATACACTACCAAACGTAATGTAGATAGCTGGTGGGAAGCAGCCGCATAGCACAGGGAGATCAGCTCCGTGCTTTGTGACCACCTGGATGGGTGGGATAGGGAGGGTGGGAGGAATGGAGATGCAAGAGGGAGGAGATTTGAGAACATATGTATATGTAAAACTGATTCACCTTGTTACAAAGCAGAAACTAACACACCATTGTAAAGCAATTATACTCCAATAAAGATGTAAAAAAAAAAGGGGGGGGCAAGAGTGGACATTCTTGTTTTGTTCCTGATCTTAGAGGAAATGCTTTCAGTTTTTCACCATTGAGGATGTTTGCTGTGGGTTTGTCATATAGGGCCTTTATTATGTTGAATAGGTTCCCTCTGTGCCCACTTTCTGTAGAGTTTTTATCATAAATGGGTGTTGAATTGTGTCAAAAGCTTTTTCTGCATCTGTTGAGATGATCATATGGTTTTTATTCTTCAGTTTGTTAACATGGTGTATCACATTGATTGATTTGTGTATATTGGAGAATCCTTGCATCCCTGGGATAAATCCCACTTGATCATGGTGTATGATCCTTTTAATGTGTTGTTGGATTCTGTTTGCTAGTATTTTGTTGAGGATTTTTGCATCTATATTCATTGGTGACATTGGTCTGTAATTTTCTTATTTTGTAGTATCTCTGTCTGGTTTTGCTATCAGGGCGATGGTGGCCTTGTAGGATGAGTTTGGGAGTGTTCCTTCCTCTGCAATTTTTTGGAAGAGTTTGAGAAGGATGGGTTTTAGCTCTTCTCTAAATGTTTGATAGAATTCACCTGTGAAGCCATCTGGTTCTGTACTTTTGTTTGTTGGAAGATTTATTTTTATTTATTTATTTATTTATTTTTGCAGTACGCAGGCCTCTCACTGTTGTGGCCTCTCCCATTGCGGAGCACAGGCTCCAGACGCGCAGACTCAGCAGCCATGTGTCACAGGCCTAGCCACTCCGTGGCATGTGGGGTCTTCCCAGACCGGGGCACGAACCTGTGTTCCCTGCATTGGCAGGCAGACTCTCAACCACTGCACCTCCAGGGAAGCCCCGTCAGAATTCCATGTTGGAAGATTTTTAACCAGTTTCATTACTTGTGATTGGTCTGTTCATATTTTCTATTTCTTCTTGGTTCAGTCTTGGAAGGTTATACCTTTCTACAAATTTGTCCATTTCTTCCAGGTTGTCCATTTTATTGGTCTAGAGTTACTTGTAGTAGTCTCTTATGATGCTTTATATTTCTGCAGTGTCCATTGTAACTTCTCCTTTTTCATTTCTAATTTTATTGATTTTAGTCCTCTCCCTCTTTTTCTTGATGAGTCTGACTAAAGGTTTATCAATTTTGTTTATCTTCTCAAAGAACCAACTTTTAGTTGTGTTGATCTTTGCTATCGTTTCCTTTGTTTCTATTTCATTTATTTCTGCTCTGATCTTTATGATTTATTTCCTTCTACTACCTTTGCGTTTTGTTTGTTCTTCTTTCTCTAGTTGCTTTAGGTGTAAGTTTAGGTCATTTAGTTGAGATTTTTCTTGTTTCTTGAGGTAGGATTGTATTGCTGTAAACTTCCCTCTTAGAACTGCTTTTGCTGCATCCTGTAGGTTTTGGGTCGTTGTGTTTTCATTGTCATTTGTTTCTAGGTATTTTTTGAATCTGTTTCCTGATGGAAGGGACTGGTGGTGGGTAGAGCTGGGTGTTGCTCTGGTGGGCAGAGCTCAGTAAAACTTTAATCTGCTTGTGTGCTGATGGGTGGGGCTGGGTTCCCTACTTGTTGGTTGTTTGGCCTGAGGCGATCCAGCACTGGAGACTACAGGTCCTTTGGTGGGGCTAATGGTGGACTCTGGGAGGGCTCACACAAAGGAATACTTCCCAGAACTTCTCCTGCCAGTGTCCTTGTCCCTGAGGTTAGCCGCAGCCACCCGCCGCCTCTGCAGGAGACCCTCCAACACTAGCAGGTGGGTCTGGTTCAGTCTCCTATGGGGTCACTGCTCCTTGCCCCTGGGTCCTGATGCGGACACTACTTTGTGTGTGCCCTCCAAGAGTGGAGTCTCTGTTTCCCCCAGACCTTTTGAAGACCTGCAATCAATTTCTGCTAGCCTTCAAAGTCTGATTCTCTGGGAATTCCCCCGACCCCTTTTGCCGGACCCCAAGGTTGGGTAGCCTTTTATGAGGCTCAGGACCTTCACTCCAGTGGGTGGACTTCTGTGGTATAATTTTTCTCCAGTTTGTGAGTCACCCACCCAGTGGTTATGGGATTTGATTTTATTGTGATTGCGCCCCTCCTACCGTCTCATTGCAGCTTCTCCTTTGTCTTTGGATGTGGAGTGTCTTTTTTGGTGAGTCCCAGTGTCTTCCTGTTGATGATTATTCAGCAGTTAGTTGTGATTCCGGTGCTCTCGCAAGAGGGAGTGAGCACATGTCCTTCTACTCCACCATCTTGAACCAGTCTCACCTGTTAATTCCTTCTTTGAATAGAAGAAATAAACTCAGATGTGGTAATACTGTCGTTACATTATATTTGGAGGTTGCTCACTACACTGGTCACTGGTCGATTTTGACTTCTGGTCTTGCGTGGAAGGCTGAGTACACAAACATTTGTCTAGAACCTGCCCTCCTAGATTAACGACATCCTCCCTGCCATAGGCCAGGTTAGCTTTGGCTTGTTTGAAATGTTCGTGCCTTCTCCGCGCTCCTCTGGCATGGCGTTTCTTCTTCAAAAGAAAGTACACTTTCTTGCCAGTACATCACGAAATTTCACTGAATTCATCTTGTAATCACAGTACTCTGCTGAGTGAGACTTTTTTTAAAGTACCTTAGGAACTCCTTCCCTATTTCAATGTCATAAAGATATTCTCCTATATTTTTCTCTAACCACTTCATAATTTTTCTTTTAACTTTTGTCTTAATCCATGTGCAATGCATGTTTGTGCATGGAGTGAAGTAGAGATCCAATTTCATTTATTTCCATATGTTTAAGCAGTTATCCCAGAACCATTTATTGAAATTAGGAACTGGCTATATTAAAAACACCTTAATTTCAGAGCAATGTTGTTTCAATGAACTATGTTCTAAGTCCTGGAGGTCCCTATTTTCTTAGTATTCATTATCTGTGTCTCCCAAAGAAATGACCCCTTTTAAAGCTCATCTTCCCTCAGATAACCCTATGTCTTCATTTTAGCTGCTGTCCCCACACTGTGTCAGTATTATTTTCTAGTCAGTGTCTCATAGGTTGTTGGCGGTTTTCAAATCCCCCAAATAAAGTGCAAAAACAATGGAAATGCATGGCAAAGTAAAATTACAAATCTTGCAAAACATGTGGGATCTTACCACCTTAGCAGAATTGCTCTATCCATCCCCAAAGGCAATGACAGAAGGAGGTGTAGCTGAATTAGACCAATTAGTAACAAAAGAAAGGAACCTAAACAAGCGAGATGACAGTATAAACACCTCAGAAGAGAAGGACTTGAATGTCAAAATTTAGGAGTGGTCCTTGAGAAATATGTATAAAGACCTTGTAGGTTTTTGCAAACTGAACTTTATGATCACGATGCAAAAGTAAAACTGAAGATGTCTGATAGCTCAGTTTCTAAAGAATTGTACACACACAGCTAATAACACTTGATTCTTGCTTTGATTGTTCTGTGACATCTCACAGTTGGAAGTATGACTTAAATTCTCTTAAGCATAAAACAAAATAGTTTTCATAAATGGTATTTTTCAAGATAAAGCCCCAGTCAAACTTTTTTTACTGCTATTTATTATAAAGTTTTGTTGACTCAAGAGTATGAACAATAACCTGGATGGGGAGGATAGTGAAGCTTCAAACCAAATCTTTGACACAAATCTACTTCTCAATGGACTTATTTCACAAGACAAGTTTAAATGATAATCAGGACCAGGGCTAGGGCGAGGTGCCCGCGGCACAAAACTAGGAAAGCATCAACTCTCGCTATACACATAGAAACACTGATCCGATTTCTCTCATTATACCTTAGTTTTGCCTGTTCAAAGATTTGGAATGAAATCATACAGTGTGTTCTCCTTTGTGTCTGCCTTCCTTCACTCAGCATGCTTTTTGAGATTAATCCATGTTGTCCTGTGTATCAGTAGTTCATTCCCCTTAATTGCTCAATGTTCTGTTTTATAAATTTTCACTTCATAATTTATATATTATAAATATACCATTTTATATTTTATAATATACCTCTTTATGTAACATTTCATAAATATACCACAGTGTGTTTATCCACTTATCTACTGATGGGCATTTAAGTTGTTTCCACTTGTTGCCTATTACAAATAAGGCTGTTGGGATATTTGTGTCCAATCCTTTTTGTGGGCACATGTTGTCATTTCTCTTCGATAAATGCCTAGGAATGAAATTGCTGGGTCATAGTGTAAGTGTTTAGCTTTATTTACAAGCTGCCAACATATTTTCCCAAAATGTTGTACCATTGTGCGTAACTGTCTGCAGTGCGTCACAGTTCCAGTTGCTCCACATCCTCACCAATACTTGCTAGTCATTTTTAAATTTAAAAAATTTATTTATTTATTTATTTATTCTTTGGCTGCATTGGGTCTTTGTTGCTGCGTGCAGGCTTTCTCTAGTTGTGGCGAGCAGGGGCTACTCTTCGTTGTGGTGCATGGGCTTCTCATTGCAGTGGCTTCTGTTGTCGTGGAGCACGGGCTCTAGGCACGCAGGCTTCAGTAGTGGCAGCACACAGGCTCAGTAGTTGTGGCACATGGGCCCTAGAGCACATGGGCTTCAGTGGTTGTGGTGCATGGGCTCAATAGCTGTGGCTCATGGGCTCTAGAGCACAGGCTCAATAGTTGTGATGCACGGGCTTAGTTGCTCCGCGGCATGTGGGATCTTCCTGGACCAGGGATCAAACCCATGTTCCCTGGATTGGCAGGCAGATTCTTAACCACTGAGCCACCAGGGAAGTCCTAGTCATTTTAATTTTAGCTATTTTATTGCTGTTAAGTGTTATGTCATTTGTCTTAATGTGCATTCGCCTAAAGACTAATATAATGTTAAATATCTTTTCATGTATTTATTAGCTATATATGTTCTTTTAGAAGGTGACTTTTAAGTCTTTAGCCTGTTTTTTGATTGAATTGTTTGTCATCTTATTATTGAGTTTAAGAGCTCTTTACATATTCTGGATTATATATTTTGGATATGAGACCTCTGTTAGAGGCATGTATTGATAATATTTTCCCCCAGTCTGTGGCCTGCCTCTTGGTTTTCCTAATGGTGTCCTTTGAAGAGCAAAGAGTTTTAATTTTGATACAGCCCAATGTATCACTTTTTCTTTTATGTTTAGTCTATGAAATCTTTGCCTACTCCAAAGTTCCAAAAATTTCATCCTATATTTTATTTTAAAAATATTATAGTTTTGGCTTTTACCTTTAGGCCTAGGATCTATTATGAATTAATCTTGGTTTATGGCATGAGGTAGACATCATAATTCATTTTTTATTATGAATGTCTGCTGTTCCCACAACATTTAATGAAAACAACTTTACTTTCCCATATAATTACTTTGGAACTTTCCCCAAAGTTCTATTTACCTTAGGTGCCTGAGTCTTTTTCTAGACTGTTCTGTTCCATTGACCTATATGTCAATTTGTCAGTGCCTTATTGTTGTGATTATTAGAGCTTTATAAAAAACCTTGAAATCAGATAGTGTAACTCTTGCAACTTTATTCCTTTTCAAAATTGTTTTGGCTATTCTTAGTCATATGCATTTCCATATAAATTCTAAAATCAACTTGTCAATTTCTACAAAAACATTTGCTGAGGTTTTGACTAGGATGCCATTAAATCTGTAAATAAATTTGACAGCACTGACATCTTAACAATACCGAGTTTACCAATCCATAAGTGTGGTATCTCACTAAGTCTTTTTAAATTTCTCTCAACAGTGTTTAGCGGTTTTCAGTGTAGAGATCCCGCACAGCTTTCATGAGGTTTATTCCTAGATACGGCAACTGTTTTTGATGCTATCAATTAACCTTTTTAAAATAACTTTTTTTATTTTGAAATAGTTTTAGATTTACAGAAAAAAATTGTAAAACTAGGACAGAGCGTTCCCATAAACCCCGCAGACAGTGTTCCCTATTATTAGCATCTTATTTTATTACGGTATATTTGTCACAATTAGTGAGCCAAGACTGATACATTATTATTAACTAAAATTCATACTTTACTCGGGTTTCCTTAGTTTTGACCTAGTGTCTGTTTTCTGTCCCAGGATCTCATCCAGGTACCATATTACATTTAGTTGTCATGTCTCCTTAGACTCTTCTTGGCAATTTACTTTTTACTGTGTTCATGATATTATGTTTTCTTCCTTCAAAATGGTAGATATATTGAATATTCACATGCCAAAGAGTGTAGTTGGACCCCTACCTCACACCATGGACAAAAATTACTCAGAATGCATCAATGACGTAAATGTAAGAGCCAAAGTTATAAAATTCTTCGAAGAAAGCATAGGAATAAATCTTCATGAGCTTTGATTTGGACATGGACTCATATATGACATAGCAACAAAAGAAAAAGTAGGCAAACTGGACTTCCTTAAAATTAAAAACTTTTGTGCATCAAAGGACATTATCAAGAAAAAGACAACCTACAGAATGGATAAAATACTTGCAAATTATACATTTCATTAAGGGTCTAGTATCCAGAATATATAAAGAACTCTTACAACTCAACAACAGAAAGATAAAAAAACCCTATTTAAAAATGGGCAAAGGATTTGAGCAGACCTTTATTCAAAGAAGTAGAAATGGCCAACAGGCACATAAAAAGATGCTCCACATTGTCAGTCATGAGGGAAAACCAAATCCTCAGTGAGGCATCACTTTACACCCACTGTGATGGCTGTGATGGAAAACGTGAAAAATATCAAGTGTCAGCAAAGATATGGAGAAAGTAAAACCTTCCTATGTTGCTGGTAGGAATGTAAAGTGGTTCAGCCAGTTTGGAAAACAGTTTGGCTGTTCCTTAAAAAGTTGAACATTAGAGTTACTTTATGACCCAGCAGTTCCACTCCTAGGTATATACCAAAAAAATTGAAAACAAATACTCAAACAAGTACGTGTAAACGCATGTTCATAGCAGCACTATTCACAGTGGCCAAAAGGTGGAAAGAACCCAATGTCCATTAGCAGATGAATGGATAAACACAATGTGATATAAAGGTACAATGGAATGTTATTCTGCCTTTAAAAAGAGGCAAGTACTCACACATGCTACAACACAGATGAACCTTGAAAACATGGTGCTAAGTGGAAAAGGCACAACAGGTATGATTCCATTTGTATGAAAAATCCATAGAGATAGAACACAGATTGGTGGTTATCAGAGGTGGAGTTTGGGAAAGTGGCGAGCAAGTGCTTGGCAGGTACAAGTTTTCCTTTCGGGTGATAAAAATGTTTCAGAACTAGACAGAGGTGGCAGCTGCATAACATTGTGAGTGTACTAAATGCCTCTGAATTTTTCACTTTTAAATGATTAGTTTTATGTGTGAATTTCACCTCTATAACAAAAAAGAGAGACTTTAAAAATGGTAGGGATACTTATGTATTTCGTCACTGCTGTATCTCCAGCTGCTTTGAGAGAACCTGATATGCAGTAAGTACCCAATAAATACCACGGCTCTTACGCTATTGGTTCCTTGACCAGAGCAAAAAAGACTCCAAGTTTAAACAAACCTCAAGGAAGGTCTCTGATTGTATTAGCATGGGTCACATGCCAACCTCCTGGCCAGCGATGAGAGTGCTACGAGTAGATGTAGTAGATGTAGATTAGATTAGATTGACCCTTGAACGATGCGGGGCAGGGGGTGGGGAGGGGGATGAACCTCTGTGTACTCAAAAATTTGCATATAATTTTATGGTTGACCTTCCGTATCCAAGTTTCCACATCTACAGATTCAGCCAACCATAGATCATGTTGTACTGTAGTACATATTTATTGAAAATATCCACATATAAGTGGACCCGTCTAGTTCAAACCAGTGTTGTTCAAAGATCAACTGTACTGTTATTTCCCCAAAGAAAGGGAGGACTGTTCTGGCATCCAAAACAACAGAAACATTCTATCATCTCACCTAAATTTCAGGCCATAGCTTAAAAGACATCTGCCAAATAACACCATCCACTATAAACACTGTACAATAAGCATAAAAGACATGTACTCAGTTTGTTGATCAATAATGTAATGAAGAGGGTTCCATTCTATCGTCAGACGCCATGATGGAATGAACGAAAAATCAGGACGCAGTGGTTCTAAGTCCCAGCTCAGTCACTCTCTCTCCCCCTGCAGCCGCGGGTAAACCCAATCTGAGCCTTGATTTTCTACCTATAGATACAAGCAATTGCCATAAACAGTTCTCAGAGACCCTTTTCAAGTCTAGGTAGGTATGATTTTCTTGGTCTAATCTCCAATTTTGAAGAAAGGTTCCTAGATAGCCATGTATGGGAAAAGAGAAGCCATTTTATTGCTGTTTTCAGTCCAAATACCTCTTTTCTAATCTTTGTTTGGCCTTGCAGTGCTGGTTTTGCTTGTGGGACCATAAATCCTCTAGTTTTAAGGTCTGATTTTCACAGTGATCACAGGGAATGTGTGCATTGTGTGCAATGTGCAGCTTCACCCAGCCAGGACTTCACAGAGGGGAAACGGTAGAGTCATTGTTCAGTACATTGAATCAGCATCATGGAAACAGAATGAAAATACAACTTGTAGATTTTCTGGGTCAACATAACTTCACAGTAGTAGAAATTTGGTAATTATTAGTTTTCTTAGATGGGAGTTTCTTAACCTTTTACAATCCACGCCCTTTGATAAACCTCAATATCCCACACCAACCCCCAGAGTTTCTGAAACACAGCCTTGGTTGAGCGGGGGAGGGGGAGAGCCTCACCTCTTCCTCCGTCTCACCAGAGTCACTGAACCTCAGAATTTAGACTCTTTCTTCTGTAGAGCTTTACTTTCCCTCAATTGTATTATAAACATTATAAGTTGCTTTTTAATTTCCAACTATTAAACTACACCATTGACGGTGTTTTTATCACCTACCTATCTACTCCATCATCTTACCCACAGAGGGAAGGTTCTGATATGCCCCCCCCTAGGAAGAAATGTCCTGCAGTTGAGAACCACAGGTAGAGCACACTTACTAGTAATCTTCACTCACTGCAGCTTTACTTTTTCCTTGACATGTTTTCTCTTGTCTAAATTCCTTAAGGTCGTTTCTGAACCTCAGTTCCCTTCATGAAGTGAAACTTCATGAAGTTGTTATGAAAATTGGGGGGATAATTTATGGAAAGGGCTTGGCACAGTGCCTAGAATATAGTAAGTGCTCAATGAATATCAGATAAGGGCAGTCAGGGCTGCTGTGTACAGTTGTACAGGATGTACACTATACAACTCCATGGTTTACAAATCAAAACACACTGTGAAAGACAGTCCCTGGAATTGTGATATGTCGGAAACAATAGTTGGTAGACAAAAATATATAGGCATATGGATTATATAATATATATAAATGTATAAAATATATCTATATATAAAATATATATCTATATTATATATAGATATTATATATCTATATCTATCTATTCCCAATGATCTCTGTAAATTGCCTAAGCACAGTGTGTCTGATTTGCCAGGACTCCTTCTCTGCTCCTCCTGTAAAGTATCATCAGCAGAGCCAGGAAGTCCCAGCCAGCCAAGTATGCGGTCTCAGGCCAGCAGGATCAAATCCAAACGATCTCCCAAGCCAGCTCTTGAAACGGAATAGCATCGGTGACCCAAAATGAAAGGGAGTATAGAACTGAAGTGTTCAGGAAGGGCCACGTGAGGTCTTCTGCAAACTTCCCAGCCTCCCAAGGAAAGGTTTTATGTCGTTTTAAATATTGGTTGTTTACATTGGGATTACCCTGAGAGCAACATGCTGCCATTATTGTGAAGACCAATGCCCAGAGGAGAGAAGCTCTATCTCTGTTTGTTTGGACTTGAAGCAAATGCCTGCAGTCTGTAAGTGTTTCATAATCAGGGGATGCTGGAGGCTTCAGTTCCTGCTGGAGACGTGTGACCACAAAAAAAACAATAGGAAAAGATGGAACAAGTTGAGGAAGCAATCTTGAGAATGTTCAGTTCGTCACAGGCTCCCTGACCATGTGTTTTATGGCATGAAACACTCAAGGCAGAATGTGACATTAAAGAAAATAAAGGGAATCTGTGACCAAATAATATTAGTGTGAAGGATTCTAATTGCACTACCTAGTTAGAGAAGATCATAAACCTCCAGTTAAGCGGGAAGTATATTTCCCAGATGCATTACTCTACACCCAGATTAACCATGTGTGAAATGATACCACTCACTTACCTTTCCTAACCACCTGATTTGTTGCTACCCAATAACTGGCAAGTTTGGCCTTTCTTAGCAGGAAATACCAAGCTATTCAACTCCATTTCAAAGGACATTTATGGCTTACCTACTATGTGCTAGATGAAGGCGCAGGAACAGGACAAATATAAAGAGAATTAGATACCCCCCTCAAGGAGCACACTGTCCAGTCAGAAAGCTAACAGAAAAGGAAAGGATTGCAGAATGGGAACTATGTACTGAATAGGGATGCTAACATCTTGCCAGAGTGATGGGCAGCAAGCAAGAAAGAAAAAATAAAAACACAAATGATCAACTTACAGTTATACTAAATTTAGACTGAAGAACCTGATGGCGTCAAGAACTTTTGGATTAAAGCAGACTCTTTGGTTCAGAGAAAAGCTATTTGAGGCATCTCCAAGGGAGAGGTTCATCAGCTGTTTTCAAAGAAATTGTATATTTCACTTGCAAGTAGTAATTTACTGTATCTGTAGAGTAAAATCAGTTTGCTTTAGTCATTGCATGCATGATTAGTCAGTGAATTAGAAAATCATGCTTTAGTGGAATCTGATTTATTTAGTGAGCTCAATTTATTGGGAAGGCAATGTGTCCAGATAAAATCTTTTTCAAAAATCCTTCCCCCCCAATCTTATTCTCTAACCACCAAATCCTTCTATCCTTCAGATGTCATCACCAGCTTCAAATGAGAGTACACAAAAATGTTGAATTTGGACGTGAGTAAATGACAGGTTATCCTCCAGGTTTAATATGCCCTCCATATTTTAAATAATGATCAACTTGAAAAGACAAGATTGGAAATTTAAAAATAAAGCTACCAATTCCAGGTTTGGATAAGGAACTGAACACATAGCTCCTTTGTGCTCCCAGGACATTCCTTGATTCGGCCTGTTTTGTAGACTATCTCTTGTTCTTGACTGTGGCCCCCAAATGGTTCTAAGAATTCTGTAAATAGTTAATCCACATGCTCTCAAAGCTTGCTGCCTTTTGCCTGGACAAAGCAGCAGAACCTTGTTCCTTCCCTGTGAACTAAGTTTTGTACTTTGTGGTCTGAAGAGGCCAGAGTGAATCTCAGGAAATCAAACTGTTAGCTGGCCACTTTATTTTTTTAATTATTTTTATTTTACTTTAAACTTCTGGAGCTTTTTTTTTTTTTTTTTTTTTTGGCTGTGTTGGGTCTCTGTTGCTGTGCACGGGCTTTCCCTAGTTGCGGCGAGCAGGGGCACTCTTCGTTGCGGTGCACAGGCTTCTCATCATGGTGGCTTCTCTTTGTTGCAGAGCACAGGTTCTAGGTACCTGGGCTTCAGTAGCTGCAGCACACGGGCTCAGTAGTTGTGGCTTGTGGGATCTAGAGTGCAGGCTCAGTAGTTGTGGCGCACAGGCTTAGTTGCTCTGCGGCATGTGGGATCTTCCCGGACCAGGGCTCAAACCCCTGTCCCCTGCATTGGCAGGCAGATTTTTAACCACTGTGCCACCAGGGAAGACCCCGGCTGGCCACTTTAAATAAAGATGATAACCTTTATTAAGTAACCAGTATCAAACCAGCTAGTTTTACTCATTTAGTCCTCAAAGTATAGCTGGGCAGGAGTATCTTTAGGCCCATTTTACAGACAAAGACACTCACTTGTGCAAAGGCAGATGGCCAAGAAATGGTAGAGTAGGATTGAAAACCATGTCTGCTCACTTCTTGGAAACATAATTAAGTAGGTGAAGGCAACAGAATTGAGATCCTGGTCTTTTTCATCCAAAACCTGGCCCCTGAAGGAAATAAACACCTCAACTGCTTTGAATCCCTTTGAAATGCTACTTAATATAAAACATTTGCTTAGAAAAAGACTCTTCTATTGAAAGATAACAAAAACTCTCTACTACCATCTATAGGGTATCCATTGTGTATAAGGTCTTATGCTGGAAATATGGGGTACAGACTTGGGGCCTCTGTGGCTCACACTCTCATCAAAGATTGAAACAATCATAGACCAATGACTGGCTATCCACGTATATACACAACGAGGGTGGGGTATATTCATTTATTTATTAATTCAACAAATATTCATCATGACTGTTTTTTTGAGTATCTGAGCCTGTATTTACTTATATGAAAAACAAGGACCAAAACATCCTTGCCTGCTTCCCCAGGCTGTTGCAGGGATTCATTTAAGGAATATGTAAAATCATTTGGATGATTATAAACTGCCCCACTGCCACACACTTCTTATTACACTGCGGCAATTCCACACAGAGGTTCAGCGCTTCCAGAGTTTGAATTCCTCTGGAATTACACGCTGCCCTGGGTGACCTAGGGCAATGTGTACTCTTGCTGTACTCTTGGGTACTGTTGTACCCCATCTCTCTTTTCAAAAGTTTTTTTAATTGAAGTATAGTTGATTTACAATGTCATATAAGTTTCAGGTGTGCAGCAAAGTGATTCAGTTATATATATATATTATATATATTATATATATATTCTTCTTCAGATTCTTTTCCATTTTAGGTTATTACAAGGTATTGGATATAGTTCCCTGTGCTACACAGTAGGTCCTTGTTGCTTATCTCTTTGGGTTAGCCAAGTGGTTCATTCGGGTTTTTCCATGGGAAAACCCCAACGAACCTCTTGGCCAACCCAATATTTTATATATAGTAGTCTGTATCTGCTAATCCCAAACTCCTAATTTGTCCCTCCCCACCTTTCCCCTTTGGTAACAATAAGTTTGTTTTCTATGTCTGTGAGTCTGTTTTAGTTTTGTAAGTAAGTTCATTTGTATCGTTTTTTCAGATTCCACATATAAGTGATATTGTATGATATTTGTCTTTCTCTGACTTACTTCACTTAGTATGATAATCTCTAGGTCCATCTATGTTGCTGCAAATGGCATTATTTCGTTCTTTCCTATGGCTGAGTAATATTCCATACACACACACACACACACACACACACACACACACACACACACACACACACACACACACACACACTACATCTTTATCCATTCTTCTGTCGATGGACACTCAGGTTGCGTCCATGTCTTGGCTATTGTAAATAGTGATGCAGTGAACAGTTGGGATAATCCGCCCTCTCTTAACCTGAGTGAATGCTTATTTCTTAACAACAAAAGTACCTGATGTACCCTTGGGGTATATGGGCTCTGGACACAAATGCAGCACCAAAACTAGTATTTCTAAGATGAAAGCCCCCAGGGTGCAATGCAAGGAGCATGCATTTGAGCATCCAGTAAACTAAATCCTGGCCTGCCATTCACTGGCGTGAGACCTTGGGTATATCATTCAAACTCTCTGAACCTTGGTTTCTTCACCTATAAAATGGGTGTATTAATATAAATCTCATAGAGTTGTCATAATAATTAAACGATATTCTCATTTATGAGAATATGGCTATAGAACTTGGGTGTATTGGAACTGCTCAGTTAAATCGTGTAAATGGAATGTTGGATACACAGGGCTGCCACCATTAATAAAACATCACTCTATTTCTGTTTCCACCATTTCTTTGAACTTGAATTAGTTAAGGTTATCTCAAGAAAGCTGTGAAGAATGGATAGGGCATGACTAGCTTTTGTCACCTCTTGTCTTCCCTATCACCTTCTCTTTGTTAACTGCTGTCTCATAGCAGGATGGAAAGGTTGGTACTTGGCCAGGCAACTTTGGGACTGGCAGAAAAGCAAAGCACTGGCTCTTCCAGATGGTCCCTTGTGACCACATCCTTAATTGGTAGGCCTCCAGTGGGGTACATCCAACTCTACTTCCTCCTGAGGTCCTTCCCAGGCGGCCAAGAGGAGCCCGCACCAGCCCTCTCTCATAGGTCCTTATCCTTGGGAAATGCTCTGTGTTCATTCCCCAACATATTCTGGAAATGCAGGCCTGTGCCAGCACAGCTGACCTCTCCCAGAGATTGCATCAGAGCAGCTGGGCGACCCTTCTCTGGCCTTTGGTTTCCCTGGAAGGAGGCGGTCCCTGGGCCACAGTCCCCTTCGGCGGGAGTTTTCAGGCCCGAATCAGACATCAGTCATCTAAATCTCCCAAACACAGGGGACACATTTCAAAGTTCTCCAAGTGTGTCTTGAAATCTCTTTCCACCAGACTTGTGGTGAAACCAGGGGTAAGCAAACTTCTGTAAAGACGAACTCTCCATTGTGGTGCCAACGCAGCTATAGATGATATTTAAATAAATGAGGCGACTGTGTTCAGTCACATTTTATTTATGGACACTGAAATTTGAATTACAGTGAATTTTCATAGGTCACAAGATATTTTTTATGTCCCTCCACATTTGACAAATGCAAAAACCATTATGAACTTACGGTCATGCCAAACCAGGCAGTAGACCAGATCTCACCTGCGTATTGTAGTTTCCTCACTCTGGGTTAGATAGTAGAATCACTGCCCTCCCCCCACCCCCACCCCCGCCCCAAAGAAAAGAAACAAAACACAAAATGAAGAGTCACCCAGGATGCAGGAACTCTCACCCAGAAAACCTCCTTGCCAATCTGTTTACACAGCCTCACTCTCCACACTCCGGTCTCTTTTGATAACCTCAAAGGTGGGACGGGGGGAAGGGTGGAGGGGAGTCCGTTAAGAGTACCAGACAAGTTTATTATACATGTTTTTTAGAAGTCTGCATATATACATTTGTCTCACGTTGTTCTTTAGAATCTTTCATATTGACACCTCAGTTGAAACAGACAAACGGAGTTCCGTTCTCGAAGCTCATTGCAATAACCATTACAGTCATTCCCATCATTACTGCCCAGAATTTACCATGAAGAGGCGAAGAAAGAAATATAGTTGGATGGAATAAATGGTAGAAATTCTGTTTTCTTCTATTTCCATGCTGAAGTTGTTGATTCGTAGTGATCAGGAAGAAGCACATTTATTCTGTTTACCTAGCTGGGCTTTTCTTCTCTGTCCTAGAAGTAGGTCCAAGGTGAGAGTTAGGGCATTTTTTTTCTCATTGTCAATTTAGTCACTGTTAGGAATATTGGCTTTGGGGAATAATGAGACATCTTTCAAGTTCTGCTTTGTCCACAGGAACAGAATCTGGCACTAGAGTCAATTGTCATAACTGTTTATGGGGCCAAGATATTTCAACTTCATGTGGACTGATTTTTGCATATTTTCAAAAGCAAGTTCGTTTTAAGTGTGTTGAGGTAGCAAGTGTATATATACTCCTGTGGAGGCCATTTTTGCTGAGTGGGCTGCTTCAACACCAAGCTTCTTTCAGCTTTAATCATGTTTTAAACCGTGGAGACCATAGGATTTACAATTAAGGAAAAGGGAAACTCAATTTAAAGGGAAAATGATAAAGTCTGGGTTTTTTAAACCAATCTCTTTTTCCTTCTGGAAGCATTACTCTGTTGTAAGAAAGCTGTAGTATATCAAATGGATATTAATGTGCATCGTATCATGGGAGCAATTTCTGGGCCACCTTTTTATGTGAATACTCGTTCATAGAGTCACATAAGGTCTACCTTCTGACAAGTTCAAAGCACTGAGGAAACATGTCCTCATTCATTGGCTCCACATCTCAGAGAGTCAGGAGGGTACAGAAGTAATTTTTCTTCCATTTTTCAGGTGACGAAACTGAGGCCCAGAGAGATTTTGGCAGAAATAGGAGCCACACAGCAGGTAAGAAAAGCCTCGAATGTTACTTCATTTACAGACCTGCTCACCCTTTCACTTGGGCAATGGTGGATGTTCTTCAAAACAGGGCCATAGAACACTTTCTCATATGTAAATGTACTTAAAGTAAAGCATTTTTTAAAAATTGATTAACATTCCAAACCTGTGAAGCAGTAATAATATTTTCTAGATTAGAATCAGAATATTCAGATTCAAAGAGACCTCAGAGATCATAAAATTCTGCTCATTCTTTATACATTGGGGAAAATGAGGCCCAGAGGGAATAAAAGATGTTCCCAGGTTATCCAGCTAATTGAACGCTGAAAGACCAGGTCTCTTGACATTTTGTGACCTTTTCACTAGACTCAGGATGGCAAGTAACACTCTCTCATTTAGTGCAAGTAGCAGACATCAATAATCAATCACCGTACTCTTTTCTGCCAAACCTTGTCACAGTCTCACGGTCATTCTAAACATAGTCCAGGCAGTCATAACTAATTACTCAGAGCTGATGCTAGAAATAAAACCTGTTTGTCATCCATGATATTAAAATGCCAAATATAATTTTTAAAGCTATTTATTGATAGGGGCATATTATATAGCAGGCATGGTATTCACAGTATTTAACTGCAACCTCACAACAGCCCTATGCAGTTGGCATTATTAGAGTTATAGAAACTGAAGTTCAGGGAGATTATATAACTCACTCAAGGTCACAGTAGTGACTTGTAGTCAGCTAGAAGCTAGTAAGTAGCAGACCAAAGATTTGAATCTAGGTCTTTAAAAAATGTATAAGTATATTTGAATAGATAGATACACATACATATATCAGTTTCACTTAAAGGTTCTCTATATCCCATCTCATTCTCTTTAAAATATTTTTAAATTTTTAAATAAAAATTGTATGTATTTAAGGTGTACAGTATAATCTGATAGACACATACATTGTAAGATGATTACTATAGTTGAGCTAATTAATGTATCTTCTCATCACATAGGTACCACTTTTGTATGTGTGATGAGTGCACCTGAATGTATCCTCTCAGCATATTTCTACTGTTTAATACACTATTATTAGATAGTCATCATTGTTCTATGTTAGATCTCTAGACTTACTCATCTGACACAATTACAAATTTATACACCTTGACCAACATCTCCCATTTCCCCTGCCCCTCCCAGCCACTACTAACCACTGTTTTACTCTCTGCTTCTATGAATTTGCACTTGTTTTTTTCTGAGTCCACATATAAGTGACATCATACAGAATTTGTCTTTCTGTGCCTGGCTTATTTCACTTAGCGTATTGTCATCCAGGTCCATCCATGTTGTCACAAATGGCAGGATTTCCTTCTTTCTCAAGGTTGAATAATATTCCATACTGTATACATACAGCACATCTTTATCCATTCATTCATCAACAGACCCTTGGGTTGTTTTCATATCTTGGCTGTTGTGAATAATGCTGCAGTGAACATGGGCGGGTACAGATATCTCTTCGAGACACTGATTTCACGTCCTTCATATATATACCCAGAAGTGGGATTTGCTGGATCATATGGTAGTTCTATTTATAATTTTTTGAGGTAACTCCATACTGTTTTCTGTAGTGGCTGAACCAATTTATAGTCCCACCAACGATGTACAAGGATTCCCTTTTCTCCACATCCTCAAAAATACTGGTTATCTTTTGTCTTTTTGATAATAGCCATTCTAATAGGTGTGATGTGACATCTCATTGTGGTTTTGATTTGCATTTCCCTGATGGTTAGTGACATTCCTCACCTTTCATATGTCTGTCAGCCATTTGTATGCCTTCTTGTGAGAAATGTCTATTCAGGTCCTTTGTCCGGTTTTTAATCGGGTTATTTGTTTTCTTGCTATTGAGTTGTTCAGTTCCTTATATATTTTAGATACTAACCCCTTATCATATGTATGGTTTGCAAATATTTTCTCCCATTCTATAGGTTGTCTCCTTACTCTGTTAATTGTTTCCTTTGCTATTCAGAATCTTTTTAGTTTGATGCAGCCCATTTGTGTGTTACTGCTTTTCTTGCCTGTGCTCTTTGGGGACCCCCAAAAGATCATTGCTCAGACCAATGTCAAAGTTTTTCTCCTATGCTTTCTTCCAATAGTTTTATGGTTTCAGGTCTTACATTAAAGTTTTTTATCCATTTTGCTTTGATTTTCATATATGGCATGAGATAAAGTCTAATTTCTTTCTCCTACATTATATCACTCTCTTTTTTAATATAAATTTATTTATTTTATTTATATTTATTTTGGGCTGCGTTGTTTGTTGCTGTGCGTGGGCTTTCTCTAGTTGCGGCGCTCGGGCTTCTCATTGCGGTGGCTTCTCTTGTTGCAGAGCATGGGCTCTAGGCGCACAGGCTTCAGTAGTTGTGGCGTGCGGCTCAGTAGTTGTGCCACACGGGCTTAGTTGCTCCGCGGCATGTGGGATCCTCCCAGACCAGGGCTCGAACCCATGTCCCCTGCATTGGCAGGCAGATTCTTAACCACTGTGCCACCAGGGAATACAGTTTTTTA
The DNA here is from genome assembly GCF_949987515.2 of Delphinus delphis. Taxonomy (NCBI): domain Eukaryota; kingdom Metazoa; phylum Chordata; class Mammalia; order Artiodactyla; family Delphinidae; genus Delphinus; species Delphinus delphis. The sequence continues at coordinate 79,009,855 of NC_082692.2, read as the reverse complement.
AATCATCTTCATCTTATTTTTTCCCCTTCAATTATCTTCACTTTGGATAGGTGGGTTACCTTGTCCTTGGTGAATTTAACACAAAGATCAGATGCTCCAAGTTCACTGAATTAGAAACGCAAAGCAATTCCCTGTCTTTGCAGTCTCCCCTCAGTTGTAACTTGCTGCAGGTTAGAAATGGCCTTTTATTGAAAGGCATATTTGGTGGAACAAATAAACCACCTTTTGTTAGGGATTTGCTGTGGCACTCCCCCAGGTCTACCCCCTCACCACATCCATTTCCAACCCCCTTATACGACTTCCTCTGCTTCCCTGTCCTCAAGTGAACATGAACAAATTCAGTCCTGCTCTGTCTGGCCTTTTTAATGGAGCTGGGGCCAGGCCAAAATAAAGTATTCCAGCTTTTTCTAGCAATTCACCAGCAAAAGAATTCAGAAGGATTTACAGCAATTTTCACTATATGTGAATGCCACCAGCGTAGCTTAAGAGATTGGGCATACATTCTGGAAACTTTTGCCTTTATCTTGCTAAACCAAATGGAAAAACAAAACGCAGACCCAGGAGAAGTAAACGTTATACTGCCTACCTGGTTTTTTAGCTGTCTCTAAATTAGTTAATGGTCCATCCAAGCCCATGAGAGTAAAGTCCACAAAAGATCACAACAACTTTTCTGGACACAACAGCTTTTCTGGACATAGAAGTAAATCCACTGAGATGATCTTTCCTCATCAAACATGGCCAGCCTCTGCTGACCCAGCTCGGCTCCTAGATGAGAATCTGGGAATTCCCATTAATGCCTCATAACATTAGCACATGGCCTTAAGCCCGCTTACTCACAAAAGAGACCTAGTTTTTAAACACCACGGGTCCCTCTCTGCAGCTTCTATTTGAAGTCAAGGGAAATAGATGGCCTTAGAAGATCCTCTTGAAAGAGTAAACTACATTTATCTTCCCAGTAAAGAAGATGAAAACAAACATCCTTAGTGTTTGCATATCGAGAGCCAAGACTCTGGCCCCTCTGGCAGAAGCGAAACACTTGGCCTATTTCTGGACTGTATTTGAACAGTTTCAGTTGCCTTGTTGTACCTGGCTTCTTAGAAAGATAAACGGCCTCCCGGCCCCCAAGGGTGTTGGCTGTGACCGCTTGCTTTGGCCGTGTAAAAATGTAAGCTACCGAGAAGAGTCCATCCTATCTAAAGGTGTGGGCTTTGTCAGTAAACAGTTTATCCTGCATCTTGTTAATACTGAGAGGTATTTAATGTAAACTCTGAATTATTCAAGCCTCGCGCAGCATTTAGAAACACAGCTGCACCTCCTGGTGTCCTGCTGAAGTTCCCTTGTTGGGTCTCTATTAAGATCATGTAGCAGTAGTGTGTTGGGAAGAAAAGGTAAATAGTTATTGATTTCATTATTTATATACAGCTGTGTTGGTAAGCACGTGGTAGCCTGGGTAGGTGAATGCCGTCTGTGATTCTTTGGTTCAGCTGTGCAGCTGCCATGACTCAAGAATCAGTGAGTCATGACGGACGTTTTAAAGTGAAATTTGATCAGCATAGACAGCCGATCTAATAATCAAAGCAGGTTATAGTAAGTGCCATAGGAATCCTATACTGACAGTGTATTAACTTAGGGGAGAGAGATCCTTTCTGTCTGCCTTCAATGATGCTGAAAGACTTCTCAGTGGATGTGGCATTGGAGGTGATTATTGGGTGGTATTTCACCAGGCAAAGATCACAGAGAGGACGTTCCAGGCGGGACAGTTTAAAAGCCAGGCCTGATGTCTAACTGTATATAAGGTATATGCCTGCACCTCTCTCTGCTTCATCCTGGTTTTTTCCTGGCTTTTCTTTCTAGACTCGCATATCCTGACTACACTTTTAAATCTATCCTAAATCCTAATTATGAGTTCTGTCCTTGGGGGCAGTGATCATATCTGTGTCCTTTGTGACTTTATACACACTATTATTATACTTGGAGTGTGGTATGAGTTGAGTAAATATTTACTGAATAATATTTACTCGGGCCACAGTCTACTTCTTTTCCTTTCCATTCCCAGCCTACCAACCGTTCATGTTTGCCTCCCATCTGCTGCCATTCGCCATGAGTTAGACTTGAGAGGTGGTCTGCATACATTTAATGGAGGGATGGATGCCGCAACTTGGTGATGGTGGTGGCAGAAACAGTGCCCACAGCTCTGTAGACATGCTCACCTTACAGCGAGTATTGTTGTATGCAAGTAATTTGATTTTCAGAATAGAATTACAATACCCAGGCACAGGGCTGAACCCTTCTTGTGTCTTATCTGATGGAATCATCTCAACAACACTGTGAAGGTAGGGCCACCATCCTCATCATGCTATAGGTGATAAAAATAAGGCTCAGAGAGAAGAAATCACTTGCTCAGGGTTCACCGAGATTGTACTCAAGGTAATGGGGAGTTGCTCGTCTGCACGTGTCACTTCAGAACCAGAGTTATTAAGTCTGTTCAACAATGAAGGCTTTATTTCGTTCCATAGCAAACAGCAAGGTACTTTGCTAGACCTCTCGTGAGAGCCCGTCTGACGCCCTTGCAGTGTAGAGAAAGAGGAGCAGAAGGAGGAAGGTGGAGGGAGAAGAGACACACAAGGTGCCTCAGTCAGGGGCTGAAATTGGTTCACATCTGCATAAATTTTCTCTGGACCATTTTGTTGCTGCCTGAATTGCTTCCTTACATTTCCAGTGGCTTAATGAATAAAATAGTGCAGGAAATGCAAGTTCCTTAAGTGAAGTCTAAATGGCAAGGCCAAAGCTGCTGGGCAGTGTATTCTAGAATCATCTCTGAAGTACTTTTGCCGATCTGTTGTGTGTTTATTCCCCCCATGGCTTGCCAACATCTGATCATATATAACTGAGAACTATCTAGGAATACCTTCCTTCTCCTGGTATCTGCTAGGGCACTGGTACTCCCCGCAGTGCTATGAAAACAGGCTTAGTGAATAACAAATCTTGGCCTCAAGGTTCAGCCAGGTCTGCAGCCGACTGTGAATCCATCCCCTCTGGATAAACCATTTCTTGGAAACTGGGCCATCTTCTGTCTTCAGGAGAGGGTTCATACCCATATTGGCTAGTACCTTGATTATTACTGAACACTGGACAGGGGTTATCAGAACGAGAGAGCTTGATGCAAGGCAGCTCATACCTAAGAGGGAGAGAAGGAGAGACAGAAAGGTTCTATGTACCTGAATACACCAGGCTTTGCTGCAAAGACCTGCGTGGAATTAGAACTTGAGGTTTTTGAGGTCTCTCTCTGGGGAGGTGAAGATTTTGAAAGTCTCAAAGAAGGAATTTTCACGAATTTAAGTTTGGAAATTTTTTAGTAAATTTAAAATTTAAAATTTAAAATTTACAAGTAAAGGGAGTGAAAATCTGCCTCTAGCAAGAATGTTTTCGGGTTTTCTTTTTTAAAGAAGAGGAAATAAAGCCCAAAGTATATTAAGGAATTATCTAATTTCAAATTGAAATTAGGAGATAGCTATAAATTATCTTGTAAAGGTATATCTTACTTTGAGAAATAAACAGGGAACATATTCTTTCCCTTCTGCCTCCCTCGGACTTCCCCCACCCAACTCCGTTCTGTTTTGGTTTTTTCCCCACGACTCTTTCATAGAATGACTCTTTCATAGAATGACTATTAAAATTGCTTCTTGCAGTCTGACCTTCTTGCCAGCCAAAATCAATCCCTCGTGTTTCTCTGCATCCCCAGTGGCCTTGCTACATCACAGTGTATAGCAAGGAAAGTCACTGTGAGGAAAGGCCAATGAGATTCCTCACACTGGGCTCAGTTCTTCTGTTACGATTCAATTAAACTGTTTATCCAGTTACTGCCGCTCAAATCTCTGTCTGGAGTCTGAGGTCACTGCAACATGCCAAGTGGGAAAATGGCCTCTTAAGCGTCCTGCTTCCCCTGATCCTTCCTACGTCACAGTGCGGGAGAGGCAGCCCGAGTGGGAAGGACCAGGGGTCCGAACAGAACAGAGGGGCCATGAGGTCACGGGGGTATCCAGGGCCAACGGGGCAAAGACTAGATGGTTTTAGACGTTTATACCAACTTGCTTCCAAGGGGCTGAATATTTCGAGAGGTGGGGGAGGGGAGAATGGAGGGAAGAAAGCAGTCCTGTTTTTTTGTGGGTTTTTTTGGTTTTTTGTTTGGCAGTACGCGGGCCACTCACTGTTGTGGCCTCTCCCGTTGTGGAGCACAGGCTCCGGACGCGCAGGCTCAGCAGCCATGGCTCACGGGCCCAGCCGCTCCGCGGCATGTGGGATCTTCCCGGACTGGGGCACGAACTCGTGTCCCCTGCATCGGTAGGCGGACTCTCAACCACTGCGCCACCAGGGAAGCCCAGCAGTCCTGTTTTAACCCGTCTGCTACACTACGTCAGAGTGAGCTTCCAAAACCGCCAACCTGATCAGCCCCTGCCCTGCTTAAAACTTCCAAGACCCCTCTTGACTTCTGAGGAATCACAGTGTGGCCACAGCGTACTTCTCTGGTCTGGCCATTTTTGCAGATCCATACACCCCAGCTGTCCCAGGACTCACCGTGCTCTCTCTTATCTCCCCGTCTTGGCACAAGGAGTCCTTCTGCCTAGGCCTCCCGTGACTTCTCAGCCTTGTTTGGTGAACTCCTCTGTGTCCCTCTTGTCTCACCTCGGGTGTTGCCTTCCTCGGGCTACCTCTCCAGATCCCACCACCACCATCGTATCTGGGACAGCCGCTGTGGTCTGTGTCAGGGCTTGGAAAACTTTCTCTGAAGATCCAGTCTGTAAATATTTTATGCTGCTCAAGCCTGCCATTGAAGCAAGAAAACCTACACAAATGAGCTAGTCCAAGTTCCAGTGAAACTTTATTGACCAAAGTAGATGGTGGGCTAGATTTGGCCCATGAGCTGTAGTTCACCAACTCCTAATCTCAATTCCCGTAGTTTCTTAAGCTTTAGTCTATGAAGACCCTAATCAGAGACCGTGAACACCTAGGAGACAAGAATTAAGTCTTTCATCTCTGCGTTCCCAGTGCCTGACACAGGGCCTGGGGCCTGCATAATGTGCGGTGGCCGTTGAGAACATGCATGATTGGGTAAAGGACTGGAGAAGGCCCAATCAGTCAATCTTCTGTGACTACCGCACTCTTCCACAATCAGTCCTTTCTCCCTAGGACAGAATAGGAAATATTTTCTAAAATGCTTAAAGTTGTCTTTGGATTTTGGTGGCGGGGGGAGGTAGATTAGTTAGTAGAAAGATAGTGTTTTTGTGTCCTTTGAAGGGGAAACAAGGACACAGGAAATTTCTTCCTCTCAGATGTGTAGGCCCTGAATAACTGGCTCTTCTAAAGATTCCAGATTATAACTGGTAAGCCTTCCACCTCCCAGGGTGCTGGCAGGATCTGTTGAGCCTCATTCCTTGGGCCTGCACACAAGGGCTGTCAGCAGTCTGACCCCTCCAATATCTTGCTGAGACACATTTCTGTCCATTGCATCCTGCCATGTTTCCAGCAAGCCTGGGCAGTTCCAGGGCAAGCATTTCTGGCTGTTTCTCTAAAGCAGTGACAACAGGCTGTGCTGTTTGAACAGCCTGTGTGTATCCAGGGACCTTATGGGGAGTGAGGGAATTCCCTTTCCTCCCTCAGTAGTTCACAACCCAATGAACTTTAAAATGCTCTAATTCCTCAACAACTACCACAAGAACAAAATCCATGTCCTGCAGCTGTTTGAAGAGGTAGAAGGAAGGGAAAGTGGGATTGGCAAAAAGACAGTGGGCTTTTGTTCTTTCTTCCTGCCGCGTCCACACCCCCTTTCTTGTAAGTGTAAGTACCTTTGTTTTCATGGAGAGAAGCTCCCCTTTCCCTCTCTCAGTTCATATGGTCTGGATGAGAGAAGACCAAGCACTGTGGTCCAGGGGTGGATGCAGGATTCAGGCCTTGCCAGGCTGTGTCTTCCATCTCCCAGTCCACAGAGACAATCTCAGAGGGACGAGGCTTCTGACTCAGGCCAATGAGAAGCACCCCTGATACTTCTGATGGGAATCCTGGGAAGATTTAGGTGAGCTGAGAGGATAACATATAAATCAGGAGCAACTGGGCACCCACTTTGTCAACAGAGAGGGATACAGAGCTGAGAGACAGAGAGCTGATGACTTTGCTTCAGCCCCTGATCCAGTCCCAGTCGGAGATTAACATCCCCCTGAAATTTTCAGGATTGTGAGCCAGTAAACTCCCATTTTTTGCATATGTTGGTTAACGTCAGGTTTCCATCTGTTGTGACTACAAGCATCCTAATAGAAAAAATGCTTACACACTCAAATCAAGTGCCCAGGACAGGATGTTAGAACTTACTAAAGCTTGGGATTCCCCATTCCAGGAATGGAATTTTCTGCCACCAGTTTAGCTGGCATCTCATCCTGATACCTTCTCTTGTGATAAGCAGGCATGGAGGTGATGACCCACTTTCTTGCACTGGGGCCTTTATAGAGCCAGAGATGGACTGGAGACAATTTGGGTTCATGAACTTAAATGCAGGAGGGTTGGCCTCCACTGATGGACAACATCTGTTGATCCATGGTGGAGATTTCCCTTCAGGGTCATTGAATAGTAAAGCTAGAAGAGGCCTCTGACCATACGGTCTGGCCTCCTCATTTAATAAAGGATGAAAGTGAGGCCCACAGACAGCAAGAACATTTACTGATGCTGCATGTGTGATTCAGCGGCCGAGACAGCATTAGAATTTGGGTCTCCTGACTCTCACCCCTTTATTCCACCAAGTCCCTGGCCCAGCTGTTGTAACCTGTACTATTTTCCCATTAATGAGAGAATATGACAGTTTCCTTGAAGAAAGGTAGAGCCTGTAACCATGTGCTTGGAGAGGTGAGAGTAAGGTGGAAAGAAAGCTGGACTTGGAGTCAGAAGAGGTATGCCTGACCTTGGACAAATCACTTGGTCCTTTGAAGACCCAGTTTCCTTGTTTGGAAGATGAGGGATGGAACCAGCCCTCTTCATCTCTCAGGATGTTGTGATGAGCAAGCGATAGCGTGTGTGTCAAAGTGCTTCCTGTGCTGTTAAGTATGACTCTCTCAGTCATTCAGCAAATTATCGGGGGCCTAGTCTGTGCTCAGTACACATACAGCAGTTAGCAAAACATTGATCCATGCTCTGATGAAGCTTGTATTTTAGCATGGGGAGACAGAATAAACAAGCAAACATAATTGGTAAGTCAGAGGGGAGAAGTGTTATGGAGAAAAAAAAGCAAGGAAGAGGTACAGGGGATACAGATATACCTGGCTGGGCAGAGAAACCTCACTGAGGAGGTGACAGCTGAGCACCAATGACCTAGGAGAGAAGAAAGGACCAATCCTACAAATGAGGGAAGCAAAGCTCAAGCAGCACAAACAAAAATCGTTTGAGCCCAGAGGTGGAAGCCATCCAGCCTTGCTTTGTACAAGCAACCTCCCTTCTGTGAAATCATAGCTTCTTCAAATGCATTCCAACCTCCCGAGTCTACTTGGTCAGCTAGTAAGCTATGCTCAAATATGTATCTGGTTGCATTTCCCAAGGTCAGAAAAATAATAGATAGGGGTAAAGAAAAAGAGACAGTTGAAGAGTGGGGAGTATAAGCTGGCATACTCGCTTTTGAGGGGAATCTAGCTATATCATTTATATCCTTCCCCACAGAATTTCTACTTCTAGGATCTTATAGTAAGAAAATACTGTAATTAAGGATGTGTGCAATGACTTGGCTAAAAAAATATTCATTTATCTCAGCCTTATAACAGTTCAACATTTGAAACATCCTAAACATCCAACTGTGTGGAATTGGCAATAAAGTACGGTATTTCCACCAGAAATTCCAGGAATGGCCCCATTTGGACTGACTTGGTTCATTAACCTATCCCTGAATTAGTCTCTATGACTAATCACTGTTTAGTAAGGAGCAGTTCTGTGCAGCTGTTTGTCAAAACGTGATGCACTTAAAATGGGTGCTTTTTATTGTGTTTGTGTTTTACTCTCAACAAAGTTTATTCAAACGAAACAAAAGATAGAGGTGTTCTGTTAACATGAGAGATTTTTATTTGGGAAAAAAACAAATGACAAAATGGCTGTGCTACATTATCTGACATATGCCATATATGAGCTAAAGTAAAGCCTAGAAGAATATACTCCAAAATGTTAACACATTTTCTGAGTGGTGGGCTTAGAGATGATTCTCATGATGTTTCTGTTAAGTAATTTTTTACTGGAAAAATTAACACATGGTCCTGGTTTCAAAAAAATCACCATACAGATGGAATACAGAATACAACAAATCTGTCTCCTTCAAATAACCACTTTTTCATAGTTTCGAGTGGTCTTCCAAATTTTTGTTTGTACACACAGGCACTTATGTGGGTATCTGGGGTGTTCATGGTATAAATGAGCCTTTTGAGAACACACATACAAGCAAACTAAACATACTGCTGTGCACCTTGCTTTTTCCCCCTTAATTCATCTTAAATATAATTCAACATCAGCACTTAGAAATCTGTGCCAGCCTTTCAAATGATTGCAAATGATTCCATTATAGGGATGTCCTATAATTAATCAGTCTCCCTATAAATGAACATTGAGATGGTTTTAATTCTTTTGCAAATCTCACGTGTTGACATTTGTCTTTATTGAATGTGCCTCTTTGGGCACACAGGTAACTATTTCTCCATGATCGACGCCTGAAAATGGTACAGCTAGGTCCTAGGAGATCCATATCCTTATTTTCATTGCCCGTTCCTATATTTAATATTTTCTAAAATTCCATGTTCCATGAGTATTTCTAGAAAGTAAGTTTCTTGAAAATGGCATTGGAGAGCCCACAGCCCTTTCAAAAATCCTCGTTAGGCTCAACCATTGTTCCTTTGACCCTGAGAGAGAAGGTGCTGTGTGCCGGCGTTATCGCCATACCCAAAGGACACATTCTTGTTAGGTTGCTGAATCTGAGAGGACGGTGGCTGGCATCTGCACAACAGCCTCAATATATAGTCCCTCTTATCATGGCAGACAATCTGAGGGCTCCTTCCCAACGATGTACACCCGTTTAATAAAGCAGCTGGCAAAGACAAGCTACTGGCTGAAAGAAATGGAAATGTATGTCTGATATCTTTGGCATCAGAACGCCCAGAGAGAGGTAGAATGGTCAAAAACCCATAAAACTTCCATAGCCTATTAAGAGTGGCATGGCAGGCATGGCAGAGGCTAAGAACAGAAGAGGTAAACTTGTCCGAAAAAATGGTCAGACTGAAGTTCCATAGAGTTTATTGTTGGAATGGCACAGCTTAAAGTCATTAAGAATCTGCTTGCCAAGCCATGTAAGTGAGCCAGGGTTGAAGCAACGTACAAGTGACAGACACTTCTCATCGCAGCTGGCATCTCAGTAGAAATCTGTTAATAACATCAAGAAAAGGGCACTAAAACAACTGTCTAAACAGGATGAAATGAAAGCATATTTGGCATGTTTCCTCACAGGACAGAAGGGCAAATGTTGGCAACTTTCTCCAAATGACAGGAGATGAGTCTGCTTAGAACACCCAGACACGGGATTAAAATAACGTTGTCCAACTAATTATTTTCCATTCCTTGGTATGCTTCCTCGGCTGATAACCTCTTTCAGCTTGTTTAAAAATATATTGTTTTGCTTTGTGATTGCACCTCGAAAAATTGTTTGGTTTGCAGTATGTTTACATTGATACCAGAAACTAATCTCAGAAGATTAATTTACATGCGGAAATAACTCAGATATTGGATAAAATACATTTAGAAGCCAAGAAGTAAGAGAGTAGTAAAGGTTTCAAAGCAGCTGATAGAATGAAGAGCTTCAGATATGTATACGTTTTCTCCACTGTCCACTGGCTACATGGAACTATCTTTAAAGTAATTAATATTAGGTAAAATTTAAAATTCAGTTCCTCAGTCACACCGATCACATTTTAAGTGCTCAAGGGCCGTATGTGGCTGCTGTTTCCCGTCTTGGGCAGTGCAGGTCTAGAACATTTCTTTCATCATAGGAAGTTCTATTGGACAGCACTGGATTAGACCTTGGAAATAATTCTCAAAGACACTCTTTGCCTGCCCAATTCCACTGGTTCCATCTGTCTTTCAGAATGCCGCCACTCGTCAGCTTCACCTTATTTTCTTGCTTTGCGTGTCACCTGGTGAAAAGTAGGAACAGCGATCGTTTGAATTACTGGAAGCTCTTGGAGGACGGAGATAATGTCCTATCTTTTATGCCTAACACATTTCTAGAACATAGTTGGTGCTCACTAAATGTTTATTGACTGACTTAACGAAGAAGAGATGAAAGAAGGGAGAAAGCATCTTGTATTAGAACTAAGTTTAATTTTCTAGACAAGACAGCTTATTGAAGGATACACACCAAATGATAAATCAGAGTTCATTTGGACATCAAAGAGAGCATTGCTGTCAAGCCTTAGTATAGCTTACTTAATGACATTTCTGTTTTCCAAAGCCTTTTCTGTCTAAAAACTAGATCATTCTTCCCCCAGGGAAAGGGAGATAGATTGGCCCAGAATGCTACTCTGAATCTCATTTTTTACCATCATCAGCCCTCTTCACTTCAGCATACTTTCATAAGAAGATATAATCTCCCCAATTCCAGATTCTAGGGTGCCTGTTTCATGGTGGCTTCTATGGAATCACCTTAATTTTACAAGAAAATGCTCTGAATCACCGTATTAGGCAGGCTGGATTTACAATGCTATCCCATACATAGATAATCTCACACATGGTCTGTGGGCTTTCCTGGCAAGAGGGAAGCATGTGGTTCTGGAAGGAACACAGGACTTGCACTGTCGACACATGGGTTTGAATTTTGGCTCTGTCACTAGCACCTGTGCACGTTATCAAACTCAGTGTCCCAGTTTCCTCCTTGGTGCAACCCAATCTGGAGAATCATTGTTAACACTCAAAATAATGCCATCAATGCACTGCCGCCTTCAAAAGTGACTGACCCATAGAAGGCCCTCGATAAATGATAGCTACTCTTATAATGGTGATTGATAGATAACTTGGATCAAAGAATATGGCCTTCCTCACATGAACGCTTTTTTCTAACTTCGTCCTTAGATTTCAAATGCCACCTTACTTTGGAATGCGCCCATTGCTGACCAGTGGATGAAATCATTAAGTTTTATTTGTCTCTTATCCACTGTTTCTCCTTAGACTGAATAGTAGGGTGTGGTAGGAAAATTCTAAGGTGCCCCCATGATCTTTACCCCCTAGTATTACTCCCGTGATTACATGGTAAAAGGGATTTTGTGGATGTGATTAAGGTTACTAATCAGTTGACCTTGAAATAGGGAAATTATCTGAAAGGACATAACCCGCTCACATGAGTTCTTCAGAAGCAGAGAGTTTTCATCAGCTGGTGGCAGAAGGGTCATCACATAAATTCAAAGTGTGAACAGGATTGGACTCAAGAGAGAAATTCTGTTGCTGGCTTTAAAGTTGGAGAAGGCCATACGGAAAGGGCCTGGGAGAGGCCTCTAGGAGCTGAGAACAAATCCCCAGATGACAACCAGCAAAAAAAAAAAATGGTGACTTTGGTCCCACAGCTGAAAAAACTGGAATCTGCCAACAACTGGAAAATCTTGGAAGTAGATTCTTTCCAGAGTCTCCAGATAAGACCCCAGTCTGGCTAATACCTTGATTTCAGCCTAGTGAGACCCTAAGCAGAGGACCTCTCCGAGACTTCTGATGTATAGAACTGTGAGCTAACAAATGAATGTTAAGGCACTAAGTTGGTGGTATTTTGTTATACAGCAATAGAAAACCAATGCATAGGAGGTGAAGATGGGACTTGGGGAGAAAGAATTGGATGAAAGAGGCCTGGGGCAGGCTTCAGAAGTGAATAAGGAGAGAAGGGAAGAAACTGAGCCAGGGAAAGAGGTCGTAAAAATGATGTTGTAAACTTAGCATAATAAATGAAAGACTGTGGAAGTGCAGAGAGGCAAACCTGAGAAGGCCTCATGTTGCCTTAGACGTGTGCCTAAGGAGAGAGAGAAAATGAGACAGCACTCCTTATTTCATAACATACAAAGGTATAAGACATGTAGACGCAGGGAGAACACCATTTGAACATGAATGCAACCATCTGTAGGCCAAGGAGAGAAACCTGGAGTAGATCCTACCCTCTAAGCCCTTGGAAGAAACCAGCCTGCTGACATCTTGATTTTGGACTCCTAGTCTCCGGAACTGTGAGACAGTACATTTCCGTTGTTTCAGCCACCCAGTCTATGGCATTTTTTTATGCAGCCCTAGAAAACTAATGCCAAAATCTCTTTTAGTTTGCTACGGCTGCCGTAACAAAGTACCACAGACTGCGTGGCTTAAACAACAGAAGTGAACTGTCGCACAGTTCTGGAGACTAGGAATCCAAAATCAGGGTTGGCAGGGTGGGCTCCTTCTGAGAGCTGTGAGGGAAGGATCTCTTCCAGGCCTCTCTCCTTGGCTTGTAGACGACCATCTTCTTCCTAGGTCTGCTCATAATCATCTTCCCTCCATGCATGTCTGTGTGTTCAGATTTCTCCTCTTATAAGGATACCAGTCATAATGGATTAGGGCTCCCCCCACAGTGACCTCATTTTAACTTGATTGCCTCTGTAAAGACCCTATCTCCAAATAAGGTCATATTCTGGGATACTGGGGGTTAGAATGTAAACATTTGGCTAATGTATGACTTTTAAGGGTAATATGTTACCTTTAAAAATACTGTTGGCTTGGGCTTCCCTGGTGGCGCGGTGGTTGAGAGTCCACCTGCCGATGCAGGGGATGCGGGTTCGTGCCCCGGTCCAGGAAGATCCCACATGCAGCGGTGCGGGTGGGCCCGTGAGCCATGGCCGCTGAGCCTGCGCGTCCGGAGCCTGTGCTCCGCAACGGGAGAGGCCACAGCAATGAGAGGCCCGCGTACCGCAAAAAAAAAAAACAAAAAAACAAAAAAAATTGTTGGCTATACATGAAGGTCGTGGTGGGCAGAGCCTCATACTGGGTCAGTGTGACCTGAAGCCAGTCCTCATAGTTCTGACTCTGTGACCTTAAGCCACATCACGTCTCCATACCTGCTTCCCCATCTTTAAAACAATGTCCTTTCTAATACTCAGTGATTTTATCTTATTATATCATTCTGCACTTACTAAAGTACTTCAGACTATGCAGAAATGGGGCAGCTTAATTCAGCAATCATTGAATACACACCTTCTCTGAGCCAAGCACTCTGCTAGGTGACAAGGACACAGAAATGGGTGTGGAACAGCAGTTGACCTCAAGAAACTCCCAATCTAGTGGGCTCTAGGTGTCATATTTTTAAATTGGCAAATGAAAGAAAGTCTACCCATTAATTGTGGGAATTTGGTGTATATTAACTCTCCTTCTCACTCTAAACTCATTGCATGAATATAGAATGATGCTAATCCTTCTAAGATCAGAAGAATCGAAAAGTGGAAAGGCACCTAAAATGTACTGGTGACTGACTATGCATCGGGTATTTTACTTCCATCCTCCTCTAATACTCAAAATTATTCCAGGCAGAATTTGTCTAAGAAAAACCCAAGTCCAAGAGCAAAAGGCAAGGGAGAAAAATCCAACTCCCTTAGTGGTATTATGAGGAATTCCTGTGGAGTCTTTGTACCTTATATGTCAGCATAGTGGAACCACCTATATATCAAAATGACATTGAAAAAATATATTTTAAGGTCTCCATAGTGAACATAAAAGCTATCAGCCACCTGAATACATAATAACACCAACTGCTGCTTTACACTCGATGCAGCAAAGTTTAAAGGTGAATCCTAAGCAGACGCATAAATAAGAGCACGATAACCACTGGAGAAGATTGAGATTGGATCTGGAGCTACGAGGGCTGAAATCTGCCTTGGACATTTCTAATGACTGCTGAACAGAAGATAAGTGATCTGTGTCTTAGTTACAGACTTGAAGGTACATCGGACCCATTAAAAGGTAATTTGGGAAATAATAGTTACGATAATAATGTTAATGAAATAATAATAGCACTTCTCTCTGACCTTGGCTGGGTTATGGCTCCAGCCGGCTTCCTCTGAGCCCAGCCATTTAGCTTGCACTAGCTTTCAACTGCTCATCACAGCATCTGTACTCATTCCCAGAGCTGGCGGGCAACCTCCTACCTTTGAACTGAGTAAATAAACATGACAGTGAGCCCTTCAATGGATGCCCACCCAGGGTTATTATAACGGCTTTGGGCCAGTCTGTCCTAAAACTGCAGACAGATTTAAGGTGCTTTGCCATTTACTGGAATCCCACGTTGAACGGGAAGACTTATTGGAGCCAGTGATTCTAAAATAATAAATACAAAAGACATGGGAGTCAAATCCAAACCTGCACCAAACTGCCTGGCAGGTTGCAGAGCAAATCTAAACACACAGCCTTCTACAGGAGCAAATGTAGAGAAAACCCACCAAGCTCTTGTCATTCCAGCCGAACTATTTATAAACACTCTTTTAGCCAAGGTTCAGTTTTTAGCTCATTCTCTTGCCGATGTCTAGTGTTATCTGAAAGTAGAAACAAAAAATTACCTTTCACCAATGCACATAGACAAAGCTGGGTTTTTTTCACGACCTAGGAACAACCCTGGGGTCAGAAGTTTAGAAATGATTTGAGTGGCAGTCATTTCAGGGATGAGAAATATGACACAGTCACAGCTGAGTCTGAGTAGCAGAGAAATACAGCACTCACCCTTGCTTATCTCCCTTCTCTATTCCTGATTGACCTTATTTTTCCTTTGGTAAGACTTTCTGAGTTGCATATTCAAACAGATAACTGCTTACTGTCATATGCTATTTATCTTCTGTCAAAGGTTGAAAAAAGTACCAAACACAACCTCCACAGCTGTATTTGCCAATAATTTCTGGATCCGTTTGGGGCTGATCTCATTCTTATCCTCCCTCCAGCACCCATCAAAGTAATGAATGGTGTAACTTCTCTCTAGCGATGCTGGTATGAATAGTAATGTGCTGCGGTAGGGATTTTTGCTTCTCTCTGATTAATAGGTATTCAGGAATCACAGCCCTTTCACTGTTTTCTTTAGATTAGGGGGGAATCTTGGTGCATAGGGTTGGAATCTGAGCGGTAAGAAGAGGGCTTCTCAGATCGTGGTAGAAAGAACCGCCAGTTTACTTTTCTCTTGTGCTTTCATCTAACAAACTTAACTGGGTCATGGAGAGCTTGGGCTTGGGGTCACACTGGCCTGGACTGAATTCTTGTTTGGTAAGGAGGGGAAGCCGCTTAACCTCTTCTCAGGCTCTGTTCCCTCCCCAGAAGATAGGAGTAATATTAGTACCAATCCCCAGGGGTGGGGTGAGGTTTAAATGCCATAACACTCTGAGAGGCATTAGCAATGTGACAGCCAAGCTGTAGACTGCTCTGCTTATCAGATGCTGCCCGAATGATTATAAGGATCCCCGGGGAGCTTGGTCCATTCCCAAACTGAGCTCTTCAATCCAGCCATGGTTAACTGGACACTGGGTGGGGGGTCAGAGGAGAGTATCCAATTGTTAAAGGAAGGAGGGGGCATTTTTAGGTTCTAATGCAGGCACGATAAAGAAAACACTTGGGTACATAGACATAAGAATGCTCATGGAATTGGTCCCCTGGATTGAACTGATAATGGTGTTTACAAATTTAGGGTCCTACTTTCAAACGGGAATGTTTGGTAAGCTTTGGACAAATTCTAGTCTCTATCCCAAATTTTCAAATGGGATCATGATCGTACACTGGTTCTCAAAGCCTGGTCCCTGCAGCAGCAGCACAGATGAACTTTTCAGAAATGCAAATGCCTCGGCCCCACTCTTGACCTAATAAATCAGAAATTACGGGAGTGGAGGCCAGCAATTTGTGTTTAACAAGCCCAGGTGAATATGATGCATATTACAGGACTCGTACCTTCTCTGCATATGTGGATCCCTTTTACTGGTATTCTTAACTTGAAACAAATGAACAAACAAAGACCCTCACTTTTCTAATCCTATAGTTGGCAGGATGAGATTGAGCCATCCTTGAAAACTAGTCCTTAGAGCAGGTGTGAGTAAGCCGAATCTGCAGGCTATAAGTGATTGGTTCTTAAAAGCAGCTGGTCAGTCTAATCCGTCATCTCACTGTGAGAGGCCTTCTAGATGGAGTGCTAAATGCAGTTCAGTAAACTTAATAGTATGTTTACTCACCCTATGGTATCCTTACTCTGTTAGAGATTAGTACTAGGAATTAGTGGAGTTGAGGCTTTTAGTCCCTGCAAACACTGTAGCTGAGAATAAAAGATCCTAAAGTAAAAGGTGTTAATCTGCTTATTCTCAAAGTCTGAGATAAGCACCGATGTCAAATCTAAGCAGTGTGGAGAGCAGACTTCCCCACTAGGTTTGGTGAATGGGATGCCTGAGAAGAGCATGGCTGCAGTGGATTTGGTTTTTGTGTCCTTATCATCTGTCACACCCATCTCCCTTTGGGGAGCAGCCATAGCATCAGATTTGCTCCACTCTTAGCTTTAGCAGTGGGCCCCAACTCAATGAAAGGCAGAGTAATCCTCTCCAGAGCCCTTACCATGGTGATGGGCTAGGAAACCCTGTCTGGCCAATTTGAACAGGCATTCCCCTGGCTGCAAAAATCGAGATGGTCCAAGCAGGGGGATTTCTGTTAGGATACAGAAGCTCCTTGTTAGCAGTGTGTAGGGTGGGGAGTCGTTTGCCCCATGCGTGATGGTCACCTGCAGACAAGGCTGACACGTAGGGCCATAAGTGTGAGTTGCTATTATTATCAATATTATTCTTCCTCTCATCACCTACCCCATTCCTGAAGGGAACAAGATGTCTAAAAGAGCTTCTGAACAGGGTGACCTAGAAGGAAGAAACGACTTGGAGCAGAGATAGAGAAATACTCAAGAATTTCCAAGAAAAAGAATCAAAAGGAGACATGAGCAGGAAATGATTATCTCTAAGTCTTGTGAAACGCACACACACACACACACACACACACACACACACACCTTGAGATGTTAACTGCAAAGTAAGCACCACCTATTCCCTGCTAAAGGGGAGGATTAGATAAGGCTTCAGGAAGATCTGAAGCTCTTGAGGTGAGATCCAAATAATCTAGACAGAGAGTAGAAGGAAAGAACCTTCTAGACATGTGCAAAGATCCCGTAGCGAGTAGAAACGAGTTGAATATAAGGACCTGAGAAAAAAGCCAGAGAAACTGAAACAGAGTAAGAATGGTAAAACATGGTATAGACATCGGGCACATAGACACTAAAAATGACCATGGAATTGCTCTCCTGGATTGAAGTGGGTCAAGAGGATGAGGATTAGATCACATAGGTCTTTTAGGCCATATTAAAAGTTGTGGTCTTAAGAGCAATGGAAAGCTGCAAGTTGCATGTGGTACCATGATGAATTTTTCAGGGAGATACATCAATGCCTAGTTCTCAGTCATAGCTTCTTAGAAAAGGTGTAAAGACTTTATAACACCCCATCCTCTTAGCAGAGTCCAAGCGTTCCTGCCATGGCTATGATGATCTACAGGCCAATGGAGGAAGATAAGAAACAAGTTAGCTTCCAGGCATGGGAAGCCCAAAACAGCCCTACACTCCAAAATTTGATGTTCATCCTCCTTGGCATCCAGACTCTGCCATAGAAATGAGTTGGGAATGAGTCCCATCTGATGGAAAGAACTTTCCCAGCTGCTATTTCCCCTCTGGAGCTCTAGTCCACAGGCCTGCAACTAGTATACCAACCCAATGGTGTGTCATCTAACAAATCCAGGTAATTTACTACCCCCGATGACTATTCTCCTCAATTTTTAGACAAGCTTTCATTTTTCTTGACATATTCATGTTTCTGAAACTAAGAAAGTTCTTAGAATTATGACGTACATTTAATATAAGATTTCTTTTTTCTTTGCCTCCATTTAAAAAGCTGATGATAAAGGATGTCTGAATGCATCAAGGAAATGCCACAGATTTGATACTCATGATTCTAACTCTCTTTTCATTTTAATAACTTCTACATTTCTCATTTTTCTCACTGGAACATAATTGCTTGCCTAGTTTTTTTCTCTTCCACTAAGCAGTGAGCTCCTTAGGACAGAAATCGCTTTATTCATCTTTATATATTTCCTGCCCCTTCCAGCAAATTGTACCTAGTAGGACCTGGCACGTAGTAGAGGTGGAATATTTGTTGAATTAATGAATGAACCAATAAGTGAATAAATAAATAATATTACATATATGATTCAAGCATAGTCCTAAACATCCCTGGAAAAAAAATACAGGTACCTTTTTTTATCTGTAATCTGGTTTGAACTTGGCCTACCCAACATTTTTGAGTATTCACGATGAACAAGGCTCTGTGCTAAGAGCTTTACATGTAATGTCTCATTTAATTTTCAAATGAACTCTCAATTGATCACATGTTCTCTTAACCACTTAACTAGCATATATACTGAGGTCAACAATTATTTGCCCCAAAGTAACCCATTTGTAAGTAGAATCACCATTTCTCAGCTCTGCCTAGCTGACTCCACTGCCTGTCCTCCCAGCCGGTGCACTGAAACATTTTAAACATATCTTTTCCAGGTTTGAAATTAGGGAACGGAGTCCTCTGAAAGTCTAGTGTTTGCATGCTTTCCAATCCTTCGGTCATAACGTTGCCATCTGGAGTTGTCAGAAACACTCTAGGATAAGGGAGGAGCACCTTCAATTCCTTTGTCGCATGGAGACCCCATTCAGGAAAAGATATTTACGTTAATAAAATCATCTGCATATTTCCCTCTATTCAGTGAACTTCTTTTATCTTATTTCATGTGGGTGAGGTTTATCCTCACATTTCCACTTTGAATGTAGAAATACATTCTTGCTAAATCAGACACCTCTTTTTCTTTCGAAAGAAAAGTGGAAAGAACTGCAAGATACCGTAACGATATGATGATGGTGCAAAATATTCAGCCTAGATTAAATTTAGTGGGGAGGTACCGTTATATATTTAGATATGTCAAATCACATTCCTTGAAACATGCTGTATTAGGAACTGCTCGTTGTTCCTTCATGCTTTCCCCTTTCTCTGTAGAAAGAGACCTCTGATTATTAATTGGGTATCTGACCACCCAAATAAAGACTATACTTATCAGAGTTGGGGCCATGTGTCTAAATTCCGGCCAATACCTCTGTAAATGTGAGTATCCCGTGGCAGCTTTAAGAATCTTCCTGAAAAGTCTGCTGCTGTGCTCCCTTTGCTCCACCTTCTTTATTTCTTCTTTGCTGATGGCTGAAAGTTTATTGTGTTGGCCGGAGGTAAAGCAGCCATATTGGACCATGAGGTGATCTTGGAAAAGAGGCCATACATAGTGGAAATATAAGATAGAACAAGCCTGGGTTCCTGAGGTTTTCATGGAATAGAACCTTCATAATAACCCCGTACTGATGTTGACATGAGCGAGAATAAACTATAAGCCATTGTTTTAAATTTATTCATTTAAGGCAAACTCAGTCCTAATCGACACACATGCCAACAGCATTCACTAAGACCCTGATAGTAGTAATGGCTAGACTACAAATATGGACGTCAACCTTATACCAACCTTGTAACAGGATCCAGTTCTATTAAGATGTGGGTATTTCATGCAACTGCCATTTGGAATTATAATAGAAATGGTGGTCATTTCTTAAGGGCTAGGTAGTTACAGAATTAATAGACAAGCAAAACACCAAAAAACAAAAACAAGAAGATGGACAGTTCAGCCTCTGGGTACAAGGCAAGAAGGAGAGTTACCTAAGAACTAGAGAAATAAGAGAACAAATTAAAATGTACGTGAAAGGGTTCAATCAGAAGTAGCATTTCAAAGCAAGCTTGGGTTGACCCTTTGAGATCTGTCTGGAACAACTCACCTCCTATACCTGAGAAGACACCAAGGTTGGGTGGCTTGTAAAATGATTCTTTCTTGACTTTTTCCATCCAGTCTCTGCAAAAACACTTTTCAAACTAGGGACCTTTTTTTGGGGGGGGGTGATTTTTAAATTTTATTGAAGTATAGTTGATTTACAATGTTGTGTTAATTTCTGTCTAGTCAGGTGACTCATATATATATATATATATATATATATTCTCTCTATATAATATACTATATATATTCTATATATATACAATATATATTCTATATATATATATATATACTCTTTTTCATATTCTTTTCCACTATGGTTTGTCACAGAATACTGAATATAGTTCCCTGTGCGATACAGTAGGACCTTGTTGTTTATCCATCCTGTATATACTAGTTGGCCTCTGCTAATCCCAAACTCCTGTTCCTTCCCTCCTCAACACCCCCTCCCCCTTGGCAACCACAAGTCTGTTCTCTATATCTGTGAGTCTGTTTTTGTTTCGTAGATATATTGATTTGTGTCATATTTTAGACTCCACATATAAGTGATATCAATATGATGTTTGTCTTTCTCTGACTTCCTTTGCTTAGTATGATCATCTCTAGGTCCATCCATGTTACTGCAAATGGCATTATTTCATTCCTTTTTTATGGCTGAGTAATATTCCCTCGTATATATGTACCACATCTTCGTTATCCATTCCTCTGTCGATGGACATTTAGGTTGTTCCCATGTCTTGGCTATTGTAAATGGTGCTGCTATGAACATAGGGGTGCGTGGATCTTTTCAAATTATAGTTTTGTCTGGGTATATGCCCAGGAGTGGAATTGCTGGACCATATGGCAATTCTATTTTTAGTTTTTTGAAGAACCTCCATGCAGTCAAACTAGGGATCTTGTTAAAAATGCAGATGCTGCTTCAAAGGACCTGGGTGGGACCCAAGACTCTACCTTTCTAACCAGCTCCCAGATGCTGATGCTCAGGCAGCTGGTCCATCTATGGACCATGCTTGGAGTAGAAAGCCTCTGCACAACTGCCATAGAGATCTCTGAAAACCTACATCAGATCATGTCAGTCCCCTGCTTAAAACCCTCCAAAAGTTTCCCACTGTGATTGGGTTAAATCCAAACTCCTTATTGTGTCTCTTGCGACCCAGTGTCATCTGGTCTCTGCCCATATTTTTGGCCACATTTCAACCTACCTCCTGCCTGGTCCACTCTCCTCCAGCCTTCCTGGACTGATTTCTGCCTCTCAAAGATGTCAGCCTTATCTCAGCACCTTGTTTCATTCTTTTCATGGCATTTATCAATACCTGAAATTCTGATGTATTCTAAACCTGTAGAATATAAGCTGTTGGTCTATAATATATATCACTGTAGTCCCAACGCCTGCTATATCAGCACAGTGCCTGCTATGGTATAGGTGCTCAATACAAAAGAACACCAAAAGCTAATGTTTGGACCACAAAAGTAGCAAAAACAATTGATCCTGGGGTCCAAAATTCTGGTGGACAAAAGGAGCCGGAGGACCAAGTAAAGATGCCATTCTCTGCCATACACAGACACACATCGCTTGTGTCCTAGAAGAACTGACTCCGGTTTAAGTCAAATCCCTACAGCAAATAGCATCAGAACCGAACTTCCTGAGTCCCAGTGGATGGCTGATCCCCAACAGTGTCCAACAGAAAAAAGCCCATAACAGGGGCCCTTGGATGCTGCTTGGTGTTTGTTGCAAGAGCAGCCTCTAGGCTCCACAGAAAGGCTTTTGTGATAGCGATGATTTCTGGGGGTCACCCCGACTGAGACCCATCTCTGAATGTGACCCCGTTTCCCAACGAAGGCCTCTGGAGGAGTAAGCGCCCCCATGCCTTTCTGCCAGTCTCTGCTTGCAGTGCTATAAAATCCAAGCAAACATGTCCTTTCCAGAAGGATGACCTAGCTCATGCCAGGGAAATAGCCATCATGCGTTTCCTTTCAACTCACCCCTGATTCTCTCCCCAAGGATGGAAATAAAACACTTTGAAAGTCTGAGAACATTCAAAATAAGCCATCATTTAGAAGTGACGGCCTCTCGTGCTGTGCACATAAATAGAAATCCATGCTAACCTCAAACACATTTATAAGGTCTTCGTAAAGAGTTCGCCTTTTCTCCATAAAAATCCGAAAAGATTAATTAGGAACAGGATGACTCATCCATGTAGATTGATCAAATGTATCTCTGAGGGTCAGACTGGAAACAACGCCTAGATACATTAACGTACAATTTGCCCACAGTGATTAGTCTATTTATTTTACTTGCTGACAATTTTTCTGGAATTAAGTCATTGTTAATCTTCGTCTGGAGGGAGAGACAGGACCACCCTATTCCCCATCCAAGAAGCCATCTTCTCTCACTTTGCAGACTAACATTCTCTCTCCAAATGTGCAGGGTCCTTTAGAGCTTGGAAAGTGACCAAGATAGCACAGAATACAGGGAGTACTATTAAAGTTGCATCCCACACTCAGCCCACTGCTTCTCTCATTAGCTCTCTGAACAATGTCTCTTCCCTCTCCGAATTTCTTCTCCTTTTTTATACCCTTTGCATCAGGACACATTCACTAAAAAAAAACCTTTTGGGAAGTAATGTCCCCTTTCCAAAAACAAAGTATTAATTATATACTGATATCTAGGCCTAAAGGGTAATAGCTAACGTTGGGTGGTAACCACGCATAATAATATACTGTATTGCTTGCGTTGTGTTCTTTATTTCAATTAATAGTCACAAAACGGCTGCAGGGAGATTGGGAAATGTAAGTATTCACATCCTTGTCTCACAGGTTAGTGAAACTGGGATTAAGAGAAACAGGTCTTCGGCTGTGTTCACTGAGCTAGAAGTGACCAAAGCAGACTTTATAGCCTGGTACGTTGGATAGCAAGCCCTGCTCTTAGCTCTTGGGCCATGTTGTGTCACAGATGTCATGTTGAATCTGTCACTTCTACTCCTCTGCTCCCCCATGGGGGCTCAAGATTGCACAGTTGAAGACTGAGAATAAACTTTCTCCCCTGAGTGGCATCAGCATCCACATCTCTGGGAGCCAATCAAGCTCATCGTGAGCCCCAGACACATTTGTCAGTTCAGGCACACATTATGTGGGTAGTTTTCCTTTGGCTGTTCCTTGGTGATGGTGGCCAGTTCTCTGGCACTTATCTAAGCCATGTTTATTAATATAACTGCTAGGAGGTTTTTAAAGAGCCGATCATACTTCTAGGCTGACCACATGGTTCTAAAAAGAGTCTACCAACACAGCCATAAAGAAAACAAAGCACTCTGAGTGGAACGTAAAAGGAACCAGGATCCTATCTTCCTCATCAAAGTGGTGCAAGACTGGGTATGGTGGGCTCGCCGCACCACCACTGTTCTGGAGCAAGTTGAGCAGGTTAGTTACCCTCTCTGAGCCTCAGTTTTTCTGTCTGTAGAAGTGGTATATTAACTTATAAGGTGGTTGAGAATATTACATGAGATAACGAGGGCAAAGCAAGAAGCATGGTGACTGTCAAATAATAAATGCTCGATCAATGAGAACTATAATTGTTGCTGATCCCTGTCTTACATTCTATATAACATAAATAATAACGATGATCATTGCCAGCCATCTCTTTAAGATTATCTGTGTACCAGGCACTGTTCTAAGCACCGTTCAGTGCTCACAACAGTTCTATGAGTGCTGTTGTATTCCCTCTTTACAGATGGGTATGCTGAGGTCCAGAAAGGAACATTTATTTGTCCAAGGTCACACTGCCAGTCATTCCCCATTGAAAAACAGGCCCTTTAGCTCCAGAGCTCACTCTCTTAATTATCATGCTCCATGGGAAGTGGTTACACAGCCACAAATCCAGTGGATTACAACATAAACCTCTGAAACAGAAGAGGCAGGGTAGTTTAGCCTCCAGGGCCCGGCCTATCTCCTCCTTCTCCACTCTTCCTACCTTCCCCTAACCACCATTTGAGTGTTTAATCCAACACGTAGCTAAGGAGAAGACAGAGGAGAGGTTTGTTCCACCAGAGTTCCTTCTCAAGTGGAGCCTCCCAACAGTTTTTAAGATAAAATGATGATGTCATGGTTATTAAGACAACAAGGAAAAAAAATAGAAAAGTACCATGACAGTAAAAGTGTTACAGGCAAAAAACAGTGGTTCAGGCCCTGGATTTCTCTAATTCAGCCGATTCCCCAGACTTACTCTCCCCGTAAGAGAAGCTTCTATCCTAAGTCCTTACCCTCCTCTAATCACCAACCTCCTACCGGCCACTCCTTTCACCCAGATCTGATGGATTCCTACTCATCCATCAGATTTCAGCTTAGACCTCACCTCCTCCAGAAGGCCTTCCTGGATCCCCCTGCCCAGCCCCCTACAGCAGGATTAAGCAGCTTCTTCAGGTCTCCTGTAGCATCCATCACACTTTTGTAAGTGCAATGGACTATAAGCTCCATGAGGGCAGCATCTAACTCCAGCAAGTATTCTTCTGTATTCTCAGAGTCTAGCATTTTGCCTGCGATATAATTAGACACGTCAGTAAACATACGTTGTGTACCTTTGAGAGCCACAAAGCATGCCACTTCTTTTAAGGTTTAGAATCAGGTGATACAATTCTTAAAAATGCACTTTTTCATGACTCAAAAGGGATATAAACAATTACAGAAAAGTAACAGCCAGTCTATTTTCTTAGGTCACTCCACTCAATAATTTGGAAACCTGGGCAAAGTATAACAGTACTTTCTACTGGAACATTCTTCCCTAAAAGGATCCCAAATCCCTCCTCCTGTTGTTTATACTCATTCCACTTCATTTGGTTCCCTTTGAAGGTAATTCTCAGGGGCTTCATGATTATTATGATATTTTCCTTTAGCTTTCTCTTCTCTGAGTTAATAACCTTGGCTTCTTAAACTTTTCCCTATAAAAATCTATTAATAATTTTCATTGCTTTCCCACTTCTCCATACTACTCATATCTTAATGCATATTGTTAAATCTCGTAAAGAAAGGAAGTTAGTTTGAGGTCTCTATTCTTACCTTTGTTCTCTGAGGGCTAAAATACAAAAAAAAAAAAAGAAAAACAGTGATTATATCTACAAAGTAAGGAATAAGATATGGGTTTAAATAATGGTCATCTGGTCTCATCTTCCTCTTTTTTGCCTTTTTGATATTTGAGGCTCATCTTTTGAAACATGCTCTACTTTCTACTAAGTTCTAGAAGACAGAGATGATGTGAAGTCTATGGTTTAGAATAAGCATGTACATTAAGACATTAGAAATCATTCCACATTTCTAGAATGGTCCCATTTCAAATATTTGGATCTGTTTTTCCATGAGTAGAACTCGTAAGTGTCCTATCTGTTTCCTAATTTGAGGCTCCAAAAATATGATCAACTACATATGGTATATAATCTCTAGGTAATGATGTTAATATCAGTAGGAAATGTTGATTGCAGCCTCCTTCTGTAGCTGGTGCTATGCTAGTCATTCAGAGGCATTTTCTCTTTTAGTCATTAAAACATCTTTATGAGATAGATATTCTTTCATCCCCATTTTACAGATGAGAAAATTGAGTCTCAGAAAAACTTATATAAAATCACCCACCAGTAGGTGGCGGAGCAGGGACTCCAACAGGTCTGACAGTATACTCTAAGCTGGAGGCCCTAGAAGTACTGATTTTGGGGTTTTGTTTGTCTCTTTGTGTTTTCGTAAATGACCTGATCCACCATCAAGCACACAGTAGTTTTATAATAATTCTTCGATCTGTTGACGTAGGGAAGCAGTACCTTTTATACTGTACTGGCAAGACTCTAAATTGGTTCAACTACTTTGGAGCATCTGTCCATTGGGGCATCTGGCCACATCTAGGATCATCTGGCAGCATCTGGGGGTGTTGAAGATGTGCATCTCCTAGGGCCCAGCCATGATTCCCTAGGCAGTATGGCAAATACCACGGGTCATCTGACCCAACCCCCTTCCACAGCCCGATGCTGTCCAGAAATTTTCCTGTAATTGGCTGAGGGATAAACCACATGACCCTGTTCTAGCCAACAGGGTGTAAGTGAAAGTCACTGAGTAGGCCTTCTTGGAAAACTTGTTTACAGGGATAGTACGACTAGACTACTTTATCTCCTGTACCTTCTTCCTGACTGGAGCATGACACAATGTCTGGAGTTGCTATAACTATGCTGTGGTTATAAAACAGCAAACCTGTGGGTAAAAGTTCACCCTGTAAGGATGACGGAGCAGAGAAATGGAACAAACCTGGATCCCATTGGCATCATTCAACTGGCCTGGCAGTCCTGGAATGCCTAGGCGGCGTAATGTTAGGAAGAATAGCCTCTTGTACCATCAATTCACTGTTAGTTGGCTTTCTTTTCACCAGAGTTCTCTAGAGAATCTCTCACATGCACACAAGATGACATACACAGGTGTTTGTAATGTGAAAAATCACAAACAAAGCTTAATGTCCATCAAGAGGAAAACATAAATAAATAGCATACTCATGCAATGATACACGGCAATTAAAAAGGAGTAAACTAGATCTACACATAACAACATAATGCTTTTTTATTTTATTGAAGTATAGTTGATTTACAATGTTGTGTTAGTTTCTGGTGTACAGAAAAGTGATTCAGTTATACACATCTATAACAATTTGAGTCTGCTAACCCCAAACTCCCAATCCATTCCATCTTCCCACCTTGGCAACCACAAGCGTAAGGTGACACGTAAAGCCATATACTTTATTATTATAATTACCATCAACCAGGAAGGCTGTATTGAGGAGTGAACTTTCCATGAGCCCTGAAGAGAGGGTAGGATGAGAAGATTTAGGTAGGCAGTAGAGGTGAAGGAGCTTTATGGACTGAACTGTCTCCCCAAAATGTACAAGTTGAAACCCTAACCCCCAGTGTGACTATATTTAGAGACAGGGCCATTAAAAAGGTAATTAAGGTTAAATCATGTCATAAGACTGGGACACTAATAGGACTGATGTCCTTGTAAAAAGAGGTAGAGACATCAAGAGTACACTAATACAGAGAATAAGCCATGTCATGACATAGTGAGAGGGTGGTTGTCTACAACCCAAGGAGAAAGGCCTCAGGAGAAACCAGACCTGCTGACACCTTGATCTTGGACTTCCAGCCTCCAGAACTGTGAGAAAATACAGTTCCGTTGTTTAAGTCTGTGGTATTCTGTTATGGCAGCCCGAGCAAACTAACACAAGGAGTATGTCTAGAACTGTGGTTCTCAGTAGTGAATGATGGTACGTAACAGGGGGATTTAAGAAATTGGTGGGGGGAGGGTCATGTTTGATGGTCACAAAGCTGAGGAGCACAGGAGGCATTTTATGGGCAGAGGCCAGGGAGGCAAAACCTTTTTCAGTGCCCAGTTCAGTCCTCACAACAAAAGAACAATTCTGTGTCCCAAATGCCTTTAAAATATCCCACAGGACATTTATGAGAGGAGAAACCTGTGTATAATTATCTCAAGCTACAAAAAAATGCAAAACAGTGAGGTTTTTTTGGCCAGGTAATATTATACACTGAATTTTCCAGGAAAGTGGCTAGTATGTAGATTAAGGGAGGATTGTACTTTCGTTTTCTTAAGAACTTTGCCAAAAGGTACTCACCACCATTCTGGAAAATTCTATTGCTGACAGTAATGCTAACGATGTTTATATTGTCCACACGACATATCCTGATCAGTCTTCATTCATAGCCGTAGTATGTGCCAAGAGTCTGCAAACTCCAGCGAGCTGGCCAAATCCAGCCTACCGCCTGTTTTTGCACATAAAGTTTTATTGGGACACAACCGTGCTCATTCATTTACATACTATGTATGGCTGCTTTCTCAGTAAAATAGCAGAATTGAGAATGGCCTGCAAAGCCTAAAGTATTCACTCTCTGACGTTACAGAAATGTTTGCAATCCCCTGGTATAAACTTGGTTCTGTGTCTAGTACTAACATCCAATTATTTCAGTACCTAATCTAATTTAATCCTACAATATTTACCTATTGAAATATATATGATTTTATTATCTTACTTCTCCTTTAAGTTCTATTAATTCTAGTTAATGCGTTATGTAGATTCATTTGAAGTTGTGTAGGTATCTCTGTATCTGTGACATTCACTTTAGGAAAGAAGTGGAATTAATTTCAGTAAAGAGGGGGGAGTATTTCTAAATATTCTCAAAGGTTGAAGAACAACTACTCTAGACCTAAAAGAACAAAGACCGTGAAGAACAAAGAAAGAGTTATGTGACCAAGAAGAAAATTGAAAACAGGCACCATGTTGAAGATGAACTGACCTTAAGCTCCAGGAAAAAAGCTACTGGGTTTATCTGTACATCACTTAACTCAGGAACTGGTACACAGGACTCACTCTGTAAACACTCGGCTGAATTCTCCCATGAATGGAGGGGATGGATGAGGCATATGAATGACAGAAGGACAAAAGACGGGGGTAGAGAGCTTCCTTTCTCAAGGGGTCATCAAGCAGAAGCTCAATGGTCATTTGCTGGGCAGTTTATAGCAGGGATTCCTTCATACAAGGACCAACTGAGTGGACCAGAGAACTCTCTAGGTCTCTAAAACTCCACTTCTAAGGTTGAGATCCAATATTGCAAAGATGCAGAGTTCGTTACTTAGAGCAGCAAAGACCTTCTTCAAATTTTAGACTGAATATGATCTAAAACTATCAAGATCTGCCCAACCTCCTGACCTCATCCCTCAGCTCGTTACATGAGATAGTAGAGAGAAGGGGGTAGATTGTGGTAGTTAAGTATACAGGACTCTGGAATCAAATAGGTTTAGGTTGGAGGGTAGACTGTGGGCAAAGATGAACACCAAAATTCCTCTCATCCTTGAACGCACACCCCTTTGCCCAATATGTTGCTGCAGAGCCTTCCATCAGGAGGTGGAGTCTATCTCTCTACCCTTGGATCTGGGCTAGCCTCCTGACTTGCTTTGAGGGGTAAAATGCAGAACAAGGGACACGGTGTAACTTCTGAGCCTAGGTCTCAAGAGGCCTGGTAGCTTCTGCCTTTACTCTCTCAAAACGTACAGCCCCATATGATGAAGTATGGTCTAACTCAGGGACTGGCAGAGCATGACCCATGGGCCAAATTCACCCCACCCCTTGTTTTTGTAAAGTTTTATTGGAACACAGCCATGCCCATTTGTCTACATACTGTCTATGCCTTCACATTATAAACAGCAGAGTTGAGAAGCTGCATCAGAGACTTAATGCCCTGCAAAGCCAAAAATGCTTACTATCTGGCCCTTTACAGAAGTTTGCTGAACCTTGGTCTGGCTGCTGCAGGATGAGACCACATGGGACCAAGAGGAGCTGTCTCAGCTGAGGTCTCCCCAGAACAAGCAGCTCCAAGTTAAACTACAAAATGGGTACATCTACACAAGTGATCGCAGGTACGACCAGCAGAACAGCCCAGCTGAACTCAGCCCTAGTTACAGACCCATAAACTCATGAACAGATATGATGATTGTTGTTTTAGGGCGCTAAGTTTTGGGGTAGTTTGTTCTGCAGGAAGAAGTAATTGAGAGGGGCAGCCGGCAGCCATGGCTCTGCCACTGGAGGTATGTATAACAGTGTTTGTTCCCAGCTCATATTTTTGGAGGGCTCACCACTTCAGTGCAGGCTGGCTGGCTTCCAACTACCAGCATCTGGATCTCTCTGCCTGGGGGCTTTCTCCAAAGCCTTGTAAGGGCTCTGTCCAAGCTGGGAAATTAACACTCCATCTGTACCCCACCCACCCTTAATCAATGATCAACAGAAGTTGGTGTAAAAATACACTCCGGTTCCCTCACCCTCCGGAAGGGATAATTCTGAGGCATATGTTCTACACTGTTTTCCAGAGTTTCCCTGCAGGGTAACTCTCTGGTCTCCTACTACCTTGACAGTACACCCTTTATCAGCAGCCATCCCTTCCATGTCTGTTTTTCCCGTGGCTGTACTGATATTTCCTGAACATCCCAAATAAGCTACTTTCACTCAAATCCTGCCACAGATTCTGCTTCAAGTCAAAATACAAACCAAGAAGACACTGTGTAGCTTTAGACAAGTTTGTCTCTCTGAACCTTAGTTTCCTTATCTGTAAAATGGGAATCATAGGAGCATTGTATCATGGGACGTGGTCATGAGGACTCATCTGAGATACTGTCTGTAAAGCATCCAGCACTGCTCTCAGTGGCAACAGCGCACCTTAACTAGCCCCACCTTCTATCTGCATGCGTTCTGGGGATTGGCCAAGTGCATGCACAGAGCTCTGGTGATTGGCTAAGGCACCTCTAATGAGCCAGGCTCCTATTGAAGGACCGTCAAAAACCAGCATAGAGAGGCAGACGATGCCGGAGGACAACCCAAGTGTGCGGGGGTGGGGGGTGGGGGCTTATTGTGGCTTCCAGTCACGTCCCAGTTCAAAAGTCTGAGCGCCATGCCACAGATCTCCATCTCGAGGACACCGAGGCTCCTGACTTCTGAGTTGGAAGGCTGGGCTGGAGCCTGCTGCGTGCCTGACCCCAGGAACCTGCCCCCGACAGGAAGGAGAGATGTAGTCAAGGAAGTGTGGCAGGCCTGACTCCAGACAATTAGAAAAACATCATCATGCTTCACAGTGGAAGGTGAGCATGACTTCAATGTTGGCCTTAAAAAGAAATGGGGTGGGAGAGGATTCTTCCTTTTCTCCTTGAAGAGAGCAGTCTGTCTACTCAAAACCCTCCACTCCTTCTAGTAGTCTATAAATACACACCCAAACCCAGAGAAAAAACTAAGAGCGCACTTGTGCCTCCCCGACTACAAAACACGTTCCATTTGCTTTGGTCCCTTCTGTTCTCTTTGAAAGGTTGGCTCCTTAATATTTCTCCCTCATGACCTGCCCCAGCACATGCAGGGAGGATTAGGGGAGCCTCGACTGCAGAGCGTGACAAGAAGGCTCAGCTGGTCCCTGCATCCTTAGGACAGGGCTCCAGCAGACCCGGGGTGAGGCAGTGAGGTAATGAGAGCAGAATTCTGGATCATGGCCAGGCCAGGAATAATGGCACAGCTATAATTACCCTGTAGAACATTGGATGGAAGTGGCTATTTTAGAACCTGAAAACATCTCAACAGCACCTTGGAGTCACATTTGGGAAAGCCCCTCTTTACCACTGTTGTCTTCTTGTCATGCAATAGGATGTCGTGTCAGGGACATTTCCTACCAGAAAACCATCAGGGGATCCATGTAGCACTTGGAGAAGCCTGAGAAAAGAAATTTGTTACAAGTTTTAGTTAAGGTATTACTGTATATGAGGGCTTCTATTAAAAATAACAAACTGGTCTAGAAACAAAGTTATCCAGATGAAACTTGCTTTCATTTATTTGTATCTTAAATCATTTTTTTGAGTAGGAGACAAAGGGGTGGATTTGGAGCGCAAGAACTCATGTTAACGACAGTGGTAAATAGTAATAATAATATGGTGGCAGATAGCATTCACTGCTTACTCATGCCATGTGCATGACCTGCATTTAAATACCTGCTTTTTCTTTGATGCTTATCAGCCTTCCCTGTCTTACCGCATTTGATACGAGGAGGGAGGGTACTCTTATTTATTCCCACTTTACAGATGAGATGACCAAAGCTCACTGGGGTTAAGTAACATGTTCATGGCCACCCATTGGTATGTGACATCTTGGGATTTGAACCCAACCCTGTGTTGAAACAGTTTGATTTGTGCTAAAGCACCCACTTTTGATAGGCCCTGACTGGCAGGGCCTGGAGCAAGAAGACAGGATGTGGAGAGAGCAGACTTCATTTATGGTTTCCTTCCTGTTGCCAGAAAATTGTAAAGGAGCTGGGGGGTGCTGAGAAGTCAGTAGACTGTTAAGAAGTCAATTGATAAGAAGTCAATTCCTTGGTTCAATGACTAGAAGGCAGTTGAACAGGCAGAAGGGTAAAGTACGCCCAGTGATGAAAGGAGCAGTTAGAAGCCCTGTCATTGGTCCCTTTAAACTATCCTGTAGAGGCACTTCAGTGTTTGAAGACCATGGCGCAAGCACTTCTGGCAGCCACAAAGAGCTCTGTAGAACTGGGAACTTCTTCTACTGAATGCAGATCAGGAATAACTATGCCCAGCATTTGTATAGGCCCTTTTACTTTTACAACTCTTTGAGTTCATCAAACACCAATCTGGAGAAGTGGGCCAAGTGGAATTATCCCCATTTACAGATGGAGAAGCATCTCTAAGTAACTCCAGAACCCCAGGACAATTTCCACTTAGACTAACTGCATTCTAGCTCTGCCCCATTTACGATTTGAACTTGATTTGTGTGGCTAGAAAATGAAGCATGTTGAAAACTCTGGGGGGAAAAAAAAACCCTCAATGCTCATAAGTAGAAATCAATGCTGTATAGTAATCTAAGAAATACTGGTTTCAAAATCAAAAGAACAAGTAATTAGCATAAAGACACATATTAGCATGCCTGAAAACCAGAAGGCTGCTAGCTAGGAATCTGCTTTGCAAAATTAAACAGCATTGGCTGGAAGTATTATAGTTTCATGCATCTAATATGCATAGCTTTTGAATATGTTCTGATATAGAATTTAAGGTTGCTTCATTGGGCACATTATTACAACCCTTATCAAACTGTGCTTGGATTTAGCCTAAAAGCAATTCCAAAATGACTATATAATTCATGTTCTCCAAATTACAAGAAAGGGTTCTTCATTTTTCTCAGCGTGCTATACCTCTTTTTGCCTTTCCTTCAAGGCATAAATATATAGTCACGAATTTAGGGAGAGAGATAATCAAGTGTCGTTCACATACACTATAATTAATATCTTGAACTCCATTTTCAGGAGGAAGAGCCAAAAAACAATTGAGTCAGTTTTGTAACTTGGCTCTGCACAGTTAAGAGAAGTTCCCAGTGGAAAAAACCAGAGAGGCTCTTCACTGTCTTAAGCATCTTCCAGAATGGAAGAGCAGTACCTTTAGATTGGGCCCAGTGCCTTATTTTCCTTAAGCCCCAGTTACTTCATTGTAAAATGGCCCACAAGAACCTAACTAATTCTGGCCCCTGGCCGTCTCTCCAACTGTATCTCTCACCATTCTCTCCCTCGCTCATTCATTCTCTGCCACAAGGGCAGCCGACATGTCTCCTGGACATGCCAAGCATATTCCTGCCTCAGGGCCCTTGCACTTGCTATTTTCTCTGCCTAGAAACAGCTCTTTCTTCAGGAATTTGCAGGCTCCCTCTCTCAAGTCTCTAGTCAAACAGCCCTCCTGGAGGAAGGCTTCCTTTGGTCCCTGAGCAGCACTTGCCCACCATATTCTCTTTATGATCGTTCCTGACTATTTTTCTTTATAGCATTTATCTTTACCTGACTTTCTTTTTTTTCCTTTTTATTGTCCCCACCCCTCACTAGAAGACAAGATCCATGAGTGCTGGAACTTTGTTTTCTCCCCATTTCCCAACTCTTCAAGGACTGTCAGCAAATAAGGAGAAGCTCTGTAAATATTTGTAGAAGGGAAGGAGGGGGAGTCAGTGGGAAGGAGGGAGAGTCAGTGGGAAGGAAATCTCGATGCTCCTTTTTGTTTTCATCTAAAATTCCGAATTGGTACTACGGTTTTAAGTTATTTCCATTAACTAGTTTACATTGGGCAATTAATTGATTTAAATGAGAAATAATAATTATCTCTTTTCTAAAATTAAAAAAAATTAATTATGGTGAAATCCTTATGACATAAAATTTACCATCTTAACCCTTTTTAGTGTATTTTATTGAAGTATAGTTGATTTACAATGCTGTGTTAATTTCTGCTGTACAGCAGAATGTTTCAGTTATATATGTGTGTGTGTGTGTGTGTGTACACACACACACACACACACACACACACACATATATACTTTTCATATTCTTTTCCATTCTGGTTTATCACAGGATACTGAATATAGTTCCCTGTGCTATACAGTAGGACCTTATTGTTTATCCATTCTGTATATAACAGTTCGCATCTGCTGATCCCAAACTCCCAATCCATCGCTCACCCACTCCCCCTTGGCAATCACAAATCTGTTCTCTCTGTCTCTGAGTATGTTTTTGTTTCATAGATAAGTTCATTTGTGTCATATTTTAGGTTGCACATAACAGTGATATATGGTATTTGTCTTTCTCTGTCTGACTTTGCTTAGTATGATAATCTCTAGGTCCATCCATGTTGCTGCAAATGGCATTATTTCATTCTTTTTATGGCTGAGTAATATGCCATTGTGTTCATGTACCACATCTTCTTCATCCATTCATCGTTTAGATTTTTTCCATGTCTTGGCTATTGTGAATAGCGCTGCTATGAACATTGGGGTGCATGTGTCTTTTTGAATTATAGCTTTGTACGGATATATGTCCAGGAGAGGGATTGCTGGATCATATGGCAAATCTATTTTTAGTTTTTTGAGGAACCTGCATACTTGAACCATTTTTATTTATTTATTTTGTTTTCAATTAATTATTTATTTTTGGCTGTGTTGGGTCTTCGTTGCTCCATGCGGGCTTTCTCTAGTTGTTGTGGTGAGCGGGCGCTACTCTTCGTTGAAGTGCTCAGGCTTCTCATTGTGGTGGCTTCTCTTGTTGTGGAGCACAGGCTCTAGGCACGCAGGCTTCAGTAGTTGTGGCATGCAGCCTCAGTAGCTGTGGCGCACGGGCCTGGTTGCTCCACAGCATGTGGGATCTTCCCGGACCAGGGCTCGAACCCGTGTGCCCTGCATTGGCAAGCGGATTCTTAACTGCTGGCCTCCCAGGGAAGCCCAACCAGTTTTAAATGTAGAGGTCAGCACAATTTTTTGGACCAGGGCATCTTCAAAGGAAGTACCTCTGTTGTAAAGAAAGACTGCCCCAGTCCAAAAAAATGTGCTATATTCTTAAATACTTACATTAACCAGATTGATGCTTTTAAAGTAGAAGAAAAATGTGATATAGGTGTGCTAAAGCAAGGTAAATACAGAATTTACAAAAAACACGTATTAATTTATAATGCACCACAAGTAATGTGGTCTATTAATAAAAAACATACATTTAAAGTAGTATAAACATCTCATTTAATGTTCCAGCTTGCCACCTAAGGACCATTAAGTGAAACCCTGTTTAGTTCTGTTTGGTCAAACATCTACACTTGAAACTCTTCATGGACATGAGACTTGGTCAGTTGCCATGGTAACCCCACGGTGCTAGGCCAAAAGATTTATCCCTCATTTACAGATGGAGAAATTAAGCCTCAAAAGAAGTTATTACTTGCTCAAGGTCGACACAGGGAATAGCAAAGATTATACTCACGTCCACAGCTTCTAATGGCAAGTTCTGGGTCTTTCCACTATACCAGGCTGTGAAATGGTATTCCTAAATATAACATGCTTATTTTTCCATCTCCCTTTATTATCAGCTTTGCTATTCAAAGTCATTCTAAATTTCTTCCTTCAAGACTCATATTAAGAGTATTTTCGTTTGTTTGTTTTTGAGCCAGCCCATGAATTTTCTAGACTAGCTTCTTAGCAATAAAAAACACCTTTCCTCACAAAGTGGCCCTACATGCCACCTGGCAGCCCAGACCTCACTTTAGGAAATACAACTTAATTTAATGAGGTGCTAGGAAGCTGGCTTGGGATGCATCCAGCATTTTAATGTAGAGTTTCTTACCAGATGGTAGTCACTTGCTCCTCAGCTTATCCTTCTCTTATTGTGAGCCTGCTTTTTTTGATTACTGTAGCAATAACTAGAGAGGTGAAAGTCATTATTTTGATCCGTGTAGGGGTTAGTACCCTTTATTCAAACTCTAAGATGTTATTGCTATGATTGGCCACATTTCATGGGCAGTCCCATTTCAAGTTACAGAGTAGAACTGGGTGGATGGACCAGTGCAATTCCATTACCAGGGGCCTGTAAGCAGCAGGTTCTTAAATCTTCACTCTTTCAGCCAAAGGTCACTCTGAAGTTTCTAGAATATATTTGAGTACACACTAGGTGTCCAGCCCAGTGAATGGTTACAAAGAAATTAAGCTTTAGTCCTAATTCAGTGTTAATCACCTGTTAATAATGAGTCCTCACTGTATTCCTGGCTCTGTGCTGGGCGCTATGGATACAATAATAATTAAGGCAGACATTGTCTGCCAGTAAGTCTATTGCTATAGTACTGTAATAAATTAATATCATGGAGTAAGTACTTAAGTAGTTATTATGTATGTACCAAGGACTGTAGTGGCTAGAAGAATAAAATACCACTCCTGCCCTTAACATCCCACACATAAAAGAAAAAACAATAAGTAAACTCTCAAAACCTGTAATGTGTGTGTGCGTAAAATATTTAAATAACTGACTGACATTCTCTTAAGAGAATGGAGAAATGCTCAATTATGTTAGCTGCTGATATTACTAAGCACAACTCTTCTCAGTGTCTTTTTGGTATTCATTGTAGAAATCCAGGATTTATCTCCACAGCATTGCTGGGTGTCAGATGTCTAAGGGGCAGCTAACATTTTATTTGTAGGTGGGCATATATTGAGCCCGGTACACTCTTTTTTTTTTTTTTTAAAGTACCGATTTGGTTGGGCTTCACTGGTGGCGCAGTGGTTGAGAGTCCGCCTGCCGATGCAGGGGACACGGGTTCGTGCCCCGGTCCGGGAAGATCCCACATGCCGGGGAGCAGCTGGGCCTGTGAGCCATGGCCGCTGAGACTGCATGTCCGGAGCCTGTGCTCCGCAACGGGAGAGTCCACAGCAGTGAGAGGCCCGCGTACCGCAAAAAAAATTAAAAATAAAGTACCGATTTGGGGGTTTTTTATTTTTACTTTTTTAAATTTTTGGCTGCGTTGGGTCTTCGTTGCTACACACGGGCTTTCTTTAGTTGCGGTGAGCAGGGGCTACTCTTCATTGCAGTGCGTGGGCTTCTCATTGTGGTGGCTTCTCTTGTTACGGAACATGGGCTTTAGGCGCATGGGCTTCGGTGGTTGTGACACGTGGGCTCAGTAGTTGTGGCGCACGGGCTTAGTTTGCTCCGCGGCATGTGGGATCTTCCCGGACCAGGGCTCGAACCCGTGTCCCCTGCATTGGCAGGCAGATTCTTAACCACTGCACCACCAGGGAAGTCCGAGTTTGGTACCCTCTTTAGGGGAATTAAACAGAAGTATGTTTCTTCATGTTACTTTCTTACTATTTTAAAGGTGAAGTATCAGTTGTAAGCTAAGTGGTCTTAGTTTGACCACTTAGCTGATCACAAGCTAGGTCACAAGAAATTGGGTCACCATGATGCTTTTCTCAAAAGGGTTTTAAACTTTCCCACAATAAATTTCTGGTTAGAAAAATAAAACAATTCAACCTTTGGACATAAAGTTAATGTAGAACAGAAGCCGGCAGCTTTGTTGCTCTAAGGATAGCATATGTGTGTAGATACTGAGATCATGAACTTGGGAATCAGAGACCTGGATTTGAATCACAGCTCTGAAATTTACTAACTGGGTGTTCTTGCATGTGTTGGGTAGCCTTTCAGATTCGTGAGTTTTGTTAGCTGTAAGATGGGGATACCCAAGAGTACCTCAAGAAATGGTTGGGAAGACTAAATAACATAGATAAAGCATTTAGCCCAGTGCCTGGCGCATCACAGGAACATGAAGGACTGATGATGTTGATGATGATGTTGATAATGAGGAGGAGGGTGAAGCAGAAGACAGCAAAGATGAAGATGCTGATAAGCATGATATTGACGAGCTCAGTGATTCTGTCTCCCACCCAACCCATACCTTCACCTGTGATGCTTTTCTAAAGGCCAATTTTATATATTATATATACAAGCTTGAAAAATAATAGAACTCTATCTTTACAGGCCAAAACTCCTTGAATTGCGTTTCTAATTCTACAAATGTTAAATTATTCCTCTAGAGTCCCTAGGCCAGGCTGCCTAGAACAAGAACAAGAACTTCAGCTGGTAAGATGGTTGTTTGTTTTCAGGCCCAGATAGGGACCCAGCTAGGATAATAGCTTGGCCCGACTAGCACCACACTTGTAACCAATTGAGCTAACTAGTCTGACTTGAAGGAAGAAGCAAATCCCAAACTAGTCCCTGAGTTATTTTCTTGGGCTCCACAATAGAACTATCTGCAAGAAATATTTTTATTATTTGGGTCCTTTCTTATCCTCAGTGAAGTTTCCTTTAGCATATTTTTCTTCCAATTACAGTGACTCTTTGGGTGAACGCTTGAGAATGAGGTAACGTTCTTTCCTGGGCCTTAAGAGGAACCACTCCATTTCATTGTGTTGATTTAATAGCCACAAAATTACGAGTGTCATAGAAAAATGAAGAAATCAGGGCAATTTGAAAATCTAAAGGGAGAGAAGAAAACAGTGAAATTACAGCTTCGCTTTGTAACTACACCTTCTTTGCAATGTGAAAACTACCCATTACTACTCTGCATATGACAAAAAGATATCTGCAGAACAACCTATTTTTTCTTATACTCTAAGAGATTTTAATGCCCTTAGATGGTAGAATTTCAGCATACTGGATGAAATGAGGGCTGTGAATACCAGGCAACTCAAAATACATTTGCTGAGAAGTATCAGAGCAATGTGTTAGCATTTGACACTACTAAAACCTGGCTGCTGTTTTGGCAAAGTGATACACTTAACCTGTAGCTATTGCAATTTAGTGAAATGTGTCATAAAATCCTCCCTTAGCAATAGGACTTTCAAAAACCCTAATAAATTTTAAATGGAGTCAAGATTGAATTTTCAGATAAGTATCTCATCCTATGACATTTTTATTTAGGAATTAGAACACCAGGGATTGACTTTAAGTGAAGTCTGTCTAACACTGAACACTTTATTCTTCAGATCTTAGCCGCTTTATATTTTAAACGTGATCACATTTTGTTAAGAGTTGGAAGTTATATGTTTCAGGGCAAATAGTGAAAACCCTGGGAAACGGAAATAAAGTCATTTAAGGAGAATATAGGTTAGTAATGGTTTTTGACTTAAAACTACTTCCCCTAACCCTTTTCATGGGAAGGCTAATAAAAAATGAATTTTTAAATAGGTTAATAGGTTCAAATAACAGTTAGCACTTACTG
The DNA here is from genome assembly GCF_949987515.2 of Delphinus delphis. NCBI lineage: Eukaryota > Metazoa > Chordata > Mammalia > Artiodactyla > Delphinidae > Delphinus > Delphinus delphis. The sequence continues at coordinate 78,970,768 of NC_082692.2, read as the reverse complement.
AGTACTTCTAATTGGCTGGTGCTATTGTGCTAAGCATTTTGCAGGGATATCTCATTTAATTAGCACAACTCTTTGAACTTGATAATACTATGAAGAACAATTTGTCAGGCTACCCAGTTTAAATGGCATCGTAGGAAAGGAGCATCCAAACCACCAAAATACTATAAACATTATTTATTTATTTATTTAGCACCCCCTAGTGCTAAGAATGGGGAAAGCGATTCCCAACCAAAACTGCTTTTATATTTCATTCATTCACCATTCATTCATTCCACCGATACGCATCAATTTCCTATTATGTGCAAGACACTGTGATGGTGCTGGTATTGAGTAAGGAATAGACCTGCTCCTGTCTTCAAGAAATGTACCATCTATTATGAGACAAACAACAAAAGTAAGGTTAAAAATGTGCAGTTATGGGCTTCCCTGGTGGTGCAGTGGCTGAGAGTCTGCCTGCCGATGCAGGGGACACGGGTTCGTGCCCCAGTCCGGGAAGATCCCACATGCCGCAGAGCGGCTGGGCCCGTGAGCCGTGGCCACTGAGCCTGTGCTCCGCAACAGGAGAGGCCACAGCAGTGAGAGGCCCGCGTACCGCAAAAAAAAAAAAAAAAAAAAAGTGCAGTTACAAATTGTGCTGAAGGCACTTATGGAAACAGCTAGAGTCCTGTGATAGAAAGTACAGAGCACTCCAGGCAGGGGATAGCTCGTGTCAAGGTGCTGAGGTGCACAGATGTTTGGAATACTGGGGAAGAATTCCCCCATGGCTGGAACATAGAGACATGCACAAGATTAGATTGGAGTGAGGGCCAGGACCCCGTGGAGATGGACGTGGTTGGGAGTATCTGTTCTAAGTGTGAAGAAAAGCAGGTCAGGGGTTTAGGCTGCTATGTGAACTGATGAAATTCATGTGGTGTAAAGACCTCTCCGACGGCTCCGTGGAGAAAGGCTTTACAGGGAGTGAAGGAGGATGTAATCCTTACCTGGGAGAGACCATTAAGGAGGCTTTGTAGGAGTTGAAGTAGGAAAGGAGAGTAATTTGGGCTGGATCAGTAATTCTCAAGTGGGGAGACTTTTGCTCCCCGGGGAACATTTGGCAATGTCTGCAGACATTTTTGGTTGTCACAAATAGGGAGGCCCTCTGGCATCCAGTAGGTAGAGAATAGGGGTACTGCTAACGATTCTGCAATGCACAGGACAGCCCTCCACAGCAAAGAATTTTCTGGCCCAAAATGTCAATAGTGCAGAGGTTGAAAACCTTAGGCTAGAGGTTTAGCAATAGTGATAGAGATAAGTAGATAATTAAATTTTTTTAAACTATGTAATGAATGGGACTTAGTGATGGATGACTATTGAGTGGTGAGAGAGAGGGAGGTATCAGGTGTGACTCACAAGATTTCTGGTTTGAGCAAATGTGGGGTGTTGTTTACTAAGATGGGGAGGATTGTGGGAGGAGCCAGATTGCAACAGGGAAGAAATAAATAAATCATCTTTGTATATGTCAAGTTTGAGTGGCTAGGAGATAGCCAAAAGGAGATGTGAAATAAGAAGTTGACTTTCTGAGTCCACAGCTTAATCATAATCATACAGTTAAATTATTGAGCAGTTATAATGCGGCAGGCATCATTCTAAGAATTTCTGGTACATGATTTTATTAATCCTCCTGACAGTAAAGATCAACATACATTCTTTGAATCCTCTTGATGTATACTTAAGTCTCCAAATTATGAGCAAAGGATATATCATTCTAGTCTTCAAAATTTTTCTTTCCACATAGGAAAACACATTGCTGAAAGCTAACAGTAAATATTATGCCTTCTCTAATAAAACAGAATGTGTCAGTAAGATAAAACATCTTAAGCACCATGCCGTCAAAGATACTCAAAATTATATTTGTCATTTTTCAAAAAGCTTTCATCATCTTTGTTTTAGAAAATATCCTGAAAGTATTTATCTTCCTTATTATTTCTGGTTTGGATAAAATAGCAAAATTTTACCCCAAAGAGGACACTATTTAGGAAATATAAGCATGATGTCTAGAAACAGTTAAGCATTCCAAGGCAGCCTTCTGCCATTTAATATTCTTTCAAAGCCATCTGGCCCTCCTTTTTCTTGGTCAAATGATACAGTGTCTTCAAAACACATTCCCCACATGAGCACATGCAGCTAACTAAAGTCAGGAAGCCTGAAGGAATCAAACTACCCCATTCTAAGTTACATGATATGTAAGTCACTCTTGTGATACTTGGGATGGATGTCTGGGAGTAGTTTTGCTTATTTAGTCTGAGAGAAAGAATCTTAAATAGCAAGGCTATGAAAGCTCATATTGTTACAGTGAGCCCTACTGCACTTGTAAGTTTCAGCTAAGACCTCAGTTGAAAATGGGACTCCACTTTGGAATTTGTTAACAAGGCCAATTCCTGGTAGTGTATATTTGTAACTTGGCCCAGGCCTGAAGTTTCAGGTCAACTCACAGTGAAGTAGAAAATAAAGAACTTTGTTCAGTTGAGAAGGAACTACTCAGCTCAGAATCTAGGAATACAAACGATTTGTGATCCTCATATGTCTTGAGGCAGTCTTTCAGAGATTTTTCTCCAGTTTCTTTTATCTCCACTTTACTGAGAATCTGCTAGTATTAAATCAGGTGAGAAACAGTGCTGATAAGCCTGGATCCTTCCGGTCCTTAGTGGAGGTACTCATCCGGCTGTGGGAGGACAAATAAGGTTTCAAATTGCACCCTGCAATCTATTTTTAGTTTTGTTGGGTTCTAGGTACCTTCCGAAAAATCCTACAAGTTCTAAATTCTTGGCTAGACCATATTGAAAATCCCTCTCTTAGAGCCACCAGGAAGCATTTCCTGCACCTCATTACACAACTTCCTTAGCTGTTCTAAAAGTGGCTTAGGGATTTTCTTTTCCCCTAGGGAAGGAGGTGGGTCAGGAAACTGAAAGAGAAGAACGCACAGTTCTGGGAGTGCTGGTCCCAGTGTCAGTCCTTCTACTGAAATGAGCCCCACGTGCTCAGTGATTTCATGACACCTAGAGATTCTCCCCCAACATCTTGGGTCAACATGCAAAGGCAGCCTGATCAACAAAGCAGTTCTTACTTATCTCAATAGTACTCCAAAGAGTATTTTACATAGTCTACTATGATGCCTAAAGAATGTTTTCTCATCAAAACTCTTCTAACTTGCAACATAGTATTTACTTTTCCACCCATCTTTCTGGAAGAGAATATCGTTTTTGTGGGGGGACGCATCCATAATATTTGCAATTCCACAAAAATATGTGATACATTCTTAATAAACAATATGCAAGTCTACCATCGAGGAACATAGAGTAGTACTGATGCACTAAAAAGATTAAATTGTACTTATTAGAAGACCTACATTCCATCTCTTTTTACCTCCTACCCACATTTCTAAATTGTGTTGACTCTTTTGTCTCTGGTAGTTAGACCTGAATATCATTAGCTATTCCTGGGACACCTGTATCCTGTTGTATGGTTGGAAACTAGTCTGGCCCATGTGTAGACAAAGAGAGCTAACCTTGACTGAGCTCATAGTCTGGACCAGGCACTATGCCAGGTGTTTACATCTGGTGATTAGCTCATTTAATTATTAATGTATGATGAACTCATATGCATTTTCATACTGGTGGTGGATAATTTTCTTTAATCATAAAAGAAATACGTGCTTATGAAAGAAATGTAGGCAAAAAGGAGAATAGACTAGGGGGAGGGGAACAGTCATAATGCCATTCCCCAAAAGTAATCACTGGTCAGTATATTCCTCACAATCCTTTTTCTATGGTAGGCTTTAGAAAAAAACCTAGTTATAATGATGCCATAGGTATAATTATAATATATATACTCTACATATAGTTATGCATAATTGCAATAATAATATACATACAACTGGTTTACATTGTTTTTTCAATTAAGACTAAAAATGCTTTTCGCTACATGGTGTTGCTACATTTTTTAAAAACAGCTGCATTTTACTCCATACAGAACTATCTCATATTTACCTTAATTACTCAGAGGTTGTGCACAGTCATTTTAAGCAACTTACAAAGGTCAGGAAAGAAAGAAAACTGACACTGTCATTTTAAGTTAAAAAGAAGAAGTCCAAGTTAGGCCATGCAAAGAAATCAAAGCCTTGTAAAAAACACATTAATACTCTTTCATTTTTAAATTATCCTATAGGCCATACATGGTTCAGAATTTTTTTGTTAATTAATTTATTTACAGCTGCACTGGGTCTTCGTTGCAGCATGTGGGCTTCTCATTGCGGTAGCTTCTCTTGTTGCAGAGCACGGGCTCTAGGCGCATGGGCTTCAGTAGTTGTGGTGCACGGGCTTAGTTGCTCTGTGGCATATGGGATCCTCCCGGACCAGGGCTCAAACCCGTGTCCCCTGCATTCGCAGGCGGATCCTTAACCACTGTGCCACCAGGGAAGCCCCCAGAATTTTATTAAGCATATTAAAATAAATTCAAATTAACAAATGTGACTGAAATACATTCTCGGCCCCCCCGAAAAATAACTAACTCAACTGAAACTAAAATTCCCTAATTCTATATGCACTTTTAAGAGCTAGCTAAAAACGTATAACAGAGAGCAGAAAAGCAAGCCACCATTTCTCTCCTCAAACAAGGAGTTGTCATGCCCCACTGGCAATATTCTTTGGCAGAAATAGTCATTTGACTTACTGTGCTAGTTTCCTGGGGCTGCCATAACAAAATACCACAGACTGGGTGGCTTAAACATCAGAAATGTATTGTCCAACAGTTCTGGGGGCCAGAAGACCAAGATCCAGGTGTTGGCAGGGTTGAGTTCTTCTGAGGCCTCTCTCCTTGACTTGCTGAGGGCAGCCTTCTCACTGCGTCCTCACATGGTCTCTTTCCTCTGTGTGTGCATGTCTGGGTACAACCTGCCTCTTCTTATAAGGACATCAGTCATATTGGATGAGGGCCCACCCATTTGACCGCATTTTATCTTAATCACCTCTTTAAAGGCAATGTCTCCAAATTCAGTCACGTTCTGAGGTACTGGGGCTTAGGACTTCAACATGTGAATTGGGGCTGGGAGGCAGGACACAATTCATCCCATAACGCTTGGCAAGATTAGCAATGACAAGATCGCTGCCTCCTTTTTTCTTTCCTGCTAGGATGTATGGTTAACAGAGTATCTTCCTTTTAAAAAAACAAGAAAGGAAAAAAAAAAAGCAAACAAAAAAACATGCACCTTCTCTTTAATACTCCCCCATCCCACCACCAAGAAAAAAAAAATTATTTTGAACTTATTTTCTTCGTTTGAAGTCTCATCATATCTGCATTGGGCACATTTTCAAATCTTAGGCAAGATCTCAGAATAGCAAGGGACACAACTTTTGCACTAAATTCCTTTAAGAAATAGCCGTAGACTTGCTGCAATTTCACAAAAAAAGAAAAAGAAATGAAAAGAAAGTGCTGCTGCCGACATACCCTGGAGGCTGTACTTTCAAGCCAGCCTCCTGGTATTTGATGCCACAGAACCATTGTCCTTCCACAATCTCCTACCTGCCTGTCCAAACCAAAAATAAACCCTATTTTCTTCTCAGGACCTGACCATAGAATTTCCTACCAAATTCAAACACCTAAAAATCCTCCCTGGAATGTTTCCTAAATGAAAAGAAGAAGAAGATAAAACACTTAACTTTGTAAAGATTTTGTTAAACACCAGCCACCCAAATTTAAAAGTAAGAAAAAAGTAGATTTTAAGTGGAAACAGTCCAAGGAAAGCTCTTCTTTGAAGCAATGGCCACTGGCTCTTTTGTTCTTTTATTTTTGCAGGAGACACGGTGAGGGATTTTGTATCCTTTCCCATATCTTTTTGTGAAATCTAATCCTCTTTTGCTAGAGGTTGCCTTTCCCGTTCAGTTTGCCAGGCCAGCGGGGGGTGAAAAGTTGCATTTTAACGTAGCATAGGGCTGTCTCAAGTTTATTAACACCGTACTGCTGAGGAAATTCAGTCCCCCAGTGACTGCCCTGGTTCCCAGATGAAATATTCACTTTCCCTATGATATGTTATCATAAATAGAATACCAAAAGGTTATTATATTTTAGACTAGGTGACTGATTTTGAATTAACTGCCTCAACCAAAATGAAAATTAAAAGACCACTCAATAGTGTAGTGGGAATGCATTTGGAAAGCCTACTTTCCCTTTCTTGTGGATGGTGACAGTGTGAGGTGAAGCGTAAGACTCTCAGGTCTTTTCGGGTTTCGTGACCTCAGGCCGGCAGATGGGGAGCCAGTTCATCTGCATGGATCAGGGAGGTCCTCGCTTTTCGTGAGGAGCTGGCTGGCTCTGGACTGGTCCATGTGATAGGGAAGAGGACCCTGGACTCCTTCAATCTACTAATCCATGAAAATGTAAAAAGAGGAACCCCCTGGCCTGACCAAACGTGGTCATTTCAGGCTAATTAACTTTCTCCTCCTCCAGGGCCAAAGGCTATACTGCAACCCCAAGGTGTCCATGTTGCAAGAAAATACAGACACAGTGGAAACATCTGAGAGTGGATGGATTCAGAGAAATCCCTAGAAAAACCACACATGAACAATTGCCTGCCAGTAGTACATTTAACACAATGGCAATTTGAATTATTTGTAAGGTAGCTACGTATTAAATGTCTGTGTCTTCTACACTTTAAATTCTATGAGGGCAGGGATCGATTAGGTGAGTGAGGAATTGAATGAAAGAATGAATAAAAACACCGTAGAAAAAACGGGATTTGGATTTAGAAGCCTTAGATACGAATCCTAAGAGGTTTAATTCTCTAGTCATAATGGATGATTTTTGTTTAAAACAAAATGTTCCTTACACCATGGTAAGTATTTTAATCTTCACTTTTCTCCTCTAAAACAAAAATAGATAATATTTTCTAAGCAAGTTTGAGTTCCTGCCTCTTGGATGACCAGCCATCACAGTTTACCTGGGACTGACCAGGTTCTGAGGATAAGGGGTTTATGATGCTAAAACCAGGGAAGTTCTGGGAAAACTGGGATGTGTTGGTCATGGTGCAACACTGAATTAGTTGCTTTTTATTCATTTTTATCTCAGCTAATCCTCAACTGAGCACTGTTAGATAAGTAGACACTTTTATTATCCCATATTACAGATGAGGCTATCGGGGCTCAGGCAGGTTAAGCAACAAAAAGCCAGGACCGTCTTAGTTGGGAGTCCAAGGAATAGTTATCATGAAGCTGTGCTGCCTCTCATCAGAAAAATGGGAACCATGGTAACCCCACCACATGGGTTTCACCTCGTCATTGAGATGATGATAATGAATTCATATGTGGCATTTCACTGTCTGCAAAGTCCTTTCCCACTGGACCCTACAGTGAAGGGAGGCCATTAAAACTATGTTGTGATCAGTCAGCAATAAAACTTCCTGATCTGGAGCCAGAAAAAGAAAAAAAAAAAAAAACTATGTTGTGGTCAACCCAGGTTGACCACTCCTTTGGGAACTTCATGGCCCATTACTCTGGGCTCTGGTCAACTCTTTTCTCACTTCTCTTTTTAGAGACACAGAGAAAATAGGAGAGGAAGGGAGACAGAAATTATTCTTCATCAGCAAGTGACTTTCTCCAAAGGCACTTTTTAATCATTATTATCATGAAATGTTTATTTTTCAAAAGTCTGTGCTAAGCTTGAGAGAACAACTTTAACTGAAGAATAAATGAGTGCCTTAAAGAGGTAAGGTTGTAAATTGCCCATCAGGTCCAAGGATTCATGGTTGGTTGGTTGCATTCTTTGTATTTATGTCTGAGAGTTCCCTGGTCCTTCACCTGAGCTTGCCCATACTAATATGTATTTTTCAGTTTAACCAAACCCCAAAGTTATAGGCAAGAGGGAAATATAATAAGCTGGGGGAGACAGATACATTGAGGAAACATAATGAAACTTTTCCAAGTAGTAGGTCGAGCAAACATATATAGTTTAATTGAAAATAAATGCCTTATAAATGAAGCAAATAACTACAAAGCAGACTCTTAAAGAAAATACCAAAAAAATAACTGATTTTCAATTATACTTGATGATATATTTATTATATATGTAATATGTGATGATATTTGGAGGTACTTCTTTGGCTCCCCACTCCCTTTAAAACTGGCCATGTGGGCTTCCCTGGTGGCACAGTGGTTGAGAGTCCACCTGCCGATGCAGGGGACACGGGTTCGTGCCCTGGTCCGGGAATATCCCACATGCCACGGAGCGGCTGCGCCCATGAGCCATGGCCACTGAGCCTGTGCGTCCGGAGCCTGTGCTCCGCAATGGGAGAGGCCACAAGAGTGAGAGGCCCGTGTACCTCAAAAAAAAAAAAAAAAAAAAAAAAACTGGCCGTGTGTGTGTGTGTGTGTGTGTATACACGTATACATACAATGGACTATTACTCAGCCATAAAAAAGAATGAAATATTGCCATTTGCAGCAACATAGATGGAACTAGTGATTATCATACTAAGTGAAGTCAGTCAGAGAAAGACAAATATGATATGTGGAATCTAAAAAATGATACAAATGAACTTATTTACAAAACAGAGACAAACTCACAGACATAGAAAACAAATTTATGGTTACCAGAGAGGTAAGGGGGGGAGGGATAAATTAGGAGTTTGGGGATTAACAGATACTACTATATATAAAATAGACAAAGAACAAGGACCTACTGTGTAGCACAGGGAACTGTATTCAATATCTTGTAATAACCTATAATGGAAAAGAATCTGAAAAAGTATACACACACACACACACACACACACATACATACATATAACTGAATTACTTTGCTGTACACCTGAGAGTAACACAACATTGTCAGTCAACTATACGTCAAATAAAAAAACAAAAACAAAAAACTGGACTTAAACACCTTATCCTGACAGTCAAGGCTTTTTATAATACAGTTCCAGCTTAATTTTTCTCTCTTCCTCATCTTGTCCAACTGGACTCTCCTCTCCTGTCTTGCCTCCATGCCTTCATTCAAGCAGTTGCCTGCACCTGGGATTCCCTCCTCATTCTCATCTGCACCTGTGAACCTTGTGATGGCCCTCTGTTGTTCTTGACTATCCAGCATCCATTTCTCCTCTTTCTCATTTTAAAGCTTCCTTTGTAATTTGGGGGAACCACTCCTGAGCAGGTTCACTCTGTGGGTTCAACAGGCTGAGCCCATCTTCAATTCCAGAAGTGGGCATGTGATCCAGACCTGGCCAAACAGCCCTGTTTATATATTCTGCCTCATTTATCAGGAGAGAGGCACTCTCTTTATGCTGGCGTGGTGGAGCTGGTAACAAGGCAGCCTAGGAGGGATGGTGTCCATCCTTACCTCTACAAGGAATAAGCCTGTCTGAAAACAAAGCCAGTACAAGGTAAAACCACCAAGAGATAGACGGCTCTCTAATGGCATCGTTTAAATTTATTTATTTATTTATTTATGGCTGTGTTGGGTCTTCGTTTCTGTGCGAGGGCTTTCTCCAGTTGCAGCGAGCGGGAGCCACTCTTCATCGTGGTGCGCCGGCCTCTCACTGTCACGGCCTCTCCCATTGCGGAGCACAGGCTCCAGACGCTCAGGCCCAGTAGTTGTGGCTCATGGGCTTAGTTGCTCCGCGGCATGTGGGATCTTCCCAGACCAGGGCTCGAACCCATGTCCACTGCATTGGCAGGCAGATTCCCAACCACTGCGTAATGGCATCATTTAGATACCCTGGATCCAACTCTGCCTGATGTAAGATATTCCTGCATTTCTCAGTTAGTTAAACCAACACATTTTTCTATGTTTGCGTAAATTAGTTTCAGTTGGGCTTCTATCACTAAAAACCAAAAAAAACCCACAAAAAATAAAACCCCAAATCTCGGTTATACAAACTCTACCCATAATTCTGGGTTCATTTCGAAGGTCACCAAATTCCTAAAGCTTTCTTGTCCTCAAAAGAGAGATGGCGGTTTTTTTGGGGGGAGGGGGTTGTTTTTTTTTTTTTTACTTTTTGGCCACACGATGCACGGCAGATGGGATATTAGTTCCCTGACCAGGGGTCAAACCCACACCCCCTGCATTGGAAGTGCCGAGTCTTAACCACTGTACTGCCAGGGAAGTCCCAAGATAACCTTTTTTATTTAACAATCGCCTAGTACTCTATACTTAATATTTCTTGTCATCTGCCATGGGTTAAAATTTCTTATCAATCTCACAGGACTGCAAGCACCTTGAGGACAGGGTTCTGGGACTGATTTGTTTTTGCTGTCCTCACGGTGTCATACATAGCTGAGTGTTCCTACCCACTTGTGAATAAGTGAGTCAAATTTACTTAGCACTAAAACAATTTTTAAAAAGACTTAAGATGGGCTTCCCTGGTGGCGCACTGGTTGAGAGTCTGCCTGCTGATGCAGGGGATGCGGGTTCGTGCCCTGGCCCGGGAGAATCCCACATGCCGCGGAGCTGCTGGGCCCGTGAGCGATGGCCGCTGAACCTGCGCGTCCGGAGCCTGTGCTCTGCAACGGGAGAGGCCACAACAGTGAGAGGCCTGTGTACCACTAAAAAAAAAAAAAAAAAAAAAAAAAGACTTAAGATGACTTGAAAATAGCTTTCACACTTATTTTGTTTGGAGGTCAGGCAAAAATGAATCAGGAAAGGGAGAGAAGGCATAAATGTGCAAAGAGAACTCATAAATGTGTTTCTCTCTACGTCGTTAGCAGTGTGATTACTGTGATTTATAATGTGTACAAAAATCTAATCATATAATCAGCAAGGTAGAGACTTGGAAATTAAGTGCCTATAAAGAACTATAAATTCTTCAGGAAAAGAACAGTGAGAAAACTTGGTCTTTCCAGTTTTGATTTGAACCCCCAGATTTGGTCTGAACTTTCCTGCTATGTGACTAAGGGGTGAATTCGTTATTATTTGTGATTTTCCATTTCTTAATATCTAAAATGACACAAATAGCTATCACCAAACGATTGCTGTGAAGATGTAGTGGGAAGAGAGATATTGTGTATTAGTTGGTATACATATCCAGCTGCTGTCACAGAGATGTATAACATGAATGGTTTAAACAAGAAAGATTTTTATTTCTCTCCCATGTGAAAAACAAGACTCAAGTAGTCTGGGGCTGGTATGGTGACCCCATAGTAGCATCACAGACCCAGGTTCCTTCTATCTTGTGGCTCTGCCATTCCCACTGTGTTGTTCTCATCTTTAATTGTCCAAGATGGCTTAATGCTATGATCTCATTCTAGCCAACAGAAAGAGGAAAGGGGAAGTGGAGTGTATGCCCCTTTCATTTCAAGGCACAGTGCAGGTTTTCCACATGGACTGCTCACATCCCAGTGGACAGAGCTTGGTCACATGTCTAATAGGGGACAAGTTAGCAAATACAGTGTTGATTCTCAGCTGCCATGGCTCAAATAATGTTATGTTTTTTTTTTAAAAGTTATTATTATTACTAGAGATAAAGGGGACAACACTGGATTTATTTAACCACCTGGAAGGTTTCCTGGTATACCTGATATTAGCTCTTTCCATCCCCTTTCTGGTTACTGGTGTGTTAAAAATTCTGAGTAGTATCCTCTCCTTTTTGCTGGCTTTGTTAACCAGCAAAATCCTTCTGGAAAGCAGCATGAAAATGCATAGGATTCATGATAATATAACTCTCAGGAATTTATTCAAATCAAATCATGAATGAAATAATAAAAGGCAGAAGCTGTGCATTCCAGTCTTCCTGGAAGAGCACGATTGTAAAGCGTTTCGCTATTCCACATTAGTAGACCATAAGCCATCCCTTCCTTTTATGAGACCAGCTTTGAAATCCTCAGGTGTTGGTCTTAGATACCATGACGTTACCCCAGTGCCTGGGCCAGTGCTGACTGGAGTAAAGACTTTAACATGCTGGGTTCCTGAGAAATGGGTCTTGTTCAGATATTAGTGTGCAGAAGGTACGTTAGGGGTCAGTACCTGTGGGGAATTAAAGTAAGCAGGACTGGGCAGAGAGAAAAGTGAACTGTGATGCAGTCAAGAGAAGGCTTTAGCCAACCTCCCAAGCAGCTCCAGAGCTGGAACAACCCCTCAGAGTTGTCCTGCATCACCCATTCCACGGAAGGAGACATGAATATATGAATAAGGTATCTTAAGGCAAGGGCAGGTCCTGGGGAAGAATTTAGCCAAGAGCAGGAAGCAGCCAACACTGCTGGCATCTGGAGAAAGAGCACCTGAGTCCAGAAGAGGGAGATCTGGGCTGCGCAGTTCTGCGTCCCCGGCAGGGGTCAACACTGATCCATGCTGAGCTAGTAGGATACTGTTGTCCGGTAGTTTGAAATGGGAGACTAGGAAACTGGAAGTGGGGAGGCAAGTTTACTGCAGTGTTGGAGGTAAAGTCCACGAACTCTTGTGGATCCTCAGAACCACCTGGTCCCTGCCCTTCTTAATGCCTGGCTGTTGAATGCTTCACTGGATTTAATTTGTTCCGGTTACCATGAGAACCTTATATATTTTGCCAACAATCCATGAATTACTATGAATGTGACAGAATATTATGCATCCCTCGAAACGATAAGAATGCCATTCTGATAATAATGTCAAACACAAAAATATGTCCACGTTATCATTTTAGGTGAACTGACAAAACAGAAAATAATATTCCTGTAGGTAAACATTAATAAGTAAAAGTAACAGATGCATCCCAGGACATTATCAAAAAAGTGAAAAGACAACCTACAGAATGGGAGAAGATATTTGCAAAGCATATATCTGATAAGGGTCTAGTATGTAGAATATATTAAGAACTTTCAACTCTCACAGCTCAACAACAAGAAGGCAACCCAATTTTAAAAAATGGGAAAAGGACTTGAACAGATCTTTCTCCAAAGAAGATATACAAATGGCCAAGAAACCCAGGAAGAGATGTCAGCATCATTAGTCATGAGATGCATATTGAAACCACCACAGGGTACCACTTCACATTTACTAGGATTGTTATTTAAAGAAAAAAAAGAAAGAAATATAAAAAAGAAATATAGCCAAGAGTTGGCAAGGATGTGGAGAAACTGGAACTCGTGGACATTTTTGGTGGGATTTAAAATGGTTCTGCTGCTGTGGAAAACAGTTTGGTGGTTCCTTAAAAAGTAAAATTTAGAATTACCACATGATGCAGCAATTCTTTGTCTAGGTATAAGAGAATTAGAACTAGAGGCTCAAACAGTTGTACACAAATATTCATAGTAGCTCTATTCACAACAGCCAAAAGGGGGAAGCAGTCCAGATGTCCATCACAGAGGGACGGATAAACAAACTGTGGTATATCCATATGATGGAGTATTATTCAGCCATAAATAGGAAGAGACTACTGCTATATGCTACAATATAGATGATACTTGAAAACATGCTATGGCAAAAAAGCCAGACACAAAGGCCATAATTGTATGATTTCATTTCTATGAAGTGTCCAGAATAGGTTAATCTTTTTTGGTTTTTTGTGTTTTTTTTTGCGGTACATGGGCCTCTCACTGCTGTGGCCTCTCCCGTTGCGGAGCACAGGCTCCGGACGCGCAGGCTCAGCGGCCATGGCTCACGGGCGCAGCCGCTCCGCGGCATGTGGGATCTTCCCGGACCTGGGCACGAACCTGTGTCCCCTGCATCAGCAGGCGGACTCTCAACCACTGCGCCACCAGGGAAGCCCCAGAATAGGTTAATCTTTTGAGACAGAATACAGATCGGTAGTTGGCAGGGGCAGTGGGGAGAGAAAAATGGGAAGCATCTTGCTTAATATATATGGAACTTCCTTTGGGGGTGATAAAAATGTTTTGGAACTAGGTAGAGGTGGTGGTTGCACAACCTTATGAGTGCAGTTAATGCCACTGACTTGTTCACTTTAAAGTAGTTAAAATTATGTGACTCTCACCTCAACTAAAAAAAAGGTAATAAAGAATAAAAGATTCTATTGGATTAGAAGTGCTTTTAAAAAGCATTATATCACCATGTCATATATATTTTATTTTTCAGTTTCTTTTTGTTTCAGGGTAGACAGTTACTTCCTAAAAGAATTAAAATACTTTGGAATGAGAGAAATAATTGTCAGAGTGTAAGTGGTCCACATGGGCCATATGGAGACAGTGCCCCAGGGTAACACATCCCTTGCCAATAAAACTTGAGGTATAAAGTGACTGGCAACTGGCTCTTGTCCTTCACAGCAGTCTTGGTTCTGTCACTTCGTTAACCTCAATTTAGTGCAGCCCTTCACTGTTTGCAGTTGAATCTTTTGGGGCTGCACTTACATTGTACTGGCGGGGTTTATTTGTAGCACCTTTAAAAATATTCTCTAATTCTTTTATTATACATTTTCTAGTTTAAAATATAAGCATAGTATAGTTCTTTTTGAAAATCCATGTAAGAATAGAAATAGAAAATTAAAATGCCCATCATTCTATCGCCTAGAACAGCGGCCCCCAACCTTTTTGGCAACAGGGACTGGTTTCATGGAAGACAATTTTTCCATGGACCAGGGGTGGGGGATGGTCTCAGGATGATTCAAGCACATTACATTTATTGTGCACTTTATTTCTTTTATCATTACATTTGTAATATATAATGAAATAATCATACAACTAACCATAATGCAGAATCAGTGGGAGCCCTGAGCTCGTTTTCCTGCAACTAGACGGTCCCATCTGGGGGTGGTGGGAGACAACGACACCCGACGTGTGTTGCTTATGTCGTCTGCTCCTATGAGAATCTAATGCTACCACTGATCTGACAGGAGGCATAGCTCAGGCGGTAATGCGAGCGATGGGGAACAGCTGATGAAGCTTCGCTCGCACGCCCGCTGCTCACCTCCTGCTATGCGGCCGGTTCCTAACAGGCCACGGACCGCTACTGGTCGGTGGCCGAGGGGTTGGGGACCCCTGACCTAGAATGAAAGTGTTAGATGTTTTATACACATGTGTGTACACCAACACGTATACACAGTGATATGGGTGCATTTGGGGCCACAAATAGTATTATGCTGTACATGTTTTATATTTTTCACTCCCTAATGTTATTAACAATTTTCTTTGTCATTCTTTTAAAATGGCATTTTTAATGTATAGTTGTACCATAATTTATGGAACTGATCATCTGTTTCATACATCTATCTTTCCCAATATTTCTGCAATCTAATCCTTCACTCTGCTCCATTATAACCATTCCTTCCTTCATTCTTCTTTTCTGGGGGAGGGGGAGGGGCAGCTTCCAATTTTCACCACAATATTTACAATTTTATCATAAAGAAAAATAAGATGAAATTCCTGTGTATAAGTCCTTTTGTGTATCACTGATTATTTTATTCAGATAACTTCATGTTGGGATATAATTGACATATAACATTGTTAGTTTCAGATGTATGCCATAATAATTCAGTATTTCCAGTGGTGAAATGATCACCACAATGTTTAGTTAACTTCCATCATTACACATAGTTACAGTGATTTTTTCATGTGAAAAGTTTTAAGATCTACTCTCTTAGCAACTTTCAAGTATACAATACAGTGATATTAACTATAGTAACCATGCTGTACATTACATCCCCTGGACTTATTTATTTTATAACTGGAAGTTTGTACCTTTTGACCACATTTACTCACTTCGTTGACTTATTTCACTTAGCATAATATCCTCAGGGTCCATCCGTGTTGTCACATATGGCAAGATTTCCTTCTTTTTTATGGCTGAGTAATATATATATATACAATTATATACATATATAATTATATACTACATATATATTATATATAACAACTTCTTTATCCATTTATCCATCAGTGGACACTTGGCTACCGTAAATAATGCTGCAGTGAACACGGGGATGCATGTATCTTTTCAAGTTAGGGTTTTTGTTTCCTTTGGAAGTGGAATTGCTGGATCATGCGCTAATTTTATTTTTAATTTTTTGAGGAACCTCCATACTATTTTCCATAGTGGCTAAACCAATTTATATTCTCACCAACAGTGTACAACATTTCCCTTTTCTCCATATCCTCCCTGATACCTATTATTTCTTGCCTTTTTTATAATAGTCATTATAATATGTGTGTTGTGATATCTCTCTGTGGTTTTGATTTGCATTTCCTTGTTGCTTAATGACACTGAGCACCTTTTCATATAACTGTTGCCATGTGTATGTCTTCTTCGGAAAAATACCTATTCAGACTCTCTGCCCATTTTTCAGTTGGATTGTGTTTGTTTCTTTGCTCCTTTTGCTGTTGAGTTATATGAGGTCTTTATATATTTTGGATATTAATTCCTTATCAGATACATGATTTATAAATATTTTCTCCATTCCATATGTTGCCTTTTCATTTTGTTGATCATTTCTTTTTTGTTGTGCAGAAGCTTTTTAGCTTCATGTACTCATGCTCGTTTATTTTTGCTTTCCTTGCCTTTGCTTTTGGTTTCAAATCTAAAAAAATCATTGCCAAGACCAGTGTCAAGGAGCTTAATGCCTATGTTTTCTTCTAAGAGTTTTATGGATTCAGGTCTTATATTCAGGTCTTTAATCTCATTTTTAGGGGTGTGTGTGTGTGTGTGTGTGTGTGTGTGTTTGTGTGTGTGTGTGTTGTAAGATAGGGGTTTCAGTTTCGTTCTTTTGCATGTGCCTGTCTGGTTTTCCCATCACCATTAATTGAGGAGACTGTCCTTTCCCCACTGCATATTCTTTACTCCTTTGTCAAAAGTTAATTGACCATAGGTACATAGATTTTTTTCTGGGCTGTCTGTTCCATTCCATTGATCTAAGTGTCTGTTTTTATGCCAGTACACACAGTTTTGATTACTATGGCTTTGTAATATAGTTTGAAATCAGAAAGCGTGGTGCCTCCACCTTTGTTCTTCTTTCACTTCTTTCCACTTTTAATTTTCTTTGTATTTCTTTCACCCTGACTGCTTTGGCTATTCGGGCTCTTTTATGGTTTCATACAAATTTTAGGATCGTTTGTTCTGTGTCTTTGAAAAACACCATTGAATTTTGACAGAGATTGCACCTGAATCTGTAGGTTACTTTGGGGAGTATGGGCATTTTAACAATATTAATTCTTCCAATTTATGAGCATGGAATATCTTTCCATTTATTTCTGTCTTCTCCAACGTCTTTCATCACTGTCTTAATAGTTACAGTTACATTCTTAAAAATAAATTCCTAGGACTAGAAATACCCAGTCAAAAGGAAAATGTGAAAGTATTTGATATGTGACAAATTGCCTTCCTGTTAGGTTATCCCATTTTCCCCTTCCAACAATGGTGCATGAGATTCTGCCTCTGTTCTACATCCTTTGCAAAATCAGGGCTCTCTCTAATAACCATTGCCAAAAGTATTATTTTATGTTTTTAAAAATTTGTTTTTGATGAGACGGTACATAATATGGTTTAAATGTCCATGGAACCAAAGGTATCTGGGGGAGTCTCTTTCCTGCCCAGGTACACCATCCCCCTTTGGCGGCCACAGTTCCCTGTGTGTTCTTTCCAGAAATCATTTATGTATTCATAAATGGTAGCAGTCTAAACACACGGTCTGGACCTTGCGCTTGCTATATCTCATAAATGTAGCCTCTTCATTCTTTTCTACTGTCATGTACTTTTCTATTGTTGAATGCTATATATTTTAAAAGTTCCCTTTTGATGGACAGTTCAGTTGCCTTCAAGCTTTTGCTGTTACAGACAACGTATCTGTGAGTTACCTTGTAATTCCCTCACTTTGTACATGTACAAGGAAATAAGTGTAAGTTAAACTTCTGGGTTCCTAGGTTCAAGGATTTTTTTAAATGTTTTTGTTATTATTATCAAGAAGAAAAGAAGAAAAAAGAATGAGGGAGAGAGAGAAAAGAAAAATATTAGAAGATTTAGTGAGTCTGGTGGTTATTAAATGGTAGAAAATGTCACATATTTTCCCCAGATTGCTCATCTCTGAAGTTGCTGGTTTTCTTTCAGTAGTCTTCCTTGTCTGTTCAAGGGGTCAGAAATTTCAAAAGAGTAAGGGCAGGAAGTAGAATGGGTGCTAAAGACCCAATAGCAGAGCTGCCTCCAGTCGTATAACAGGTGTTTTATCAGCAGCTGAATTCCAATAAGGAAGAGCAAAACCTCAGAAGAGGGCGAGCTAAGCCTTTAAGCCCTGGAGGTGATGTTACACATCTTCTCTTCAGAAATACAAAATGAAAATACGTTTAGGGTTGGAAAATAATTTTCCAGGGGTGACATCATCTGTGACACAAAGGATGAAAACTTCAAAACTTCAGTTAAGGTACATTTATTTAACAGGGACTTCTTTAATGGAAAAAGTGACTTTCATTTAGTTTAAGTAAACTTAAAAAAAAATAACATGCGTGCAGCAAAGCGCACAATATATTATATAGCACATAATTATATAGCTTAATGAACTTTTACAAAGTGAACACATCCCTGTAACTGCCACCAAGATCAAGCAATAGAGAGTAACCAGCATCCCAAAAGGCCCCACTGTGCCCTTCCAGATCACTACCCACCACCAAAGTAACCATTTTCTATCACCACCAATTAATTGTGTGTGTTATTTAACATTATACACGTGGAAAATGTAGGATGTGCTTTTCTGTGTCTGGTTTCTTTCACTCAACATTATGTAGAATTCATCCCTGATTTTGTTTTTATCTTTCTTTTGTGTGGCTTCATTCATTCCACAAATATTTACTGAGCACCTACTGTACGCCAAGCAGTATGCTAGGTACTGGAGAAACAATGACAATGATACAGATGCGGTCCCTGCTTTCCTGGAACTTACATAAAGAGACTGTCTCCTGACTCTGAAAATAAGTATCTAAGGATTTAAATGTCATCGCTTCCCAGAGAGACAATGAGGTTTGTCAACACAGGTAGCTCTGAGGTACCCGTTTGTCTAGAAAGTCACAGATATGGTCCGGCTAATGTGTACTTCAGTAGATTTCCAAATCTTTATCTCCAGAATCTCCCAGCATTGTTTACCTGCTATTGAAGAGTCAGAAGCCTGCAAAATAAAAATCTCGACTGCCTTGTTAGAATTGCATTCCAGGATAGCTCCTTGATTGAATAACTAGAATGTCTGCCAGGCAGGGCTCTGGGGAAGTTGTCTGTATCTTTGAAATGCTATTTCAAACGTGCTTCTTTGGCAGAAAAATTCAGAGAAGAGTAACGGCCAAGCAATGGCTTTTTTCCTTTGAAGTTATAGTTTCTGCCCTTTTCTCAGTTTAGGAAATGGATTGGGAGATAATATTTCATGTGGTCACTGAAGCTCTCCAATTAACCCCAAAATCAGGAGGGGGGCACAGAGAGTGTTATTTCAAGACCCCACATAAAGTCAAAAATTCTAGTGCGTGCATACATTAACTTCAGATTTGCTAGCAATTACTGACTTTCATAAATGACTTTGAAATATTTAAATTAGTACAACATTGATATTAAATATGTGCATTTATCAAAAGTCTTAAAAATTTTAAGAGCATGACAGATAAATCTATAGTCCCTTTACCATCAGCCGCAAATTTGTCCCCTCTCCCTTTCTCCAGGTATGAATTTAGAGAGCATTCTTCCAGACCTCTTTTTATATTTTTATACACAAATACACATAGGTGTGAGTTGTTTTTCACCTAAATGGTATACACATCAGGCTGCAACTTGCTTTTTGCCCTTCAACAATATTTTTTGAGATATCGCCAGTTACTCTCTACCTGGTTTGCTCCTTTGAACTTCTGTACAGGGTTCTGTGCCATATAAATGTACCATTTTCTATAACACAGCCATCCTTCTGCTGAGGACATGCCGTTTCCAGTTTTTCACTATGACAAGCAGTGCTGCCATGACAGCCTTGACCTGCATCCTTTTTTTTTTCTTTTTTAAGATTTTTCTGATGTGGACCATTTTTAAGTCTTTATTGAACTTGTTACAACACTGCTTCTGTTTTATGTTTTGGTTTATGGCCACAAGGCATGTGGGCCCTTAGCTCCCCGACCAGGGATCGAACCCACACCCTCTGCATTGGAAGACAAAATCTTAACCACGAACCACCAGGGAAGTCCCTTGACCTGCATTCTTGGGCTTGTGAGCAAGTATTTCTCCAGGACAGACACCAAGAAATGGATAGATGATGGCATTGCTTTTTTAAAAGAGCAGCTTGGTCCTTAACGCTAAGGAAGCTCCTTGAAGGCTGTGTAGGTCTTATTTGTATCTGCATTGCCAGAGTCCAGCACAGAGCCTGCTGGCTTGTGACTGCCTGCCATGTATGGGGGTCCTGGTTTTCCCTTCAACTCTTTACTTCTCAATCTCTTGGTCTGTCCCTTCTTGCCTCCAGGTCATTTCAAAGGTAGCAGCATAAGGTCTTCCTTCTTGGCCTTCTCTTGTTTCTCCCGTGTGTCTTTCCCTTGGTCAGAAGCTCTCTTCTCAAGCTGTACATTGGAATCAAATGGGGAGCTTTTGAAATTTACCAGTGCCCAGGCCCACTTCCCAGAGGTTTTGACTTCACTGGCCTGCAATGAGGTGGATCCCAGGTATGGGTTTTATTCCTTCTTAGCTTTCTGTTTTCTACTATTAGGAGGCTAGAATGGAGAATCGTTGTCTTAGGCCAGTGGTTCTCCAAGTGTGGTTCCCATCCAGCAGTACCAGCATCCTCTGGGATTTGTTAGAAGTGTGAATTCCTGGGCTTGACCTTAAAACTACCAAATCAGAAACTGGAGGGTGGGACCCTAAGTATAGGTTTGGCAAGCCCTCCAGATGATTCTGAAGCATGCTGAATCAAATTTGAGAACTGCTGCCCTGTGTGATCTCCTGCCTTTCCCTGACTCTGTAAACAGGTAGAAGACTTCCTTTTTCTCACCTCCAACCTCAACTCCTCTCCTGAACACCAGCTGCCCCACTGACATACCACTAGGGTGCCTCGTCCACATCTCCAGTGCTTCCCACCCCACTCCCACCTTGCCAAACTATTTTTCCCTCAGCCTTCTCCATCCCAACAAATAGCACCAATGTCCTCCAGGTCATTAGAAGCAGAAATGTGGGATTCATTTAAAAAATCTTTTAAAATTGGTAATACATTCTGGTGGCTTAAAACCCAGTAGTTATAAAAGGGTAAACGACGAAAGTGTCTCCCACCCTTATCCCCCTGTTATGGACTGAATTGTGTCCCTGCCAAATTTATATCTTAAAGCCCTAATCCCAAAGTGACTACATTTGGAGATAGGGCCTTTAAGGAGATAATTAAGGTTAAATGAGATAAGGGTGGGACCCTAATTAAATAGGACTGGTGTCCTTGTAAGAAGAGGAAGAGATACCAGGAATGTATTGTATAGAAGAATGGACAGGTGAGGACACAGCAAGAAGGTGGCCATCTGTAAGCCAAGGAGAGAGGCCTCACCAGAAAAACCTTGGCAGTACTTTGATCTTGGACTTGCATCCTCCAAAACTGTGAGAAAATAAATTTCTGTTGTGTAAGCCACCCAGTCTGTGGTGTTTTATGATGGTTAATTTTATGTGTCATTTGACTAGGCCACGGGGTGCCCAGATATTTGATCAAACATTATTCCGGGTGCTTCTGCGAGGGTGTTTTGGGATGAGATTAACATTTAAACCAGTGGACCTAGTAAAGCACATTGCCCTCCATAACGTGAGTGGGCCTCATCCAACCATTGAAGGCCTGAAGAGAACAAAAAGACTGACCTTCCCTTAGAATTTTTCCTGCCTGACTGCCTTGAAACTGGGACATCTGCCGCTTCTTGTCTTCAGACTCCAACTGAAACATAGACTCTTCCTGGGTCTTCAGCTGCCTGGCCTTCAGATGGAATTCAACCATCATCAGCTCTCCTGGGCCTCCAGCTTGCTGACTTACTGTGCAGAGCTTGGGTCTTGGTAGCCTCCATAAACACAGGAGCCCATTGCTTATAATAAATCTCGTTACATCGCACACACAGAGAGTCTTGGATCCATTTCTGTGAAGAACCTTGACTAATATGCAGCCTTAGCAGAATAATACATCCCCTTATGTCCAGTTCCCAATCTTCTTCTTCCTTCCAGGGTAACCACTGTGCTTCGTTTCTTATGTATCCATTCAGACTTTCTTTAGAATATATAAGCAAATAAAAATATGTAATATTATTTTCTCCATCCTTTACACACGCAGACACATACACAAGAAGTCCCATTCCTTTTACAGATGCATTGTCTTTCACTGTATGCATGTATCTTAATTGATTTAATCAGTCCCTATAGTTTATGTTTTCATTCCTTGTGATTTTGTGCCATTAGAAATGATACTGCAGGGACTTCCCTGGTCGTGCAGTGGTTAAGAATCCACTTGCCAATGCAGGGGACAGGGATTTGAGCCCTGGTCCGGGAAGATCCCACATGCTGCGGAGCAACTAAGCCTGTGCGCCACAACTACTGAACCTGCGCTCCAGAGCCCGCGAGCCACAACTACTGAAGCCCACGCACCTAGAGCCCATTCTCCGCAACAAGAGAAGCCACCATAATAAGCCCATGCACTGCAATGAAGAGTAGCCCCCGCTCGCCGCAACTAGAGGAAGCCCGCGCACAGCAACGAAGACCCAAGGCAGCCAAAAATAAATAAATAAATAAATTTATTTAAAAAATGATACTGCAATCAACGAAGAACCTGGTGCATGTCATTTTTCTACATATGCAAAAATATCTCATTTATATAGAACACGTAGAATGCTAGGTCAAAGTGTATATGATTTTTGCAGTTTTGATAGATGTTGTCAAATTGCCTTCTTAGGGCTTATGTCAATTTACATACTCAACAACAATGTATTACAGTTCCCCAGTCTTAATAATTGACTGTATTTATCAGTATTCTGCCTGATAGCTGAAAAACTCGTGTTGGTATAGGGTTTTTTTTGTTTTGTTTTTTTAATGAGGATTGCCTTCCTCACTTTGTAACAGATTCTTTTTTTTCTTTTTTTAAAATTTATTTATTTATTTATTTATTTTTGGCTGTGTTGCGTCTTCGTTTCTGTGTGAGGGCTTTCTCTAGTTGCGGCGAGCGGGGGGGCCACTCTTCATCGCGGTGCGCCGGCCTCTCACTGTCGCGGCCTCTCTTGTTGCAGAGCACAAGCTCCAGACGCACAGGCTCAGTAGTTGTGGCTCACGGGCCTAGTTGCTCCACGGCATGTGGGATCTTCCCAGACCAGGGCTCGAACCCGTGTCCCCTGCATTGGCAGGCAGATTCTCAACCACTGCGCCACCAGGGAAGCCCTTGGTATAGTTTTAATTTGAATTTTTTTATTATGATAAAACTGAGTATACTTTCACAAGCTTGTACCATTTGTATTTCCTTTGTTGTGAGCTGTTAATCGATACCTTTTGCAGAGTTTTCTTTTGGATTGAGGAAAGATTTCTCTCTGTGTTATGAGCAGAACATTTTCTTAGTTTGTCATCTGACTTTTGATTTGGATTATGATGTTTCTTGTCAAGTAGAACATTATTTGTTTCATAATGAAGTTAAACATTTCAGTTTCTTTTTCCTGTGTGGCTTGTGCATTTCGAGTCAGCATTAGGAGGTCTTCCTTATGCCACAGATAGAAAGGAATTATTCACTCCTGTTTCTTTCTAAGCCTGTTTTGGTTTAATTTTTACAGTCAATTTTTTATTCATTTGATATGGATCAAGCATGTAATTTAAAGTATGAGGTACAGATTTAACTTTTTAAAAAAATTTTTATCCAATTTTTAAAGGTTATACTCCATTTATAGTTATTACAAAATATTGGCTATATTCCCCATGTTGTACAATACATCCTTGTAGTCTATCTTACACCCAATAGTTTGTTCCTTCCACTCCCCCACCCTGACATTGCCCCTCCCACCATTGGTAATTCAGTAGTTCGTTGTATTTTTTAGATTCTACATATAAGTGATATCATACAGTATTTTCTTTCTCTGTCTGACTTATTTCATGTAGCATAATGCCCTCCAAGTCCATCCGCGTTGCTGCAAATTTTTGTTATTTTTTATGGCCGAGTAGTGTTCCATTGTACATATATATGTATAAATATATCACATCTTCTTTATCTATTCATCTGTTGATGGACACTTAACTTGTTTCCATATCTTAGTAATTGTAAATAAAGCAGCTATAACATTGAGCTGCATGTATCTTTTTGAATTAGTGGGGGTTTTGGGGATATATACCCAGGAGTGGATTTGCTGGGTCATATGATAGTTCTATTTTTAATTTTTGAGAAACCTCCATACTGTTTTCCACAGTGGCTGCATCAATTTACATTTCTACCAACAGTGTACAAGGGTTCCCTTTTCTCCACATCCTCAACATCAACTTTAAATTTATTTTTTATTATTAAAAATTAATTTTAAACCACATGGCTACCAAGTCATTCTAGCACTGCATAGTGACTGGTCCAAGTTTTCCCAGTCAGTTTCAGAAACCATCTCTATCAGAAACTAAACTGTCCCAGTCAGATCTGTTTCTGGATTTTCTAGTCTCTTCCACTGGGTTTTCTGTTCATTCGCAGTCCAGTATCACCCAGTTTATTTACTGAGGCTTTCCATTATATTTTAATATCTGTTATTAATACTAGATTCTCCACATTGCTCTTCATTTTCAAAGTTTTCCAAGCTGTTTTTTTATCTTCCCAAATAAACTTTTGTTCAATTTTGTCTCAATCAAACAAAAGAAGAATAACAGAAACAAAATGTTGGTATTGATATTGTGTTTCCAGTCATTTTATAAACTGTCTTAGGGAGAATGGGCACCTTGGTGACATTCCGTCATCCTAAGAATATGGTATTTTTCCATCTACTCACATCTCTGAGGTCCTCATTAGTGTTTTAAAATAGTATTCCTACAGGCATTGTATGTTCCTTGTTATTTCTATCCCCAGTGATTTTGTTGCTATTGTATGTGGGGTTTTTTTTTTTTTATATTCTCTATGTGGTTGTTATTTGTATATATAAAAGACAGCAATTTCTGCATAATCATTTTGGGACTCATTCTTGATGCCCCCACTTCTGATTCCCATGATAACATCCTTCACCATGTCCTATTGATTCTGTCTTTAAAATATACTTTCTCCATATCTAAATCCTGCCACCTCCACTCCCACTACCCTAGTTAAAGCCAGTGTCATCCTTGTTTGAACAACACAATAGCCTCCTTGATCCCATCGTTCACACAGCAGCCAGAGGGATTTTTTCAAAATGAAAGAAGTGTCTTGCTGTCTCCTTGCCTAAGAATTTTCTGTGGCTTGCCCTTACATTCAGAGTAAAATACAAACTCCTCACCTGGAAGGCCCCATATCACCTGGCTCCTGGCTCACTGGCCTGCAGCCCCACTCTCCATCCCCTCCCTTTCATTCACAGAACTCCAACCACAAGGGCTCCTCTGGGTTCTGAAACCCTCCCACTTCTTTCCTATCTCAGACATTGTCCTGCTGGTCTCTCTGCCGAGAATATTCTTCTGCTTGTTGTTTAAGGGGCTGGTTCCTTCTTACTATCTAGGCTTCCATTTAACTAGCGCTTCTCAAAGAGGCTTTCTCTGTCCACCTAATCTCAACTATCTCCCTTTTAATCTCCTCCACAATACTTAGAACAGTGTTTAATTATATACTTGTTCACCTATTTACTTATTTTATGTTTCCCTTCCCCCCAGACTGTGAGCTCTTCTGCTATCTGCAAACTTCATGGTGCATAGTAGGTGTTCAGTAAATATTTATTGAATAAATAAACAAATGTCTTCCTTGTTTATATAGTCAGGGGTTGGGTAAACTTCTACTTTTTCCTGCTACTCAGTTATTATTCTCTAACCACGTTTTAAGTCCACAGTTACCGTATATCAACTGCTTCTATTTCTGTCTAAATCACAAGCTCCCCTCAAACTTCACTCAGAAGCCTGACTTAGCTATCATAAATCTCTTCTTAGCACCTGTCCACATATACACAATATATATATAAGGTTATTTTCAAATAGTGAAACACATATTGAATGTTACAGAAAAAGCTAATATTATGCATAATTTGTAAGAAAACTTTTCCCTAAGGGTGGTGACAACATCATATTTTCTTTATATACGGTCTCTTTATTAAAACAAAAACAACTACTGGTCTCATTAAGAAAATAATATATTCTCGTCGTAAACATAAGTAAACAATATGAGAATGGGTATCATAGAAATGTAAAAAATGTAAAAGATCTCCAGAATTCCCAGTTTCAGAGATCACAGTCATATGGTTATAATATGATGCATATCCATCTTTCTAGACGTTTTTTTTTCCTATGCAGATCCTTTCCTGGCACAGGCTGAGGTTTTGCTGCTTTATTTTGTTTTTACTACTAAAGGAACCAATTACACAAACCACACTGTGACTCACTTACTTAATAATACACCTTGGACATGTTTATATGCTAAAACATACTGCTCTTCCTGACTCTTAAATAACTGCCTAATATTTCATTGCATTTGCTGTCTCTTGATGGTTCCCTTCCCTTTACACCTGCTTAGTGAAGTGGGGAGGACAGGGTCTTGAATTGTGTCTCTTTTCAATTTTTAGGACCTTTGGCCCTCCTGGACACGAGGGCCAGTCACCGCTCAGGGAAGTCTACTGTGACTTCCGTTCTGTTGGAAAAGGTACGTTAGAGCAAATATAAGTTCCATGAGGTCCAGATTGGTGGTGAGAATTAATGAACGGAATAATCAGCTCTAAGAAGTGTAAAAAATGTATGTGGGTGAACTTGCATTGCTGACTGTAATCAGGATTCAGGCATCACCACCATGGTGCGAGTGCCCAGGAGAACATTATACCTCCAACGTCTTGCTTTTTGTAACTGTACCTCTAGCACAGAGCCCAGCAGTAGCTGAACTTTATTCCAGTTATGCTTGCCATGAATGCCAGAGATATGTACTGTCAGACCTGTTTTTAAGTGGGAAAAAAAACAAAAACCATTTTTTTCATTGCCAACTTCTGATAGGGACTTGACAAGACGCTAATTACTAGGCTTACATTTCAGGAAGCAACCTATTTTGTGTTATTGGTGCCAAGTAATACAAAGATGGTGCATGGTGAATATACCATTTCCAACTGGCGCTGATTTGATGTCACATAACCTCATTACTGCGTCAAGCTGGTGCATGCAATGCATCTGTGTTTTTGCACATTAATTTGGAAAATGAAGGTATTTCTCCCTGCCCCTAGCCCCTCTCCGTTGTCCTTGGTAGTCACAGTAGCTGAGATATTTTGAAAAGCTCTTTGAAGACCATCTTTGTAGCAGGCTTCCACATAAGCTCACGGGGAATTCAAATCCTGCACTACTTTATAACTCTAAGGCAGGCCTCTCGGCCATATGCTGTTGTAATAGCAAGGGCCACAGTATGGCCTGAACAACACACAGATACTGGGCTGAACTGAGGGCCTTGACAGTCTATAAGGATGGTTGTTGCCATGAGACCACTGAAGAAGAGCAGTGTTCCTAAGGGCCAGTCTTACTGTTAGGTCAATGAGTGGTCTGGGCGTTGGAAAGGAATTCTCTTCCTCAACCCCAGTTGGACTGATATCCAGAAGCCCCACCATTTGTGACTGACTCCCTAAACCAGACCCCCTATAGGCCTCTTCCCCCAGTTGACCTGATACCTGAATTTTTTCTAATGTATAGATTTCTACTCTTTGAGATTGTGTTCCAGACCATCACAGTTTATCCTATAATAAGCTTAAAAAATCATAAATACACATCAGAGTCAATATAATATTATGGTTTAACAATATGCCTTGAAATCAGAAAGCCTACCTGTGAAGGCCCACTTAGCTATTCACTAGCTGTGTGACCTTGGGCCAGTTACTTATCCTCTCTGTGTCTTTATTTCTTCCTCTCAAAAGTGGAGCTCACGGCATTCCTATTTCATTGGGTTGTCAGAAGGATTGAATACTGTCTTATCAATTGTGCCTAGAAGTAGTAAGCAATCACAAAGGTTCACCATTACTGTAATAAATACCTTTACAGTAGACAGCCTATTATGCATCATCTGGCAGAGGAAATGACATTTTTGCATATGTAAATATTGTTTACCATACAAAAATATATTTCTGGGCTTCCCTGATGGCGCAGTGGTTGAGAATCTGCCTGCCAATGCAGGGGATATGGGTTCGAGCCCTGGTCTGGGAAGATCCCACATGCCACGGAGCAACTGGGCCTGTGAGCCACAACTACTGAGCCTGCGCGTCTGGAGCCTGTGCTCCGCAACAAGAGAGGCCGCGACAGAGGCCCGCGCACCGCGATAAAAGAGTGGCCCCCGCTTGCCACAAGTAGAGAAAGCCCTCGCACAGAAACGAAGACCCAACACAGCCAAAAATAAATAAATTTTAAAATATATATATATATTTCTGTAAATGTTCTATGGGAAATCATGTTTTGGCTAATGTTTTGGCTATTTAAAATATTCTGCCAGAGGGGCTTCCCTGGCAGCACAGTGGTTAAGAATCCACCTGCCAATGCAGGGGACCCAGGTTCAATCCCTGGTCTGGCAGGATCCCACATGCCACAGAGCACCTAAGCCTGTGCGCCACAACTACTGAGCCTGCACTCTAGAGCCCACGAGCCACAACTACTGAAGCCTATGTGCCACAACTACTGAAGCCCGTGCGCCTAGAGCCCGTGCTCTGCAACAAACAAGAGAAGCCACCACAATAAGAAGCCCACACACCACAACAATGAAGACGTAGCACAGCCAAAATATATATTTATATATATATATATTCTGCCAGAAAAAAAAGCCCAATGTTTGAAAAAATGCCAAGTCTGACTTACAGGAACTGCTAATATAAGCAGAACATGAGAAAGAGTAAAGCTGTTTAAAAATGAAAAAAAGTTTTAAAAGGACAGGGGGGCTAACAACAAGGATGAATGTGAAAAAATACATAGTCAATGAAATATAAGCACGCACATGGCATACTTTCTTTCCCGGAAGAAGAAAGGCCCATAAATCAGTGGTGGAAGAAGGAGGTTAACTGAGGAAGGAGCGCTAGGTGCCAGCGCTCTTCTCTGTAAGACTGAATCAGGAACTGCTCTTCTTAACTAGTAGGTGGGTTAGTCAGCAGGTGAGGCTGCTGATTTGGATGTTTAGAGATCACTTCCTATATGCCAGCCACTAAGCCAACACCTCGGTCCATTCATTTTCACAGCATCCCTTTGAGGCAGGCAACTGTGATTATTACCCTCTTTTCAGGATATGGAAAGGATATGGAAAGTGCCCACACTACTGGTCTCTTACTTTCCATGCTCACAATCTTGATGTAGGCATTGGGGAAAGCCTAGCTCTGGAAATTTCTACTCCAGAAGATTCTAATTAAAGCAGGACTTTCCTCCCCCTGAGAAAGAGATTACCTCCATCATTCCTGCAGAGGTGTGTGTGTGTGTGTGTGAGAGAGAGAGAGAGAGAGAGAGAGAGAGAGAATGGCTTTTACAAATTAAAATACTGGCTCTGAAAACTAGAAACAGTTTTGTAGCAATTGTAAACTCATTCATTTAAGAAATATTTATAGAGTGCCTATTAGGTAGCACCAAGGGGATACAGTGGGGAGGGCAATAGATTTCCTCCTTGCCCTTGTGTAGTTTAAAGTCTAACAGAGAACACCAAACAACAAGACAAAAGGGATGAAACAAACCAGGACAGGAGGCGTTCAGGGCTCAGGGGCAGGTAGCATCCTGGTACATCCCACAGTGCTCTGAGCATTGTCAGATTGCATGCTAGCACATCTGTAACAACTGTCTGTGTTGAATGTGGACTTTTGGCAAATGGAGAAATTGTATTTGCACACGTTGTATTGCTTTATAACTTGGCTTTAGTTGAAGAGTGGTTTGAATCTGAGCACTTCTGAATCATTTGTAGTTATGTTGAACCCAGGTCTGAAGGTCGCATTCTACGGATACTAGAGGGGGCAGAATAAGGATCTGAGGCCCTAAGTGTTTCAACTGAATATTAGTGGGATTCATTTGGGGCTCCAAAGCCTGGGCAATAGCTAAAATATGGTCTTCTGGAATGATAAGTAGGAAAGGAGCACCTGGTATGTAAACACCTTTGTAGAATTGCCATAAGCTAGTCATGAGCTATCTAGAGCCATCATAAAGACCAGACTATGATGTTCCACACAGGCTCAAGAGGAGTTATTTAGAACTTAGATTTAGCATTCACATTAAAGAAAGGATGTTCTTGCAGATCATACTCATAAGGCCAGGTATAAAGGCTGAACGATCAAGAACCATTAGGTGACCGTCTTTCTGTCACTAGGCTGCTCTAATTCATAGAGATGGCAAGCTTTGCAGGTAAAGTGACTCCTGGTCAAATCCCAGCTCAGCACATTCTAGCTCTGTAATGTTGGGTAGGTCACTTAACTTTGCTGAGTCTAATTTTCATCATATGTAAAATGGAGAGAGTAGAACCCAGACAGCAGGACTGCTATGAGGAATAAATAATTAGCACAAAGTAGGAACTCAATGCAAAGAATCTCATGTTATTATTACAAATGATATAAACTACTTTCTCTATGTTATGCTACGCTTGAAGTCAGTATTTGGAAGGCTTTAAAAAATATAATAAGATCATTTCCCCTGTGGCAAGTAAAAGATGACAGTTTCTCCCCACCTCCACTCTATAAACATGAAACTGGATCAAAGAGGGTGTGTTGCTCAGGGCTGCAGAGTTTGACCATCACCAGCTTGGTGCTTCATTTACCAGAATCCTATGCTACCCAGTACCACGGACTGACCTATTCCTGAAACCACTTACTACTGACCACTCGGGAAACAATTCATTTTAATTCTGCCTCCTGGTGTCTCCCTATCATTTGGGTGTGGGTTTTCCCTTTCTGTGGAAATTTGCTTCAAATCTCCTTCCTGTTCTTTTCACTGGTGTTCTGCAAAGTCATTTGGGATGTCATCCTTCGCATTTCTGTTCACCAGACTATCTCTCCCTAGTGACTAATCTCCATCATCAGTCCTCTGGGATTCAGTTTTCATGAAGCAGCAGCCAAAGAAGCTTCCCATTTAACCTACAATAACATTCAATTCCAGTAAAGCCTGGGAGAAGAAAATGGGCTAACATCTGTCCTTCCATTAACTCCAGGTGATCTCAGTAAGCGGTTCTTCCTTCAGAGCAAACTGCTGTGAGGGGCCAGCTATTACAGAATCCAGTCTCCCCTCCTGCACTCAGGTAATTTTATATTCTTATTTGTAGAACCAACTTCCAAACTGCATGTACATATATTTTTCTTTCATAATTTACATTTTATTGGTTGTTTTGAGGCTCAATACACATTTTAATTTGTACACAATTTTAACGGTTGTACCAAAAATCTAAAAGGTCATGTAGCTGTGATTCTTTCCTGAACAGTTATTCCAGTCAGTTTCCGGCCTAAAATCTGGTGGCAAGTATTCCTTAAAAGGATATCAAGTATAAATTTATTTATCACTTATTAATTTGTATTATTTATTTATATATCACATATATTTATATACATTAATACAATAATTACATATTATAAATATGATAAAGAAGTCATTTTAGCACAATTGAAACAAAATAGAAGGTTTATATTTATTCATTCATTCAATAAACATTTCTTGAGCTCCTACTATGTGCCAGACCTGTACTAGATGCTGAAGAAAACATCATGAAATATGAATGAAATAGATTAAGAGGATTATCATGAAATACTCAACCTTAGAGAAAGGAGCAAGAGAGCCAAAAACAAATCATACATAGCAAAGACAGTTGAGACAATTCTCTTGATGATTTTAGTCACCCTCACCCAAACCAACCCCCCCCAAACCTAGCAACATTTCTCATTTATTCATTCTATATGATAATTATGAACTTGGACTAAACTGCTGAAACAGAGTTTGAATCTCAAACAGAGTTTGAGACAAACAAGAGTTTGTCTCTCACTAGTTGGGGGACCCTTATCAAATTATTTTACCTCTTTAAACGTTAATATCCTTATCTGTAAAATGAAATTACTAATACTGCCTGCCTCATAGGGCTGCTGTAAGAATTAAATGCTGTATTCAATGCACAAGGTGTAGCACGTGGTATGCACTCAAAGTTGATTATTATCATTATTATTATTCAGATTTTGACCTGAATTATTTAGTTAGCTAGCTCAATCTACCTATTAATTTCTTATAATTTCAAACATCTTACTAAGATTTTTTTTGAGACTAGATGTAAATTCAGAGGTAAGCTAATAACACTTAAGAAAGGATGAACAGACTCACTGAGGATAAGAAACTTAGAAATCCAGGCTCTTGGTCACCTCAGGAGGTTGCAAGAGATACTGTGTAGTTTTCATCCCTATTAGCTGTGGAAATGATTGGTTGTATTAGGAGCAATTTTAAAGAACCGTAAACAAAGTTCATCCTTTAATGCCAAGTCCTAGAAAGAAAACTAGGGAGAAAGAGTACACAAAGGAAACTTCTACCCTTACATATAATCATTTCTATACTGTTAGATTCTCTATCAGGAGGGATTTAAATTGAAAAAGAGGAAAATTGTTTAATGGGAAATACTGAACACGTGCTACATTTTTAAGTAATTTTATAGTGGATGTCCTAGAATATTTTCCATAGGAATCACCTAATAGTTTGATTTCTTGATATTTTTCTGTTCCTTGCTAAACTCTCAGCAAACCTTAGACACTGTGATTGTGAGGAATTTTTATTACATAATGGAAAGAAAGATTGTGTATTAGCAGAAATGTCTTTTAGTCAATTACTTGGAAGGTTTTAGAAAAAGCTTTAAATGTTACCCTTTAAAAATCTGATTGTGCACTTGACAGGTATTTCTGTTTTGCCATCTTCACGTTGTGTACCCATCCTAAATCCCAGTCAGACAGATAATGGTAACATTGGTCTATCTGGGTTAACAACTTCTTTAGGAAATTTCAGTCTTGCCAAGTCATTTTTCCCTCTTCCAGGAGAAATATATGCATTAATGTTTCCAGAGTAGTGGACACGTATAGAATATTGCTATTTGGTCCCCGGTGTTGGCAATCTGGTATTTTCAACCTTGAGCGCCAGCCTACCAAGCAACAGAAAACTCTCGTTTTGGGACTTTTGGGCAAATACTCATTTTTACAGAAACTGTTTGAAACATCAGGGATTAAACACCTCTCTCCCTCTCTCTTTCCTCCCCCCCGCCCCCCCCCAAACACATCCTCCCTCTCTGGCCTGAATTCTTCTGACTTCCAAATATGCATCCCAAGGCAGAGGTAGTTACAGCTTGAAGTGTCAGCTTTGAGCTGCTCCAAGCATCTCTTTGGCAAAAAGCAAGCGGAAGTGATTGAGAAATCCCTCCAGGCACTGGTGCTTCCCCTCGAGTCCACGACAGTCCCCTCGCACTCCTCCCCACCTCCCCCCCACCCCCCCGCCCCATGCCCATATCTCTAAACCCGGAGGCAGTCGGGGGCGCCTAAGTCCCCGCCTCCTCTCGCTGCCCAGAGCGGTTCTTAACCTTTTTTGGGCCCGAGACGTACAGAAAGCTATGGACCTTCTCGCGATGGGGACGGAGGTTGGGAAAAGCACAGCTTTAAAGCTTTGAGAAACTTTCAGGAGACCATGGATTTGTAACACACCGCGAACTGCAAAATAAGAACCCCAACTCTAAACCTCTTGACTTGAGGCGATTAAACCGAGAGCGGAGCTCCGATGCCAAATCTCGGCCCTAGTGAGAAAGTGTAGGAAGGGAAGGCGCTCCTGCGCTGGGCCACTTTCACTTGTAAGAAACCAAAAGAAGGGGGTGGTCAGGGACAGAAATTCATAAAGGGGGAAGGAGAAGAGGGAGGGATGGGGACAGCAAAGAAAAAGAAAAGGAAAGGGGAAGATGCGGGAACTAGAGAGGGAGGGGGGAAGAGACCACAACGGGGGGGACAGAGACAGAGCGGCACAGAGACACAGGGCGAGGGAGAGAGATTCGGAAGGGAGAGAGGAGACGGCAGAGAGACAGACTGGGAACGCCAGGAAAGGGAGAGAACTTTCTCCGCTCTCCCTCCCCAGGGCAGGGAGTCTCAGGAAAGCCCGTCCCGGTGTGGTGGCGGGACCGCAATGGGCTGCCCCAGCGCTCCCGGCGCCTCTGGGAGCTCGAGTCCCGCACGGGCGGCCGAGGAGCGGACTCGATCTGGGAGGAGGCGGTCCCCACTCCCTCCGCTTTCTCCTCCCCTCTCCTCCTAGAGGCGGGGACCTGGGTACTTGAGCAGCGGAGGACCCGCGGCCCCCCCCCCCACGCCTCCGCCCCCCAGCCCCCCATTCAAGAAGCCGCTCCGCTATCCCCGCCAGCACAGGGCGCCCGGCGCGCCTCGGAGCGCACGTTCCGCGCCTTCTCCTGCCCGCTCCCTGGACATTATGCGGCCGAGCAGCCGAGCCCCAGTTCTCCTCCTCCTCCTCCTCCTCCGGCTCCTCCTGCGGCCCGAGCGGCTCAGCTCTCGGCAGGCGGCGGCGTTGCTCAGCCGAGCGCAGACGGGACCCTCGCCGCGAGACCTCAGCGACTCCTAAAGTCAAAAGTTGGCGGCGGGCGCCGGGCTCCGAGCGCTCTCCGCGGCCGCTGCGTAGCGTCGCCGCCGCAGCCGCCAAGGAGGACAGGAGGGAGGGGGGAGTGGGGGCGGCGGGGGAGGGGTGGGGAGCACCATGCAGTTTGTATCCTGGGCCACACTGCTAACGCTCCTAGTGCGGGACCTGGCCGAGACGGGGAGCCCAGACGCCGCGGCGGCCGTGCGCAGGGACAGGCTGCACCCGAGGCAAGGTAACGAGGCTCGGCCACCGGGACCCCTCCGCCCCTGTCGCCAGCTCCCCAGCCTCCGTGTCCGACAGCGGGCACCCCGCAGCGGAGGCCTCTCTCTCTCTCTCTCTTATCCTTTTCCTAGAAAGAATGGTTTCCCGCTTTGCAGCCTCTCCCTTCTTTAGGTCATTCCCAGCCTATTTCTAGAGAGATACTGTGGAACGAACTTTGTCGTCTCCCCCTTCTTTTAGCCGGATCTTTTTCCTTCCCCACCCCAGGCCCCAAACTACAGTTACTTAGTAACTGGGGGCACCCCATCGTGGCGTGTT
Source organism: Delphinus delphis (assembly GCF_949987515.2). Taxonomy (NCBI): domain Eukaryota; kingdom Metazoa; phylum Chordata; class Mammalia; order Artiodactyla; family Delphinidae; genus Delphinus; species Delphinus delphis. The sequence goes on along the minus strand of NC_082692.2, from coordinate 78,935,653 downwards.
TTATTTTATTCAGGGTATTTGTCAGGATCTGTAATCATGTTATGTGTTTTGACTTATTCATTGTCTGGCTCCGACAGCGCCTAACACTGTTCCTGGCACGTAGTAGGTGTTCAGCAAATATTTGTCCAGTGACTGAAGATGAAGGGATTGACTCAAATGGGGGCGGAGGAGGGGGAAGCTGGAAAATAACTCAGGACGAAACCGCCCACTTCATTTTTAAATTAAAACTTGCGGAAAATTGAATTATTGGTTCATGTGCCTCTGCTTCTCTCTGCAGTGAAACTATTAGAGACTCTGAGCGAATACGAAATCGCGTCTCCCATCCGAGTGAACGCTCTCGGAGAACCCTTTCCCACGAACGTACACTTCAAAAGAAGGCGACGGAGCCTTAACTCTGCTTCTGACCCCTGGCCTGCCTTCGCCTCCTCCTCTTCCTCCGCTACCTACACCCAAGCCCATTACCGCCTCTCCGCCTTCGGCCAGCAATTTCTATTTAATCTCACCGCCCATGCCGGATTTATCGCTCCAATGTTCACTGTCACCCTCCTCGGGGCACCCGGGGTGAACCAGACAAAGTTTTATTCTGAGGAGGAAGCGGAACTCAAGCACTGTTTCTACAAAGGCCATGTCAATACCAAGTCCGAGCACACGGCCGTCATCAGCCTCTGCTCAGGAATGGTAAGTGGACGCGCACCCCTCCCCTGCCCTCTCGCCTCCTCACCCGCTTCTAGGAGACTTAATTGCTCTCTCGCCTAAGACCCTCACTGCGCCGTCTCTGCTCTGGCGTTAAGTATCAGCTACAAACTTGTTTGCGTCCTACGCTTTGGGTGGCTACACCGGTGAGTGCGCGAGAGGAGCGCACGCATCCGCCCCCGGGGAGTTCTGGATGTTTCGGAGCTTTCTAGGGTCCGAATTCGACTCAGCTGAGTGTTGCCCCACACCGGTAGGTGGCTGGGAAGTCGGTTTCCAAACTCGGAGAGAGTTGTCCTTCCTTGCTGCAAACTCGGCCGCCCAGGAGCCGAGCAGCTGAGCGCAGTGAGAACCCGACTCCTTATTGGCGCGTCTTGAGTCGGGGGTGTGGGCTGAGAATCCCCAGCCACGGGTATGGGGAAGTTCCTTCCGTGTGTCTTGGAGTGCACTGCGTAATCTAGAGTCCCCACGTTCTCTCAGGCCCTTTTTTCACGCGCCAGGAACCCTGAGGCTGAGCTGGATTGACAGGGAACAGGTCCCATCCCAGGAACGGAAGGGTGGGCCGAGGGCTCAGGGGGCGGGGAATGGGGCGGAGCCTTCCCTGGACGCTTTGCATTAGGGAGGAAACTGGGAATGGGGGTGCGGCGCAGTGCGACTCTGCACCCTGCTGGTGGGGTGGCCCCGAGAAGCAGAAATACTGGGAGAGAGCTTGGAGAGGCTGCCCGGAGGAGGTTTCAGTTCTTCTGGGATTTCCACCACCCATGGGGTGCCAGAGAATCGGAAAAGAGAGCCTGCGGCGCGCGTTTCCCTAGAGAGGGAAGGCGAGAGGGCGGGGCGGCCACCTCTCTGCGCTGCAAAATACGCAGTTAGCAGGGGATCCAAGTTGATACCCCTACCCCCTGCCTAGTTACGCCCCCCCCGCCCCACTTGCCCTCCAGTGGGCCCCACGCGGTGTCCGCCCTCTCCACTCCTGATATTTGAGGACCCGTTGTAAGGTTCTGACCCGAGCAAGAGCTGTTCTAGGACTTTCCCAAGCAACGTGCGTTTCTCCCTCGCGCTGTGACGCAGAAACTATCGCGGGTCAGACTCCCCCAGCGCACGGGCGCTCTCCGCCGTGCGCCCCCGTGATACGATTATTTTTCCCCAGAGCACCCATTAACTCCCCGTCGTTACCTTTTCCAAGTGGGAGCTTGGATACTTACCCAGGGCTCTTGGCTGCCCCCTCCACGGGCTGCTGTGAGTGGCTCCAGAGTCCCGCATCTGGATGTCTCATCTATCTCCGCTGCTCAACCGAAGGGTCGGGTGGGGAGCGAGGCAAGCTTGAAGACTCGGACGGGGGAGGGTTAGCCTGCTGGGATGCGAGGACGAAGATGAACGCCTTTAGCCCCCAGCAAAGCTCCCAGAGCCGCCGTGCTTTGTTGACATGGTTTGGGGGTGGGCGGAGACGGCAGTTAGGCGAAGGGGAGGGGGTGCTGCAGTGAGTCACCACTGCCCCAAGACGCCTGGAATCTTTCTGCTCTTAGCAAGGTTGGGGTCTGGGTGGGCACAAGTCAGGTGCCGGAACCCAGGGCATCAGAGTGTACCCAAATCCCAAGGTTGTAACCCACAATTCCAGAACCTTACTGATAGGGCTACGTGTGTACGTCAAGTTTGTAAACAGCCTTTACTCCTCCTCCCTCCCCGCCTCCACACCCCGCTGAGTGGCCCCAGCAGTGGTATGTTTTACTGCGCAGGACCTTAGTTTCTATTGGCAATTTTAGGTGGTAATTCGCACGTGTTAACTGCGGAGTCGTAACTCTCTCAGGGAACTGAGGGCCGGGACTTCAGAAGGACTGTCTAGACCTTGAGGAGTCCATTTATATTGCGTTTAATTTGCAATCTGGCCCTTTTTTGGGGAGGTGAGGGGCAAGGTCTGGCATACATACGAAAAATATGTGAGCTGGCTGTTTCTATCTTCAGGGACGAATCTAGCTCCAAAACCCTTGCCCCTTTGTCTTCCTCCTGGAATTTATCTTTCTTCCCAAGATGCCCCCTTACCGTTTCAGTACTAATAGTATCCTGACGTTCCTCGTGGCCCACACAGGAAACCTTCCTGGAAATGTTTCACTCTTCAGAGTGAGTCATGCCAACCTCCCCTACTCCCGTCACCCCTCTGGTCAGTTACTAGTTTCCCTGAATTCCCTCTCAGATGCGTTTCTCACCTGTTCTGAACATCCCTCCTATGACTCTGGACCTGTTTCCCTCTCTCTTCCTGTGTCGTTAGGACTGACGTCTAAGAAATATTTCCATCTGGCTTCTTCTCTGGTCTTTTTTCTTTAATCCCTGCCACACACTGCTAACAGATCACTGATGACAAGGCACCACAAGATCGCATGGCTACCCTGTTCATTTACTTCACAGACCACCCCACTGCCTAGTGAACGACTGTAAACTCCTCCATCTGGCACGTCAGACCATTGACAGTGGACCTCCTCACCCCTTTCACATCCACATGTCCAGTCTCATCTGTTAAGCTTTCCTTCACAAATCCTGCATTTCAGGCAACCTGCTCTCACGCATTTCTCTGCATTTCCCTCCCGTCCTAGTTCTACCTCATAGCCTTTGGGCCTTTGGATTTACTTGGTGATCTCACCCTGCTTCACATGCTCAAATCATACCCTTCTTTCAAAGTGTAACTAAGGTATCTTGTTCCTCGGGAAACCTCTTTGTCGTCCTTCAGACTGCTGTTGTCTCTCCATCTCCACTTTCATAGACTCTTACCTGCATTTCTCTTTGATGTTTAGTGTGCTGTCCCTTGTAGTATGGTTCTTGGAACACGTGTTCTATCCCCTTTTCCTTGGCAGTAGGGTCAGCATCAATTCATTCCTCTCCCGTATTGGAGCCTTGTATATTATAAGCACTTAGTACCTGTGTTTGAATAAATGGTCACCTTACCCAAGAAAGGATTACTCTTCAGTCAAGCAATTGTTTTGTGAATCAGCCACAAAATTAATCTGACTTCATATAGATACCATTTATTGAACTCTTACTGTGTGTCTTGTACTATGATAAGTATTTTATGTATGCATTATTTCATCTAACTCCTTACAACAAACAGCCCAATCCTTGAAACAACCCATTTTGCTGATGAGGACACTGAGGCTTTGAGAGTTGGGGCCTTGCTGGAGGTTTCACAGCTAGTAAGTGGCAGAGTTGGGGTTCCCACCCAATCCTCTGACCCGTACTCTTAACCATGGGCCAGAGAATGAATCTATGTTCTTAAAGAGAATTTCAAAGTTCTTGTTTTTGTTTGTTTTTAAAGGCACTGGACTAGAGTCAGGGTACCCGAGTTCTAGATTCACCATCAGTACTATTCAGCTGCTTCTGTATCACTGAAGGGGATAAGCCAGTTCCTCTCTCTGGGCCTCAGTTTCCCCTTTCAATAATCAAAGGTGCCAGATCTTCACCAGATGGGCTCCCAGATTCTTTCTCAATATTTATAGCCTGTCTCTAGTAGCTTTCCCATGTTGTAGCCAGCTTCCTGCTCTGTGCTCAGAGAACACCAGAGTTGTATGTTGAAAATGGAGAGAGGTGCCTGGGTGAAAATAAACTTGTTAAATCACTTCTTCTCTGGACACCAGTTACTCTGTCTCTTATTTTGACACCAGACGACACTAGAGTTGTCTTCTCTTTAAGTCAGTGGTTCATGAACCACACGGAGAGCTTTTTAAAAAATACAGATGTTAGTCGTCACCACTGGAAATTCCAAATCTGCAGATACAGGGTGGCACCCCAAATCTAAATTTTTTTTTCAACTTCCTAGGCAATTTTGACACTTAGCTGGGTTTGGGAACCCCAGTGTCTTAGCCAAGTGCTTGAAAACTTTATCATGCCTAAGAATTCTAAAATTTCAATTCCTGGGCCCTACCCCCAGATACTTTGATTCAGTAGATCACATTTGGGGTGGAGTGCGATTATTTGAGTATCTAACTAACTCCTGGATGGTGCCTATGCTGCTGCTGACGTTCAAGGACGCTCATTTCCCTACGTCCAGGGGAAAGTCAAAGGCCTCTGCCTTTTTCCCGCCACAGGGAAAAGGAACAATGGAGAAAGAAGAGCTTGATACTTCCCTTGAAACATTGCCCACCGGCATGGCATGGGGAACTTTTTAGTGTTCTTGTAATGTTTTGTTTGGGTGGTTCAACTTTGAATCACCATTAATCATTTGCAAAACTTGTTGGTACTTGGGAGGAGAAAGAGTTACCTCTTTCAAGGTGCTTAGAGTGATTGGCAAACGCAAATTGTGTCCTGGTGGTTAGAGGCTAACCCTGCAACACCAAAAGCCACTCATGTGTTCTAAGCCCTTACAAGGTATCACTTTGCTAAGCACTTCACGCGCATTATCTTATTAATCTGCACAAGTGACAGTAAGTATTTTTGTCCTTAATTGATAAACAAGGGAGCTGAAGCTCAGAGCAGTTAAGGAACTTGCCCAAGGCGGGTGGGTAAGTGGCAGTGCTGGGATTGGAACCTCTGGCAGCCTGACTGCAAAGTCTTATCCCATGTCACTCCCTATGGCCAAGGGAAGGGGTGGTAAGAGACTCATGTGCCAGTGTCACGGGTGGTGCCACCTTGAGTGCCTTGTAGTCAACATATGCTTTCTAGTTTGAAGTCATAATAAGGCTTCCTTGGGTAGGCTTTTGCTTTTGGAGCTGATACTTGTCCCTGAGTTTCCAGGCTGTCTTAATGCACAGAAACACTCTCTTTCAACAGTCTGTGGGAGTGTATATAATTAGAACTTGAGCACCAAGGAAGTATTTCTCACAGACAGGTTTGGATAGCAGGTGCAATAAAGTCGAGTCCAATCAAGGGTAAGGTACTGATATGGCAGAGAGTGGGGAAAAAACCCAAAACAAACAGACAAAAGAAACAACTGCTTTTCCAAATATGTCAGGAGGACTTTTCAGTTTAAGCAGCCCTCATGGGAAAGGGATTGGGTAATGGTGCCGTTCACTTGGCAACATTCCAGTGTCCTTTTCCTCCCAGTGGCTGAGTTATATTAAATCAACCTCTCATCTCTCTTTATTTGCAGCTGGGCACATTCCGGTCCCACGATGGGGATTATTTTATTGAACCACTGCTGCCCATTGATGAGCAAGAAGGTGAAGAGGAACAAAACAAACCCCACGTTATCTATAGGCGCAGCACCCCTCACAGAGAGCCCTCAACAGGAAGGCGTGCGTGTGACACCTCAGGTATTTGCTTCTTCCCTCAGCAGAGACCCCCCCGCTGTGTGAGCTGGGTTAGTTGCCAGGCTACAAAGATGTAGCCCTTTCACAGGCTACAGAGCCCTACCATTTACATTGTCTTTTATTCAGTCTTCAAGCCAGGTAGGTATATCCCCATTGTATCAGTACCAATGTGGAAACTATGAAGAGGTTTAGTAACGTGTCCAAGGTCACACAATGAATAAGTGACAAATCCAGGATTGGAACTCAAAGAGCAGGGGCTCCAAGCCCACTGTGGGCAGAGCTGCCTCTTTTGTTGAAGTTGCTCATGTTTAGGCTTATGCTTCAGTAATGTCTTGAGGCTATTGTCGCCGTATCCTCAATCAGCAATTGCTTGTGTTTTCTTGCTGGGTTGGTGTCTTCTATTCATTTGGACTTTTTTTTTTTTTTTTTTACAGTGTAGGGTTATGAAAAAGTCTTAACAAATGCAACGCACAAAAACTTCTATATGTTTATGGGAATTTTCCAGTCAACTTCAGTTTAGTTAATGTTCTGTGGCTTCAGGAAGTATAGGAATGGAGCTGTGGGTTGCACTGTCAGGTGTCAATCGAATGCATATATGCCCACCGTAGATCTTCTTCCATCCTGGTCAGATTCTTTGAGGCTCGGTGCTGACACACTTGGCCAGTGTCAGGGGCATGTCCTCTGGGCACACTGGAAAGCTTATGCTTCTGTGTGCTTCTCATTCTGCAGTCCTGAAGCACCCTTTCACTGTCTTTGAAGCCTTGTTACTTTCTCTCTGATGATAGTGTATCATTAGAAACCGTCCATGTATTTGGTCCTGTGTTTTAGGGTGTTTGTTAAAATACCATCTTGTTTATTCTTGGACTTCCTCTTTCTGAAAATTTATCCGTCTCCCTATTCTTTATTTTCAAAAGTTGCTTCCCCAAACTAAATAACTTCTCAGGGTCTTTCTGGCTTTTTCAAATAAAACCAAAATTCAAGACAAAGGGGGTTTTCCTAAAATGATCACTTGTTTCATCTTGTATCTGTATCAGGTTCTTCCACTGTGACAGAGTGTGATGTCCTGTTCTCCCCTGGAATTATTACTTCTAAAGTGAATCCTTTAACAAGGGATGACATTGGCTGCTTATAACCTGGTATAGCCAAGTTGTAGCATATGGCATCGTTAAGTCTTTCGGCTTTATCCCATCCAGTCCTGTGTTCTTAACCACCAGGGCTAGGTGGAACATAACTAAAATATTCTGTCAGTTAGACTCTCTACAGAGCCAAGGGGTGGAGGTGGGAGTCTGAGGGAGGGGTGTACTCAGAAACAATAGCCAGGGTGCCACGACTGCCAGCTGCTGGCAAGTTCAATGGCAAGACATTTATCACATCTTTTTGCCCATGCTAGTAAGAATGTTGACCTTTACTTCTTGAATTCCGAAATCTGAAATAGCCACTGCATATTTTATACATGTGTCTAAAACATACATATATCATGTAATAAAAAGGAAATAATGTGATTCAAGAGAGGAAGAGAAAAGTCTTTCTTAATACTATCATTCCAAAAATCCTCAGGGTTCACTTTTCAATTTAATTATCCAATTAAATAGACATTTGATTTTCTGGACTAGAGGACAAGTCATTGTCAAGTTCAGTTGAAAACACAAAAAGGAGGGAATCTGAAAAAGTAAAGATTGAGGACAACAAAAGATGGCTTAACTTTTCAAAACAGCTTTATTTGGGTTCTAATTATTGGTGGGGGCCTTTGAGTGCCACCTTTCAAATCACCAGTGCCAACTTTTAGTTTTCTTTCTGGTTTTTGCTTGCCAGTGACCGATATGACAGGCCCTTCCTTCACCCCGTGTGATGAATCAGAAGCCTGGCAGTTTTGATTGGCTCTTTCAAAGGTTGCTGCTGGACTATGCCACTCTGGTTTCTCTCTTCCAGCTGCTTCTGCACCCCTTCTTTGAATTCAGATGCAGGCGGCTCAGAACAGTTGGAGAGAACTTTGGAATGTGGCACAGTTCACCAGCAGCCATTAGAGGGATGGACCCGCAGGTCACGGAAACCTCCAAAACCAGGTAGCCTTGGCACAGGGAGTGAAAGCTGGTGGGGCGGGGAGAAGTCCCTCTGGCCAGAGGGGAAAATATCCTCTCTGCGAATGTCAATTCATTCAGCTTCAAGGATTTCCCCTACTAAGAGCAGCGGTTGGTAATCAGAGATAAACTTTAGAAGTACCCTGGGAGCCTCATGCAGAGTCTTTAAACAAACAAACAAACAAACAAACAAACGCCTCTTGCAGGGAAGTGAAATAGAGCAAGAATCAGTGGGTTTACTAAGTGCTCCAGGTGATTCAGAAGTTCAGCTAAATGTGAGAGTTCCCGCTAAAGTTGGATTTAGGGCAGTAACCACTGTCCATAGCCAGTGCTGCCTTTGCCCTGGACTTGGCTTTCTCCTTCACTGCTTTCCCTCTTCTCTTCTCATAGGGTGATGAAATATTCGAGCTAGAGGAAACTAGCTCTAGGTCAACATGCTAATTCTACCCAGATGAGCAAAAACTGTAGGCCTGGGATGGTAAGTTACTTATTTCCAGGAGTGATACCCTATATATTCAACAAGAAACCATCAGAATTTGAGGTCACCCAAGCCTGGGAGCAGGCCCCTGGAAGCCCCCTGCCGAGCTAGGTGTAACCCTTTAGTTGCTGGATTATGACGGTCTTCCGGGGACAGGGCACTGTGGCAGTGACACCTGTTTCCTATAGATGGAATAGAAGTCTTGCTCGTTTCTGATTGTTGATGTATGTCTAATTTTCAAAAAAGATTCTGAGATAACTTTATCAAAAAGACACGTGTAGAAGGAGTCTTATATAGTGAAAACTTCATGGGTTTAGAAAGGAGTCTACAACATAATTTATTCATTTATGTGTGCATTTATTCATTCAGCCATGAGCTATTTATTGAGTAACTCCTCTGTACCATGAGGATAAAACCAGGAACCATCTTTATTCCAGTTAGATGTGTGACCTCAAGCACGTTTAGAGCATAAAGTAAGAATAACATATACCTTCCAAGGGGGTAGTCAGGACTAAATGAGTATGAAACAATGGAAGCTCCCGGGACAGACGGTAGACAATCACTGAAAGGGAGATTTTTTTTAAAAAAAAGATTGTAAAAATAGAAATTAAAACACCATAGCCAGGGAAAGAAAACTCAAAATACCAAAACCCAAAGTTAATCAGATCTCTGTGGTTAAGCTTAGAGCTTCTTGGTTACCTGGTCATAGAGGCCCCATGAGGGACTTGCCCAGGGTCCCCCTGCCAGCGAGCAGCACGACTGAGAGCCCTTTCTGTCCGCATGTTTATCTGTACCTAATGCAGCATTTTGAAATTTTATTTCTTGCAACTTCCTCTTAGCCCAGTGACTCTGTTTCTCTTACGCCCTCATTGGTTGTGTCTGTGTGTATGCATGCGGGCCACTTGAGTACATCTGCATCGACTTGTGGTTTTCATCCTGCTGGTGGGTCCCTCAGAATTCAGGATGGAGTGTGGCATGGCTTCTCTTCCTTACAGTGTGCCCTTGAGACTCGTCCCCTCCTACCCACTGGGTCCTCAGCTGAGGTCACTGAGGCGACTGCCTGCCCACCCTGCACATCAGGGGGGCCCAGTGGGAGGCTCGTGGGAGCCGTTCGGGAGCGTTTGTCGCCTTCATAAGCCACTTCCTGCTGATCCTTCGCATTGCATTTCCAGATGACACCCCAAGTTTTGTCTCACAGACACTCGCTCTTGGACCCTGGATTTTGCACAGGAGGATTTAGTTGTTTTCATTAGTGACAGAGACGTGTTTCCCAGTAGGTGAATGATGGGAAGGCAGGGGAGAAGGCCAACAGAAGGCTGTTTTGTTTACCTGGGCCTAAAAGACAGTGTCTCGCTGTTACTCAAATGCCTCTCTCACCCTCCCATCTCAGCAAGGCTAGCTGTTTTGTTTTGTTTTTTTCATAAGGCATTTAAAAACGGTACACTTGTTGACCCATCAGTGCCACTTCTAAGGAAGGAATTGGACAATTGTGTATAGAGGTTTATGTGAGAATACTCAGTCTGATGTTGTTTAGTATAGCAGAAGGCTGAAAACCACCTAAGTGCCTTCGGTTGGAGGATAGATCAATGATTTATGAAGTCTGCATTTGATGGATTCCTGTGCAGCCATTAAAAATGATGGCAGACAAACACAGAAATAGATATATTAAGTGAACACACGAGTGATGAAGTTGTATGTAGGGTATGAGCTCATTTTTTTTTAAATGATGGCGAAGCGTGTGGAGGAGCATGTATGTATAAAGAAAAAATCTGAAGCAACGTGCACAAAAATGTAAAAGGGACTGTTTCTTATTGGTAGGAACATAGGCAGTCCTTCCCTTTTTATTTTATATTTTTATATAGTTTTTGCTATGATTCTATAATAGTTTCATAAGCAAAAAATGCCGTCAAAAAATGCAGTTAAAAAGAAATGGGGGTGGTGGCATGTAGTTATTCGGTAGCCCCGTGGCACTTGTCACCGGGGAGCTACCAAGACAAGCCAAGACACCATGTTTTTGCCTTTGGAATGAGATAATCTCAATAACCAGGAAGATAAAATTCCTGCATCGTGGCTACTTCTTTGGGACACCAGGGTTGGTCAAAGCTGAGGCTCCATCCTCACCCAGCTAAATTGCCTTGTGGCTGTTAGACTAACCAACCGTAGGATTGCGATGGGATTACCATGGCTTAGTCTCTATTAGGCACTGGGGACTCTGCCCATCACCCCCATTAGAATGTACTGTCACTTCTTGGTTGGGCTCCCAAGGATGCGATCGCAAAGACTGGGAAATACAAGATGATGATTAAAGCCATCATTTTGGGGGCTCTTAGGATGCCCCTATGGAATCACTGTGCTACACACTTCCGTACATTGTCATATGTAATTCATTCATCATTACTACAGGGTAGGTATTATTATCCTTATTTTACAGCTGAGAAAATTATAGCTCGGTGATGTTGAGCCACTTGTCCAAAGTCATACAGCTGGTAGGAAGTGGGCCTGACACTTGAACCCAGATCTGATTCCAGGGTGCTATGCCGTGAGCCAGACTTCATTGAAAACACAAATGGAAGCTGCCATCTAGAAAATCCTTTTTCACTTAAACTTTCAGAGCATTTTTTTTTTGCGGTACGTGGGCCTCTCACTGCTGTGGCCTCTCCCGTTGTGGAGCACAGGCTCCAGACGTGCAGGCTCAGCGGCCATGGCTCACGGGCCCAGCCGCTCCGTGGCATGTGGGATCTTCCCGGACCGGGGCACGAACCCACGTCCCCTGCATCGGCAGGCGGATTCTCAACCACTGTGCCACCAGGGAAGCCCCCAGAGTATCCCTTTTGACTTCTATGTAATCTCATCGTTAACCAATACTAACAGTGGCTAATGTTCGTTGAGTGCCTGTTGCATGGCAGGCACTGTTGCAAGTGCTTTACATGGATTATACTTAATCCTTACCTCAACCTTCATTTTGGCAGATAAGAAAACAGAGGTATAGAAAGGTCCATAAGGGTTATAGAGCTCCTAAACATACCATTTTCCATAACCTTTTTGTCCTGGTCTAGTTAAAGGATTTTTTGGCCTGTCCCTTTGTTGATTCGATTGCATTATTAAAAGGTTTTTGTGTGTGTGTGTGTGGTACACGGGCCTCTCACTGTTGTGGCCTCTCCCGTTGCAGAGCACAGGCTCCGGACGCGCAGGCTCAGTGGCCATGGCTCACCGGCGCAGCCGCTCCGCGGCATGTGGGAGCTTCCCGGACCAGGGCACGAACCCGTGTCCCCTGCATCGGCAGGCGGACTCTCAACCACTGCGCCACCAGGGAAGCCCAATTGCATTTTTATACCAATTATTTTTTTAATAATTTTTAAAATGCCTTCGTAGAATTTGATTTGAAATGCGGAGGGTTGCCTGCTGCCCTGAGTTCCCACCAAGGCTCTGATGACTCACGGAGGCCTGTGTCTCCAGCTTGCCTCCATTGGAGTGTGTACTCGTTACACATTAACCTCTTGGATCCCATTAATAATTTAGCATAGATTAGCTGATTAGATTAGCTGCCCTGAAAGTTGGGCCCAAATGGAGTGAGAGACGGAGGTAAGGAGCAGACCTCTGAGGGGGGGCTTCAAGTAAACAATTCTGGGACAGCTTGAAGGTTCCAGGCAGTGACAGAAGCTTTGGCTGCCCTCGTAGTCCTGCCTGGACGTAAGCAGGTCTGGTAGTTGTGGGTTAATTAGTGATTTGTGTGAGAGACCAGCGTGCTGCCATTTTCCCACAGCCATTTTCTCTCCTCAGATCCTTCCCCTCAACTTTGTAGCCTAAGAACAGGCCACACTGAAGGAACCATGTGCTGGTCAGTGTGAAAGCACACTGTGAGTTTTTCCATTTACTCCTGGAGCATATTCCGGGGAGGAAGACGTGCCAGTTATTCCCACCTTCCAGATGAGCAAACTAAACTCAGCGATGTGAATGAACTTGCCCACAGTGTGTAAGGGAAACAGCTGGCCCTCAAACCCAGGACCGAGTGGACTCTTTAAAGATAGATTCTGCCATTTGGGGGTTATTGTTTTGGCTTAATTTCTTTTCATTTACCTCTTTCTGTTCCTCATCCATCTTTATACGTTTTTTCCCTTTTTTATATTTTTCAATGGACTTTATGTCTAATAGTCAATAAAAACAGTGACCTCTAAAATCTTCTGTAAATTTCTAGAAAAGCACTGTTTTAAATAACTGAATTTTTGAGCTTATTTCTTCACCTTTATCTTTCTTGTGGCATTTATATTAAAATAATTGCTTTTCTTTTGTTTTAACATTCGTATTAATAGTGCAACACTCCAAACAAATTGGCAAAGGAGAGTAAAAAAGAAACTTCTAATACAGGAACTGTGCTCATCTAATTTTTTTTTTTCTTTTCTTTTCTCTCTTTTTTTTTTTTTGCGGTACGCGGGCCTCTCACTGTTGTGGCCTCTCCTGTTGCGGAGCACAGGCTCCGGACGCACAGGCTCAGCAGCCATGGCTCACGGGCCCAGCCGCTCCGCGGCATGTGGGATCTTCCCGGACCGGGGCATGAACCCGTGTCCCCTGCATCGGCAGGCGGACTCTCAACCACTGCGCCACCAGGGAAGCCCCTCATCTAATTTTTTAAAATTTTTCATCACTTTTTTTAAGAAGCATTTTATTACAAACATCTTCAAACACACAAAAGTAGAGGCAGCAGTAAAATGAACCACCAGCATGCACCATCTACATTTAATGATGACCAAGATTTTTTTTCCACATTTGCGTCTTATTTTTCCTTTTTGTTGGAGTATTTTAAAGTAAACACAGGTATCATGACATTTTCTAAATACTCCAATATGCACCTCTGGAAAATGAGGATGTTTTCTCACATAACTGTAATAGTATTTGGCAGGGTGAGCAGAATCAACAGTGATTTACTCCATATCACCTAAACAGTATCTATGTTAAAATTTTCCTGATTGCCCCCAAATGCCTTTTTACAGTCCATTTGTTTAGATGATGATCTAAACAAGGTCCACACCAGTTGCAATTGATTGTTAGGTCTCTTAAGGAACTTGTCACTCTGTTGTCATTGCTGTTGTTGTGAAAATCACTATTTTCGGTCTACTTCTACTTATGCTCCCTATGGCTCTTTTTATCCTTCCCATTTCTTTTACTCCTTGATTCATCTTTATCATAAGGTCAGGGTGCATTTGCACGAGTTTGGAAGAGCAGGGTCAGCCCCCAAACCCAGAGCACATAGCAAGAACAAAGCCACCAGGAATGAGCCACTTATCAGAGTAATTTCCTTGAGCACAAAAGGCGGTGTGTTAGGTTGGTTTTTGACTCTTTGTCTGGAGTACCTTGATAGCCTTCTTTTTTTTTTTTTTTCAAAGCTACCAGTAGAAAGATCCTCAGTTTTACAATATTCACTGAGCCTACCTTAGCTACCATTCAAGAATTTCACTCACCTGTGTTTTGAAGCCCAGAAGAGCCAGTTTGCAGTTGGGAACGTAAAACGTCAAGTTAGGTTTGGATGTGAAGTTAATCTGCATGATGTATGATGTGCTTTCCTGTCCCCTCCCACGAGCCTTTTGATAAGATTCTGGATCCAAAGATAGCCCGAGGGTGGCCTGCTTCACCTTGATCCCAAATCGGGCTTTCCCTGTCACCTGTCATCAAATCTGGGTGGTTTCTTTTCCTTGCTTCAAAAACCCATTCACTGCCCCAAGGAAAAGGGTCAGACAGATACTTGCTAGTTTGTTCATCTTCCCAGTAACCTCCTGAAACATATGCATGTCCTCTAAGGAAGGGATGTAAGAAATGGCAGAAGGCTAGCTAGGACAGAGGGCTACCATCAGACATACAGGCTGCCAGTGGCAGGAGGTTCTTGGAGTTAATCTGAGGGCTTTCAGACCTTCACCTGAGCAGGTTTTTGAAGTAAGACATTGGAGAATCTCTCAGTTCTCTTCATAGGAGCATTCTCTTCATCTAAACCCATTCATTTAATAAAGTGCTATTTACTCATATAATTGAGGTTTAAACTTTTTGTTTCTTTCAGCTTTATTGAGATGTAATTGGAGGTTTACATTTTTAAATTTGCATCTGCCAAAGTTAGGTTCTTTGTGATAATCAGATCATTATAGGATCATTATTGTAACTATTTACGGGTAACCAAAGTCTGCTCGTGTCTGGCCCAGACTTCTGCAGGAACATTCCGTACAACTGCAGCTCACTAATAAGTACGAAGTGTTCCGCATATCACAAAAAAGGAGCAGGAGGAAATGCAAGATATGGTGGTGTATTCATATGGGTGGTGGACTCTGAAAGGGAGTGAGATTAAACAAGGGGCTAATGTTCATTTTTTATTGATTCCTCATCTCTCACATGACATTGGAATTAGAGTGGCGTGTTGAGAATGCACTTAGCCTGTAGTGTGTGGGAAAAGTTCACGTCCATGTGCTGGACCTCAGAATTTTTCTGCTAAGATTTTATTTTAATATTTTACAAATCTTTTTATTTTCCATTGATATTTTCTAGTATTTTCTTCCATTTTTTTCTATTAAGGTGTAATTTACATGCAGAAACAGTCATCTTTTCTCGTGTATAATTCTGCAAGTTTTGGCATACAGTCAGGTAACGATTATCACAGTCAAGATAGAGAATGATTCCTGCATTCCTGCTGTGCTTTGCGGCAGCCCCCATTTTCTGTCTCTGTAGTTTGGCTTTCTCCAGAATGTCACACAAATAGCATCATTAAGCATGGTGCATTTGAGGTTCATCCACACTGTTGCTTGTATCAGTAATTCATCCCTTTTTATTGCTGAATAGTGTTCCATTGTATGGGTAGACCACAATTTGTTTACCCAGTCGAGGGATAAAGTTTTGGCAATTACAAATAAAACCACTGTAAACATTTGCATGCAGATTTTGGGGTGAACATACGTTTTCAGTTGGGTAAATACCTAGAAGTGAGATATCTGGGCTATGTTTAACTTTATAAGAAACTGCCTGTCTCCTTTTCAAAGTGACCGTACCATTTTGTAGTCCCAGCAGGGTATAAAAGGTCTACTGCATCTTTGCCAGCCCTTGGTATTGCCAATATTTTGTTCGTTTGGTTGTATTTTGTTATTTTAGCCATTCTAATAGATGCGTAGTGGTATCTCGTAGCAGTTTTAATTTATGTTTCCCTAATGACTAATGATGTGCTTATTTGCCGTCCGTGTATTTTCTTTGGTGAAGCGTCTGTTCAAATCTCTTCCATTTTTTAAAAAATTGGAATGTTTGTTTTCGTATCATTAAAGTTTGAGAGTACTTTATACTGTATTCTGATATAAGCCCTTTATCAAATATGTAGTTTGCAAACACTTTCTCCCAGACTGCGGTTTGTCTTTTCATTCTCTTCACTTGCAGACACTTATTTCATACATGGTTTCTTTTTTTTATTGCAAACATTTCATGTCTGGTGGATTTCATGCTGGATGACACCGCAGGAAAGCATAGTAGAGAGTGAAGTTTAGTGTTTGTCCAAGACACAGGTACAGAGAAAGGGACTAGGAAAGACTTACTTAGGTCTGGTTATTCAAAGCCATTGTCTGTGCCAACAGAAAGGGATAGTGTTGTTTTTATTTCTGGTTGATATCTGGAAACACAACTTTCAATTTCAAGCCTGTGTAGTTAATGATAGGAACGGGTTCCTCTTGGCTTATGGATGAGAATAGTTACAAAGGAAGCCATCAGTTCCTAAGAATGCAGCTATGTCCTATTGCACATGCATGCACACAGGAGAGAAAACCAAAGGACAGTGAGACAGAGACACACATAGAAGTTAGCAGTGCAAGACCCAGCCCTGGATGGACCACATTCTTGGGGGAATAGGAATGGGAGACATGACTCTATTATTCTCCAGTGTTCTTATGCTGTGTTTTGTGGGCAGTATAATGGTTTTCCAAAGGTAACTTTGGTTATGTGTTACTTTTTTTCCGAGGGAAAGTTCCGAGGGAACAGGGGCTGGTCTTTATGACTTTCCTTCCTTCCTCCCCTCCCTCTCTCCTTTTCTTTAGAAGATTCTTTCAAAAATAGAACGGTTTTGTTTGAGAAACCCTGACGTCAACATTCTAATTCATAAGGAGGGGCTGTTTTGCATACTACTGGTAAAGCAATAACAACTAAAAATCCTTATCGCATTAAATATTTAATGGATCTTTCCTGTGCACCGTGCTCTGTGCCACGGGCATTTTACGTGTTATCTCTTTTAACCCTCACAGTTACCCTTTAAAGTATGTGCTGTTAGTATCCTCATTTTACAGATGAGAAAACTGAGCCTTTAAGATGGGAAATTGCCCAAGAAAGGGCAGCTACAGCAGCGCTAGGGCAGGAACGTGAACCAGGGCTGGTCTGGCTCCAGAATCCAAGTGTGAAACCACTACCAACTCCCTGTCCACTTCCTTCTGGCTGTCAAGTCCTGGAGGAGCAGAAAGGGGACTTGCTAAAATCCTTGCTCGCCAGTCTTCCCTTTGGTCCTGTGCTGTGGTCCCCCTGCCCACTTAGACCATGAGGTCACAAGGTGGCTCAGTGCCTTAAGGAAAATTCGGTTAAATTTTGATAAACCTTATAAACATAGAGAGCAATAATTAACTTCCCAGCTGTTAAAGTTAACATGAGGATCTCCTTAACTCAACCCCAGTGGGTAGGAAACACTCAATGAGTAACTGCAGAATAACCAGGCCCGGACGTTATTTTCTAAAATAATTCCAGTTTTTTAGTAATGTCGTATGCATTTTGTTGTATGGTAATGTAAAATGAAGCTCATTTAAAACATTCTTATCGGTAAATAAGCAAATGTTGTTTAAGTTTTTAGCTGTCAGGTGTTTTAATATTGATACCATCTTAAATTTTCATGATACTTTCTTTTTAAAGATCGGCCCCAAGTTTTGCTTCTGTTTTGTTGTTGCTGTTGTTTATTTCAACTTAGCCAAGTGCCTTGCACAAAATAGGTGCAAAAAATAATATTTTAAAATTCAGTTTATAATTTACAAGGAATTTTCTACACACTTTCTTATTTAATTCTCAAAATAGGCTTAAGGTGGAAACACCTATTTATATACCCATTTAAGAGGTCCGGAAACTGAGGCCAAGAGAAGTAATTGGCCATTTACTAATAGAAGTAAAAAAGTCATTTAAGGGTGTAAAACAGCTTGTCTTTACAATGATTTTAAGCCAGAAAATTGTTTTTCAGAAGAATAGTCTCTCTCCCTTAAATGGTTCCTTTTAGTTCTAACTCACTACATGACTTTATAACTGGTAAAAAATAGAAAAAAAAATTTTATTGGTTGCTTCCTGTGTGCTGCATACTTTATGTGCATGATCTCTAGTTGTTTCTCAAAACAACTCCTTGGAAGAGGTACTGTTCTTACTCAGCTTTATAAGTGGAAGAAATGAGGGTGAGAAAAAGTCAGTTATTTGCCCAAGGTCAAATAGACCTTGAAGCTTGCTTTCTTCAGAGCACAAGATCTTAGAACAGTGGCTGTTAGTAGTAGTGTAAGCATCACCGTTCCCCTTCGTAGTTCTCAAGGCCGAAACAATTGTAAAAGTCAACATTAAGTCGTGTTCTTGGAATAAAGCATTATAACTATAGTGCCTTTGACTTGGCATTAGAAAGCACACAACTGCAAGTTAGAGCCTTTTAACGTGCCGAAATTTGTTTACATGCACATGTGAGGGTTCCAATGGCAAAATATTTTACTTTTCTCTGAATACAAATGTGCATTTGATTCTTGGAGATATCACATGCTACTTTTTTTAATTGTCTGGGTTTTTTTAGAGCAGTGTTCACATTCATAGAAAAATTGAGAGGAAGGTACAGAGATTTCCCAAATATCCCTGCCCCCGCACATGCAGAGCCTCCCCACCATCAACATCCCTCATCAGGGGATACATTTATTACAGATGATGAGCCTACACTGATGCATCTCTACCGCTTAGGGTCCATAGTTTACATTACAGTTCCCTGTAGGTGTTGTACATTCTGTGGATAGGGACGCATACATAATGACAAGTATCCATCATTACGCTGTCATACACGGTATTTTCACTGCCCTAAAAATCCTCTGAGTGCTCTGCCTATACATTGCTTTGCTGCCCCAACCCCTGGCAACCACTGATCTTTTACTCTCTCCATAGTTTTGCCTTTTCCAGAATGTCATATAATTGGAATCATACAGTATGTAGCCTTTTCAGATTGACTTCTTTCATTTAGTAATATGCATTTAAGATTCCTCCAAGTCTTTTCATGGCTTAATAGCTCATTTCTTTTTAGCGCTGAATAATATTCCACTGTCCGGATATGCCACAGTTTATTTACCCACTCACCTACTGA
Source organism: Delphinus delphis (assembly GCF_949987515.2). Lineage (NCBI taxonomy): Eukaryota > Metazoa > Chordata > Mammalia > Artiodactyla > Delphinidae > Delphinus > Delphinus delphis. The sequence goes on along the minus strand of NC_082692.2, from coordinate 78,916,813 downwards.
AGGACATACTGGTTGCTTCCAAGTTTTAGCAATTATGAATAAAGCTGCCATAAACACCCCATGTACAGTTTTTTGAGTAGATATAAATTTTTAGCTCCTTTGGGTGAATACCAAGGAGCACGATTGCTGGATCGTATATTAAGAGTATGTTTAGTTTTGTCAGAAACATCCAAACTGTCTTCCAAAGTGACTTGTACCGTTTTGCATTCCCACCAGCAATGAATGAGAGTTCCTTTTGCTCCAAATCCTCATCAGCATTCGTTGTGGTTAACATTCTGGATTTTGGTATATCATGGCTGTTTTATCTGTATTTTCTTGATATATGACATGGTGCAAATTTTCATACGCTTATGTACCATCTGTATATCTTCTTTGGTTCAACATGCTACTTTAAGATTTGAACTAGGCCAGGTTGCTCATCAGCTATTTAGTTTAGTGAACATGATTAATTTTTGAGGAATCCTTCAAGAAAAACCATGAAAAAATGATTTCCTTTCTAAATGTCGTATTTGAACTTCAAGAAGAGGCATGAAAATGGTACAGCCACTATGGAAAGCAATCCGGCAGTTGCTCAAAATGTTAAACATAGCCTTACCATACAACCCAGCAATACCTAAGAGCAATGTAAACATGGCCACACCAAAACTTGTACATGCATGTTTGTAGCAACATTATTCAGTTGAGTTGTTGAACCCAAATGTCCACCAATTGATGAATGAATAAACAAAATGTGGTATATTTCTAGAGTAAAATATTACATGGCAATAAAAAGTAATAGAGTCCTGACACATGCTACAACATGGATGGACCTAGAAAACATTATGCTAAGTGAAAGAAGCCACACACAAAAAGCAGCATATTGTATGACTCCATTTGTATGAAATGAGAATCCATAGATATAAAACATAGGTTAGTGATTGCCAGAGACTCACCTACCGAAAGATGGGGCGTAAAGGGGGAATGGGGAGTGACGGCTGATGGGTACAGGGTCTCTTTTGGGGGCAATAAAAATATCCTAAAATTAGATAATAGAAATGATTACACAACTCTATAAATACACCAATAACCACTGAATTGTATACTTTGAAAGTATGAGTTTTATGGTATATAAATTATATCTCAATAAAAAGTAATAACAAACATAAAGCTGTCTGTGGGTGAAATGAAGAGCAAAAGTACATAGACCATTCATACTGTGCTTTCTATAAGGGTGAAATTTCATTATGTAGCTCATTTTGATAAAACTATTAGCAAAGTGACCTTGCAAATTTCAAATACTAGTCTCAGTTCCATTATGCTAAAAGGTCACTAAAGAGAAATGTGAATGACTTTCTTTTTATCCTAACAATGTGTGTCCCTTGGTAGAAATTGTTCTCTGATATTAACAATTTCTATTCAGAGGCCAGAGAGTTGGGTAGATATTACCAGTCATAGTGTCTGTTTTTTCCATTGTCAGTAAAAATGCTCCTGCATTTGTAGTCACAGCGAATATTTGAATCTTTAAAGCTCTTACTCTTTGTAATGCCAAATTCAAAACTGCTTGCTAAAATGGTTAATGAGGTAGAAATTAGTTGGGCTAATTAGGTCAATAAATATTATTCTAACTCATTAGGATAAAAGGTCAGATGGTTAAAAGACTGGGAAGTATGTATTAGAAGATGTTGCTTTTGATTCTGAAGAAGTAATTTTATTCCTGCATTTTTATACCATGTAAAGCATACTGAATTGTTTCTTTGACACACAGATTAGCTGTGAATGAAATGTCTTCCAGGTATATTAGAATTTACATGGGTTTTTCTCTGTTACCACTGTTCTCTGTCAGAAATCTCTTTCAGTGATCAATGCCTTAATTTCTTCAACTTTGCTACTTAAATAAGTGTACCTTTTTTCCAATTAGTGCCTTGATTTATCCTCAGGTATTCCCATGCCCAAGTCCCCTCTGATGAGATGATTCCCCTGAATGGTCCAAAGAGTGACTTCTATATAATGTTTCTTCAGTGTTTTTCTCACTGTGGTTATGCTTTTCTCTAAATTAACCTTATAAGTCAAAATATTTATGGAAGACAATAAGTAAAGATTATCTGCTTTTCACAAACTAAGTGACGTATTTTCTTTTTTTAACAGCTTTATTAAGATATAATTCACATGCCATACCATTCATCCATTTAAAGTGTCCAGTGGTTTTTTGGTGTATTCACAGCTATGTGCAACCATCATCACAGTCAATATTAGAACCTTTTTATAACTTGAAAAAGAAACCCTGAACCCATTAGCTATCAATGCCTCCCCCCATGTCCCCACTCCACCTCCAGTCCTAAGCAACTAATCTACTTCTGTCTTTATAGATTTGCCTATTCTGGACATTTTATACAACTGGTATCATATAATATGTGGTCTTTTTGACTGGGTTACTTCCCTTTATTGATAAAGTTTATCAAAATGTTTTATAGTGATAAAGGGTCATTTCACAGGAATACTTAGCAGTTATAAACAAATATGCATCTCATATCAGAGCACCAAAATACGTGAGGCAAAAACGGACAGAAATGAAGGGAGAAATTAAAAAATCAACAGTAATAGATAGAAACTTTCAATACACTACTTTCAGTAGTGGATAGAAAACTAAGCAGAAGATTACCCAATAAATAGAAAACTTGAACAACATTGTAAACCAACTATACCTAACAGATATCTGTAGAACACTCTATCTAACAACAGCAGAGCACAAATTCTTCTGAAGAACACATGGAACATTCTCCAGACTAAACCATATGCTAGGCCATAAAACAAATATCAGTAAATGTAAAAGCATAGAAGTAATGCAGAGTATCTCCTCTGACTACAGTAAAATGAAATTGGAAATCAATAACAGAGAAATGGGAAACTCAAATATATTTGGACAGTAAATAGCACACTCCTGAATAACCAAAGGAGAAGTTGGAAAATACTTTGAGATAAATGAAAATGAAGAGACAACATGTCAAAAGTTATGGGTTGCAGCTAAAGCATGGCTTAGAGGGAAATTTATAGCTATGTCTTAAATGCCTCTATTAAGAAAGAAGATCTCAAGTCAATAATGTAAGCTTCCACTTTAAGACACTTGAAAAAGAAGAGAAAACTAAGAATAAAACTAAGAATAAAGATGAGAGCAGAAATAATGAAATGGAGAATAGAGACTTTAAAACCTTTGGAACTTTACTGATTATAATAAATTATATTAAAATATTTACAAAAGACATGAAGGGTATTATTTCACAAAATAAGTAACACATTTTAATGTATTTTAAAAAATCCAATTTTCAACGTGGCTTCCATACACCTGTTGTAAAAAGCTAGTGTTTGTGAAAATATCCACCAGGCACTGTCTTTTTTCCAGTTCAGGCTCAGTTTAGAAACTGTCAACCAAACCATGAGCCCATTTCAGTCCTTAGCTCTTGAGCAGTTTTGCCTGATAGAAAGAGCACTGTTTAGGGTGTTGATCAAATCCATGCCTGATTCCAGATACCACCACATCCTGTATGTGACATTGGGCGAGTTGCTCAATCTCTTTGAGACTTATTTTCCTCATCTGTAAAATAGAGGTAATTTTCTCAGCCTGAGAAGAATTATGAGATAACATATGTAAAAGAGCCTAGTTCAATATCTGGCATGAAGTAGGTGCTTGTCTAGTATCCATTCTGTAATCACTAGTGATTTAAAAATGGAATGACAGCCCAGGTACCTATATGGCATGGGTATACATATATGAATACTCTTGAAAGAGAGACTGGAAGAAAAATAGTCTTATGTTGAATCCTACTGCGTACCAGGCTTAGGGCTAGTCATGTTATCTATAGCTGCACCACATATAACTTGTTTGACAATTTGGACTGATTTCACTATTATAACAACCACTAAAACACTCAACTTGACCAAAATACACATCGTGGCCTAAATTGATGGTTTTAGCAATAGGTTATAATGGTTAAATATTTGAGCCCTTCAAATATGAAACCACTCAGAGTTTATAACTTTTTTGTTGTTATTACTGGTGTAATAAATTCTATTTCTTGTGTCTTAGGAAAGCATATTTCTTAGTTGTGCAATTCTGTTGCCTGTTTGGCCTACAGAGTATTGTCATTAAAACTCTGAAACACATTTATGATTTGATAGGCAAGATAACTGATTAAATTCTGTTTTTACTCAAGGCATATTTTAGCAGGCACTTTTATGCTCATTCTGTTTATTCTGTGGTTGATGGCTCTGAAATGGAATATTTTCACCAGCAACAGGAGCTTCAAACCAAGTTGGACACTAGTGCTCGTCAGAACTTTAACATGAATGTGAATCACTTAGAGATCTTTGTTGAAACGTGAATTCTGATGTATCAGGTTTAGGGTACATCAGGTTTAGGGGCCGGTGAGTCTATATTCTTAACAAGCTTCCAGGAGTTGCCAGTGCTGCTGGTCCACGGACCACACTGTGAGCTGCAAGCTTGTGTAGAATCCAAGAGGTACCTTGGCTAGAATCAGAAATGAGGAGACCTCATCTGGCATTATATATCACAGTCCCAACTACCTCTTCGTACTCCCTGAGTGGAATCTACTTCCTCAACTGAGCCCTGAAACAAATTAATTAAAAATTTGGAAGCATTGAACAGCAGTGATTCTGTTCTTACATTTCATGCATTACAGTGATTGAACACGGTAAGAGAATAATACCTTGTCATTCATTTTCTGTAGTTCCTTTGTACTGTCTATTAGCTTGCCCACCTCTTAGGCCCCTTTATACTGTATCTCATTGAATATGAAAAGTGGCGTACATGAAGCATTTCCATTTCCATTCTCTAGAGCTCTATAGCTGTGCTGTTGGCCCTTCCTCCATGTATGGCAAAGAACAATGAATACAAACCACTTAAACCCCAGCCAGGCTTTTGTTACCGAATGAAAAGAATAAGCAATTGTTTCCCCTAAACTCAGGGCTAATTTTCTAACACCTTAAGTGAGCATTTATGGAAGCTTCCAGAAAAGCTAATTTCAAGTCCTTAGTCATTTAGATGAGAGCGCAGATAGTTTCACCCGGAGATTCCACAGCGTGTAGAACTTGATTTTGTATGTAATTTGACGACAGAGGCATCATTTTAAGATGTGTCAAATTAAATTCTTAATATGAAATAGATGTGGCTCAAAATGTAATGCATGCCATCTGATTTGTTACAGAACACAAAAATAGTCACAGTAAGGACAAGAGGAAAACGAGGACGAGAAAATGGGGAGAGAGGAGTAGCCTGGCTGATGACGTGGCAGTATTAAGAAGCAGCCTAACCAAAAGGGCCCTTTCTGCCTATGGTAACAAGACGGACAGCACAAGGGAAAAGAGGACCCACAGGAGAACAAAACGTTTTTTATCCTATCCACGGTTTGTAGAAGTGATGGTGGTGGCAGACAACAGAATGGTTTTATACCACGGAGCAAACCTTCAACACTATATTTTAACTTTAATGTCAATTGTAAGTACATTCAAAAGGAGGTGATTTATGATGTCCCTAAATGTGCCATTGGGGAATGGGTTTCCACCCAGTGCTTTGGAGAACCATTCGGGGCTGGCATTTCAATGATTCAGGCAAGTGACTGAAGAGAACATAAGATTAGACAATGACAATAATGGGCATCAATAGTGAGTGTTTTTTCTGTGTTAGACAATGTGCTCCTTACTGAAAAGGCATCATCTCTAATCCTCCTGGCAACTCTGCTAGGTAAATTGTCATTCTCATTTTGTTGATAAGAAAACTGAGCCTCAAAGGAGTTGGGTTGCTTGCCCATGGTCATGTAAAGCCAGTCTAGTGGCTTAGGGACTGCATGGGACCTTCAGCTTGTCCACTTCCCAAAACCAGTGCCCTTTGACACGTGAATTTGCACAGCCAGGTGTGGGTCACCAGTAAGACTTGTGGATGCTGGTTGTGAATCAGAAGCACTGGTGGAGCTTTGGAAAATGTCTCTGTCTCCCTCCCCAGGATTCTAATTAAGTAGCTCTGGGGTGAGTCTTAGGAATCTCTCCCATTTTGAATTTTTCTACTCCCATTTTGAATTGAGAAAATAATAAATTTGTGTGATTGAAAAACAGATCAAGCAGATCCAAAGACTAGTGAGAAGGCTGAAGTGCCTTTCCCCACCCAGGCTCCCAGGCCCCTTCCCAGAGGCAACCACTGTGACAAGTTTATTTGCCCGTCTTTCTAACCAGCACTGCCCAATAGAAATATAATGCAAGTCACACACGTAATTTTTTTAAAATATAGATACATGTAATTTAAAATTTTCTGTTAGCCGCACACAGACATAAAAGAAACAGGTAAAATTAATCATGTATTTTGTTTTATATCTAAATGTTATCATTTACAGAATTATTAACGAGACTAACTTTTCTCCGTACTAAGTCTTTAAAACCCAGTATATGTTTCACACTCAGAACACATCTCAATTCGGACAAGCCCCATTTCAAGTGCTCAGTGGTCACGTGACAAGTGGCTACCATGTTGGACAAGGCAACTCTGGGTGTTTCTTAAGCACATATGTATGGCTACACTTTTTTCTTTTTCAGAGATGGCGCATTCTCATACACGGTGTTACATATTGCTGTTTTCTTGAAACACTGGAGATTGTTCCATAATAGCCCATGTGCTCTGCCTTCATTTTAAGCCTCAGCAGAGCCTTCCTATTAATAGATTGATTCTAGTTTATTTGAATGGGAATCTGCTTGTATTAAATTCCCCCAATGAATATGAAAAGCAGCCGTTTGGGATCACTGACTTAAAATTTCTCCTTCCTTCTCCGTGGCCTGTGGTTCTCTTTGTGTTTCCCTGCACTGCTGTGAACCACTGTGTTCCCCAACCCTTACCCCACCTGCCTCCTCTCCCCACTCTCCCTCACCCCACTTCCTCAAGCTCAGTCCCATGTGCCCCAGCCCTCTCCTGTCCTGGAGGAGGGAAAGGAAAACCTAGTCAGGCCTTGCATAGACTCAACTCCATTTCTAACCCATATATTCAGACCTGTTAAGGATTTTGACGACAAGCATGGCCTCAGTGTCAAATGGACCTTGGCTGAGAATTCTGGCTCTGCTACTCACTGCTGGCTGTTTAGTCTTGGACAAGTTGCTTAACTTCTCTGAGCCTCAGTTTCCTCATTTGTTGAGCAAAGATTATAGTCACACCTAGCCCAGAATGTTGCTGTGCAGTTTTCAGCAAGGATCTAGTCCACAGTAAGCATTCAATGGATGTTAGCTCTCGTAATTAACAATAATAATGAAAACAAACAACAACAACAAAAAAAACAGGTTACCAGTTGTGGAGAACACAAATGGTTGGTACAACAGCAGTATTAGCAAGTATGTGGTCCATGTGAGATTCCATAAATGGCAATCCAGCTTCAACTGGGATGAAAAAGCTTGATCAAAAGTTAATATCCAGTGTTTTGGCACAAAGAACTGCTAAGTTACATGGCAATGCAGTTTCCTTGGAAAACACCTTGAAATTTAAAGTTGTTTGCATTCATTACTGTCTAAAGCTGCCGTCTATGAATTTTACAAAGAGACTTTTAAGAAATGTTTGTTGACTGAATGAAAATTCACAGCTCCAAAATGCATATGTTGCATGAACCATAAAAAGAAGTGGAGCCCAGCATAAGAAGTGAATTGCTTATTGCTTACACGGAGTTCACAATTAACTTTGAAAAATTTATCTCGGTTGCAGGTAGCCTCTATCTATAAAGACCCAAGTATTGGAAATTTAATTAATATTGTAATTGTGAACTTAGTTGTGATTCATAATGAACAGGTAATAAAGTTTTTTTCTTCTTTCTTCTCTCTGTATCCGAAATGGCATATCTAATTGGTATTGGTGCAACGGACCAACCATAATTCTTTTCTGTATTTAGGAAGGACCTTCCATATCTTTTAATGCCCAGACAACATTAAAAAACTTTTGCCAGTGGCAGCATTCAAAGAACCATCCAGGTGGAATCCAGCATGATACAGCAGTTCTTGTAACGAGGTATATGGATGTCTGTTCCTCCAGTCGTTTAGTTTCTGGTCACGTTGATGGGATGGGGTCATATATTCCTGGTAGCCAGCCCCTAGCCCGGGGTTTTTCAGCCTCAGCACTATTGACATTTCGGATCAGATAATTCTATGCTGTGGGGACTGCCCTGTGCCCTGCAGGATGCTGAGCAGCGTCCTTGGTCTCTGCCTACTACTGCCCGGTAACTCTCCCCCCTCTTAACTGTCACAACCAAAAGTGTTGTCCAGACGTTGCCACATGCCGTCTGAGGGTGTGTGGTGGAGGAGGGCAGAATAACCCCCATCGCCACCAAGTAGGCAATAAACGTGTTAGGCAGGTCTGAAAGTAAACACCTGTGTAGAGCGGGCAGCTGCCATTCCCACTGAGCTCGTTACCATGCAGGATATAAGTCCAGTGTTGCCAGCTTTTGTAAACCAGAAACCAGAAATAAGGATACTTCTTTTGGAAAATGTGAAATCTCCCAATTTTTAAATGGTAGCTTCTAGCTCAAAAATATTTAAAATGCTGTGCAGGGCAGCAAAGAGGTCTGCTGGCCTAGGGTGTCTCCCATCGGTCACCTTTGATATGGTCACAAACACTTCCTCTTAGATCCACTTAAATGAAAGGCATTTAGAGCCTTCTCAGAATGTTCTTCAGAAACTAGAATCACTTGCTTCAAGGTATGAGGAAAAATCCTGGACGGAAAGGTTTTCACTTGCCCTTGGCTACCCCTGTGGCAGAAGGAGACCTCTCAGTGTAGCTTTTAATCTGTAAACCAGTGATTCCTAAACTTTTTTGAGTTGCAAATCCCTGACTCTGTTAGTCTGCTTTTTGTAAAACCAGTACCCTCCCCCCCCCCGCCCCCCTAAAGTGGTGATGTTGTGAATACCTGGAAGATTCTAAAGTGTTTGCTTGTATTGACATTTACTCTTTGGTGTCAAGACCCTAAGTCTGCTTTGCTTTCAGACAGGATATCTGCAGAGCTCATGACAAATGTGATACCTTAGGTGAGTCCACTGTGCGTATCCTCTCTGGCTACAACAGCTTATGACATGTTTTTCTTCCAAGCCACAAATGCTTTTTAAAGTAAATCCTTGTGGGGTTTTTTTTTTCCCTTCTAATAGGTCTGGCTGAACTGGGAACCATTTGTGATCCCTACAGAAGCTGCTCTATCAGTGAAGACAGTGGATTGAGTACAGCTTTTACAATAGCCCATGAACTGGGCCATGTGTACGTTTCTTCTCCATATTTTCATTTAATTTGTAGTGACCTAAAACTTACGTTCCTTCACATCAGTGAGCATTCACTTGACTTTAGAGGGTATAAGACGCTTCTTGAATCATAGTTGAGTTTGCAGGGTTGAAAAGCTTGGAATGTAGCTGGCAGAAATTACTTTGACTTTGGGAAGCTAAATAAATACAGTGCACCCTCTTCAGCCATAGCTCATGCATCTCTTTGGTTTAACTGTACAAGTTGTCTAGGCAAGGTCTAATATGCTCCTTTCCTACTGCAAAGTGGAAAAAAAGGGGGCCTTTCTACCCCTTCCACTGAAGCAGAGGGTATATCAGCGCAGAGAACTTACCTGACACAGCATCTTTGTTTAGTAGGATCCTCCAACATTGCTGTGGTCCACAGGATTTTCCCAAACCCAGATCATTCCTGATTTTAGTTATATCTAAGGTTGTCCTTTAGATATTAGCCTCTGGAACAGAGCTATCCCTCTTTTAGGGGAAAAAAATGAACAAAGATACAGAGAAGAAACTATTTCCTAATTATGTTCACTAAGTGTCTGGTCGTTATAAAATTGGCTTTTCCTTTTTGTTCTTTAGAGCCAGAGCCTGGTTAGAACATGGGGCAAAAGAGTATACATTTATTCAAAATTATTTTGGGTTTTTGATCTGCCTTCTTTTCTTTCTAGAATGATTAAATTACTCATACTATATCCTTTTGAAATAATTTTCTCAAAAGATGTCCTTAGTATAATACAGCTGTGTATCAATCTGCATGTCAGATGTTAACTTTATTTAGAGATAACATCATCTATTGAGCAAGCTTTTTCATGCACCAAATGTTTTTTTTAAGGCACTTTATGTGCAGTGTAGTATAATAGGCATAAAGCAATGCATATATAGAGGTATCTCTAATCCAACTCCACGTATAATGCATATATTTCCCAGCATATTTTAAGAGCACACCCCTTTTTTTTTCTCCAAAGGAAATCTCGTCAGATGCCCAATATTTAGAGAATAAAAGAGGCATGACTTTCAGTTAAGCCCTTGTGGCAGATCAGAGTCCTGCTTAGTCAGCTGCCTCTCTGTCCTTTGATTTCTGAAACATCTTCATGAAACTCAAGGATTTCTTGGAACTAGGTTTGAAAACTATTCATTTTACCAGCATTTCCCAAAGTACAGGGCTCTAACACTGATTCCAAGAGAATGGTCCATGGGGGAAAAATAGAGTTTTGTAATCCAGTGATTTAAAAAAATTTTTCCTAGTCTAGCCATGCTTGGAATGCCAAGGCCAAATGGCCTGAAGTAAAGGCTCTGACAAGTCCTATATTAAAGTGTTGATTTCGTTTAACTCAGTTTCCCCAAACTTATTTTAACAGAGTCTTTGGGGGATTTTCATTTGTTTGTTCTACAAGAAATCTGGTAAGTTATGTGAGACATATAAATAGGAGGTGTAGATTTCATAGTGAGGAATAGGGTGGCCCCCAGAGAATGGAATGGGGAAAGTTCCAGAGATAGAAATGTATTCAAAGGGCAAGAGTTTGTGTGATTTTTTTTCTTTTCTTTTCTTTTTTTTTGGCTGCTTTGGGTCTTCGTTGCTGCACGCGGGCTTTCTCTAGTTGTGGAGAGCGGGGGCTACTCTTCGTTGCGGTGCGCGGGCTTCTCACTGCAGTGGCTTCTCTTGCTGTGGAGCAGGGTTCTAGGTGCGCGGGCTTCAGCACTTGCAGCACGCGGGCTCAGTAATTGCAGCACGCGGGTTGTAGAGTGCAGGCTCAGAAGTTGTGGTGCACAGGCTTAGTTGCTCCACAGCATTTGGGATCTTCCCGGACCAGGGATCGAGCCTGTGTCCCCTGCATTGGCAGGCAGATTTTTAACCTCTGCACCACCAGGGAAGTCCCTGTGTGATTAACAGATTAACATTTCCCCCCAAAAGATGGCTAACAAGAATATACTGGTTAAAGAAATACAATTAATTTCCTGTTAATTCCTTTCCCCAAAAGAGTTTATAAACCCCTTTTAGATAGCCAGTTTATAAAATTGACATTTTAAGGAAAGTAGTAATTTTGAGTAGCAAAACCAAAATATTTTAAGCTATAGAGAAGTCTCAATTCACAGTTAACAAACATCTCCCCCTGCAAAAACCATGTTGTTGACATTGTTCTAGGAGCTTTCATTTACGTTATTTCCCTTAATCTTTATAATCCCCACAAGGTAGATACCATTGTGTCCCTGTGTTTGACTTAGAGATATTAAACTACCCAAAGCGTAGTAGCTAATGCTGGCGTAGGAGCATATGATGTTGGAGCACCAGTTCTAAGGCAGAGTCAGCAGGCAGCCAGATACCCAAGTTCT